>NW_027466898.1:600000-1135000 GCF_046128005.1 Genypterus blacodes
TGTTAACATTTTAAGACGCAGCATCCAGGCTGCAATGGCTTCAATTTGTGTTATTTCGGGGCAAATTGGGGAATATTGAATTTTTTGTGAAAATGTTGACCCCGCGGTCAATGTTTTTTTCAGCTGAGGAGAACTTGAAATGCCCATATCTTGGATAAGGAAGGAGTGAGAGAGCTCACATTTCAGACACAGCATCCAGGCTGCAATGGCTTCAATTTGTGTTATTTCGGGGCAAATTGGGGAATATTGAATTTTTTGTGAAAATGTTGACCCCGCGGTCAATGTTTTTTTCAGCTGAGGAGAACTTGAAATGCCCATATCTTGGATAAGGAAGGAGTGAGAGAGCTCACATTTCAGACACAGCATCCAGGCTGCAATGGCTTCAATTTGTGTTATTTTGGGGCAAATTGGGGAATATTGAATTTTTTGTGAAAATGTTGACCCCGCGGTCAATGTTTTTTTCAGCTGAGGAGAACTTGAAACGCCCATATCTTGGGCAAGGAAGGAGTTAGAGTGTTAAAATTTTTAGATGCAGCATCCAAGCTGCAATGGCTTCAATTTGTGTTATTTCGGGGCAAATTGGGGAATATTGAATTTTTTGTGAAAATGTTGACCCCGCGGTCAATGTTTTTTTCAGCTGAGGAGAACTTGAAACGCCCATATCTTGGATAAGGATGGAGTGAGAGAGCTCACATTTCAGACACAGCATCCAGGCTGCATTGGCTTCAATTTGTGTTATTTTGGGGCAAATTGGGGAATATTGAATTTTTGGTGAAAAAGTTGACCCCGCGGTCAATGTTTTTTTCAGCTGAGGAGAACTTGAAACGCCCATATCTTGGGCAAGGAAGGAGTTAGAGTGTTAAAATTTTAAGACGCAGCATCCAGGCTGCAATGGCTTCAATTTGTGTTATTTTGGGGCAAATTGGGGAATATTGAATTTTTTGTGAAAATGTTGACCCCGCGGTCAATGTTTTTTTCAGCTGAGGAGAACTTGAAATGCCCATATCTTGGATAAGGAAGGAGTGAGAGAGCTCACATTTCAGACACAGCATCCAGGCTGCAATGGCTTCAATTTGTGTTATTTTGGGGCAAATTGGGGAATATTGAATTTTTTGTGAAAATGTTGACCCCGCGGTCAATGCTTTTTTCAGCTGAGGAGAACTTGAAACACCCATATCTTGGGCAAGGAAGGAGTTAGAGAGCTCACATTTCAGTCACAGCATCCAGATTGCAATGGCTTCAATTTGTGTTATTTCGGGGCAAATTGGGGAATATTGAATTTTTTGTGAAAATGTTGACCCCGCGGTCAATGTTTTTTTCAGCTGAGGAGAACTTGAAATGCCCATATCTTGGATAAGGAAGGAGTGAGAGAGCTCACATTTCAGACACAGCATCCATGCTGCAATGGCTTCAATTTGTGTTATTTTGGGGCAAATTGGGGAATAGTGAATTTTTGGTGAAAATGTTGACCCCGCGGTCAATGTTTTTTTCAGCTGAGGAGATAACTTGAAACGCCCATATCTTGGGCAAGGAAGGAGTTAGAGTGTTAAAATTTTAAGACGCAGCATCCAGGCTGCAATGGCTTCAATTTGTGTTATTTCGGGGCAAATTGGGGAATATTGAATTTTTTGTGAAAATGTTGACCCCGCGGTCAATGTTTTTTTCAGCTGAGGAGAACTTGAAATGCCCATATCTTGGATAAGGAAGGAGTGAGAGAGCTCACATTTCAGACACAGCATCCAGGCTGCAATGGCTTCAATTTGTGTTATTTTGGGGCAAATTGGGGAATATTGAATTTTTTGTGAAAATGTTGACCCCGCGGTCAATGTTTTTTTCAGCTGAGGAGAACTTGAAACGCCCATATCTTGGGCAAGGAAGGAGTTAGAGTGTTAAAATTTTTAGACGCAGCATCCAAGCTGCAATGGCTTCAATTTGTGTTATTTCGGGGCAAATTGGGGAATATTGAATTTTTTGTGAAAATGTTGACCCCGCGGTCAATGTTTTTTTCAGCTGAGGAGAACTTGAAACGCCCATATCTTGGATAAGGATGGAGTGAGAGAGCTCACATTTCAGACACAGCATCCAGGCTGCAATGGCTTCAATTTGTGTTATTTTGGGGCAAATTGGGGAATATTGAATTTTTGGTGAAAAAGTTGACCCCGCGGTCAATGTTTTTTTCAGCTGAGGAGATAACTTGAAACGCCCATATCTTGGGCAAGGAAGGAGTTAGAGTGTTAAAATTTTTAGATGCAGCATCCAAGCTGCAATGGCTTCAATTTGTGTTATTTCGGGGCAAATTGGGGAATATTGAATTTTTTGTGAAAATGTTGACCCCGCGGTCAATGTTTTTTTCAGCTGAGGAGAACTTGAAACGCCCATATCTTGGATAAGGAAGGAGTGAGAGAGCTCACATTTCAGACACAGCATCCAGGCTGCATTGGCTTCAATTTGTGTTATTTTGGGGCAAATTGGGGAATATTGAATTTTTGGTGAAAAAGTTGACCCCGCGGTCAATGTTTTTTTCAGCTGAGGAGAACTTGAAATGCCCATATCTTGGATAAGGAAGGAGTGAGAGAGCTCACATTTCAGACACAGCATCCAGGCTGCATTGGCTTCAATTTGTGTTATTTTGGGGCAAATTGGGGAATATTGAATTTTTGGTGAAAAAGTTGACCCCGCGGTCAATGTTTTTTTCAGCTGAGGAGAACTTGAAATGCCCATATCTTGGATAAGGAAGGAGTGAGAGAGCTCACATTTCAGACACAGCATCCAGGCTGCATTGGCTTCAATTTGTGTTATTTTGGGGCAAATTGGGGAATATTGAATTTTTGGTGAAAATGTTGACCCCGCAGTCAATTTTTTTTTCAGCTGAGGAGAACTTGAAACGCCCATATCTTGGGCAAGGAAGGAGTGAGAGAGCTTAAATTTCAGATGCAGCATCCAGGCAGAAATGGCATCAATTTGTGTTATTTTGGGGCAAATTGGGGAATATTGAAATTTTGGTGAAAAAGTTGACCCCGCGGTCAATGTTTTTTTCAGCTGAGGAGAACTTGAAACGCCCATATCTTGGGCAAGGAAGGAGTTAGAGTGTTCAAATTTTTAGACGCAGCATCCAAGCTGCAATGGCTTCAATTTGTGTTATTTCGGGGCAAATTGGGGAATATTGAATTTTTTGTGAAAATGTTGACCCCGCGGTCAATGTTTTTTTCAGCTGAGGAGAACTTGAAACGCCCATATCTTGGATAAGGATGGAGTGAGAGAGCTCACATTTCAGACACAGCATCCAGGCTGCATTGGCTTCAATTTGTGTTATTTTGGGGCAAATTGGGGAATATTGAATTTTTGGTGAAAAAGTTGACCCCGCGGTCAATGTTTTTTTCAGCTGAGGAGAACTTGAAAGGCCCATATCTTGGGCAAGGAAGGAGTTAGAGTGTTCAAATTTTTAGACGCAGCATCCAGGCTGCAATGGCTTCAATTTGTGTTATTTTGGGGCAAATTGGGGAATATTGAATTTTTGGTGAAAATGTTGACCCCGCAGTCAATGTTTTTTTCAGCTGAGGAGATAACTTGAAACGCCCGTATCTTGGGCAAGGAAGGAGTGAGAGAGCTCACATTTCAGACACAGCATCCATGCTGCAATGGCTTCAATTTGTGTTATTTCGGGGCAAATTGGGGAATATTGAATTTTTTGTGAAAATGTTGACCCCGCGGTCAATGTTTTTTTCAGCTGAGGAGAACTTGAAATGCCCATATCTTGGATAAGGAAGGAGTGAGAGAGCTCACATTTCAGACACAGCATCCAGGCTGCAATGGCTTCAATTTGTGTTATTTTGGGGCAAATTGGGGAATATTGAATTTTTTGTGAAAATGTTGACCCGCGGTCAATGTTTTTTTCAGCTGAGGAGAACTTGAAACGCCCATATCTTGGGCAAGGAAGGAGTTAGAGTGTTAAAATTTTTAGACACAGCATCCAGGCTGCAAAAGCTTCAATTTGTGTTATTTAGGGGCAAATTGGGGAATATTGAATTTTTTGTGAAAATGTTGACCCCGCGGTCAATGTTTTTTTCAGCTGAGGAGAACTTGAAACACCCATATCTTGGGCAAGGAAGGAGTTAGAGAGCTCACATTTCAGTCACAGCATCCAGATTGCAATGGCTTCAATTTGTGTTATTTCGGGGCAAATTGGGGAATATTGAATTTTTGGTGAAAATGATGACCCCGCGGTCAATGTTTTTTTCAGCTGAGGAGAACTTGAAACGCCCATATCTTGGATAAGGATGGAGTGAGAGAGCTCACATTTCAGACGCAGCATCCAGGCTGCAATGGCTTCAATTTGTGTTATTTTGGGGCAAATTGGGGAATATTGAATTTTTGGTGAAAAAGTTGACCCCGCGGTCAATGTTTTTTTTAGCTGAGGAGAACTTGAAATGCCCATATCTTGGATAAGGAAGGAGTGAGAGAGCTCACATTTCAGACACAGCATCCAGGCTGCATTGGCTTCAATTTGTGTTATTTTGGGGCAAATTGGGGAATATTGAATTTTTGGTGAAAAAGTTGACCCCGCGGTGAATGTTTTTTTCAGCTGAGGAGAACTTGAAACGCCCATATCTTGGATAAGGATGGAGTGAGAGAGCTCACATTTCAGACACAGCATCCAGGCTGCAATGGCTTCAATTTGTGTTATTTTGGGGCAAATTGGGGAATATTGAATTTTTGGTGAAAAAGTTGACCCCGCGGTCAATGTTTTTTTCAGCTGAGGAGATAACTTGAAACGCCCATATCTTGGGCAAGGAAGGAGTTAGAGTGTTAAAATTTTAAGACGCAGCATCCAAGCTGCAATGGCTTCAATTTGTGTTATTTCGGGGCAAATTGGGGAATATTGAATTTTTTGTGAAAATGTTGACCCCGCGGTCAATGTTTTTTTCAGCTGAGGAGAACTTGAAACGCCCATATCTTGGATAAGGATGGAGTGAGAGAGCTCACATTTCAGACACAGCATCCAGGCTGCATTGGCTTCAATTTGTGTTATTTTGGGGCAAATTGGGGAATATTGAATTTTTGGAGAAAAAGTTGACCTCGCGGTCAATGTTTTTTTCAGCTGAGGAGATAACTTGAAACGCCCGTATCTTGGGCAAGGAAGGAGTGAGAGAGCTCACATTTCAGACACAGAATCCAGGCTGCAATGGCTTCAATTTGTGTTATTTCGGGGCAAATTGGGGAATATTGAATGTTTTGTGAAAATGTTGACCCCGCGGTCAATGTTTTTTTCAGCTGAGGAGATAACTTGAAACGCCCGTATCTTGGGCAAGGAAGGAGTGAGAGAGCTCACATTTCAGACACAGAATCCAGGCTGCAATGGCTTCAATTTGTGTTATTTCGGGGCAAATTGGGGAATATTGAATTTTTTGTGAAAATGTTGACCCCGCGGTCAATGTTTTTTTCAGCTGAGGAGAACTTGAAACACCCATATCTTGGGCAAGGAAGGAGTTAGAGAGCTCACATTTCAGACACAGCATCCAGGCTGCATTGGCTTCAATTTGTGTTATTTTGGGGCAAATTGGGGAATATTGAATTTTTGGTGAAAAAGTTGACCCCGCGGTCAATGTTTTTTTCAGCTGAGGAGAACTTGAAAGGCCCATATCTTGGGCAAGGAAGGAGTTAGAGTGTTCAAATTTTTAGACGCAGCATCCAGGCTGCAATGGCTTCAATTTGTGTTATTTTGGGGCAAATTGGGGAATATTGAATTTTTGGTGAAAATGTTGACCCCGCAGTCAATGTTTTTTTCAGCTGAGGAGATAACTTGAAACGCCCGTATCTTGGGCAAGGAAGGAGTGAGAGAGCTCACATTTCAGACACAGCATCCATGCTGCAATGGCTTCAATTTGTGTTATTTCGGGGCAAATTGGGGAATATTGAATTTTTTGTGAAAATGTTGACCCCGCGGTCAATGTTTTTTTCAGCTGAGGAGAACTTGAAATGCCCATATCTTGGATAAGGAAGGAGTGAGAGAGCTCACATTTCAGACACAGCATCCAGGCTGCAATGGCTTCAATTTGTGTTATTTTGGGGCAAATTGGGGAATATTGAATTTTTTGTGAAAATGTTGACCCGCGGTCAATGTTTTTTTCAGCTGAGGAGAACTTGAAACGCCCATATCTTGGGCAAGGAAGGAGTTAGAGTGTTAAAATTTTTAGACACAGCATCCAGGCTGCAAAAGCTTCAATTTGTGTTATTTAGGGGCAAATTGGGGAATATTGAATTTTTTGTGAAAATGTTGACCCCGCGGTCAATGTTTTTTTCAGCTGAGGAGAACTTGAAACACCCATATCTTGGGCAAGGAAGGAGTTAGAGAGCTCACATTTCAGTCACAGCATCCAGATTGCAATGGCTTCAATTTGTGTTATTTCGGGGCAAATTGGGGAATATTGAATTTTTGGTGAAAATGATGACCCCGCGGTCAATGTTTTTTTCAGCTGAGGAGAACTTGAAACGCCCATATCTTGGATAAGGATGGAGTGAGAGAGCTCACATTTCAGACGCAGCATCCAGGCTGCAATGGCTTCAATTTGTGTTATTTTGGGGCAAATTGGGGAATATTGAATTTTTGGTGAAAAAGTTGACCCCGCGGTCAATGTTTTTTTCAGCTGAGGAGAACTTGAAATGCCCATATCTTGGATAAGGAAGGAGTGAGAGAGCTCACATTTCAGACACAGCATCCAGGCTGCATTGGCTTCAATTTGTGTTATTTTGGGGCAAATTGGGGAATATTGAATTTTTGGTGAAAAAGTTGACCCCGCGGTCAATGTTTTTTTCAGCTGAGGAGAACTTGAAACGCCCATATCTTGGATAAGGATGGAGTGAGAGAGCTCACATTTCAGACACAGCATCCAGGCTGCAATGGCTTCAATTTGTGTTATTTTGGGGCAAATTGGGGAATATTGAATTTTTGGTGAAAAAGTTGACCCCGCGGTCAATGTTTTTTTCAGCTGAGGAGATAACTTGAAACGCCCATATCTTGGGCAAGGAAGGAGTTAGAGTGTTAAAATTTTTAGACGCAGCATCCAAGCTGCAATGGCTTCAATTTGTGTTATTTCGGGGCAAATTGGGGAATATTGAATTTTTTGTGAAAATGTTGACCCCGCGGTCAATGTTTTTTTCAGCTGAGGAGAACTTGAAACGCCCATATCTTGGATAAGGATGGAGTGAGAGAGCTCACATTTCAGACACAGCATCCAGGCTGCATTGGCTTCAATTTGTGTTATTTTGGGGCAAATTGGGGAATATTGAATTTTTGGAGAAAAAGTTGACCTCGCGGTCAATGTTTTTTTCAGCTGAGGAGATAACTTGAAACGCCCGTATCTTGGGCAAGGAAGGAGTGAGAGAGCTCACATTTCAGACACAGAATCCAGGCTGCAATGGCTTCAATTTGTGTTATTTCGGGGCAAATTGGGGAATATTGAATTTTTTGTGAAAATGTTGACCCCGCGGTCAATGTTTTGTTCAGCTGAGGAGAACTTGAAACGCCCATATCTTGGGCAAGGAAGGAGTTAGAGTGTTAAAATTTTTAGACGCAGCATCCAGGCTGCAAAAGCTTCAATTTGTGTTATTTAGGGGCAAATTGGGGAATATTGAATTTTTTGTGAAAATGTTGACCCCGCGGTCAATGTTTTTTTCAGCTGAGGAGAACTTGAAACACCCATATCTTGGGCAAGGAAGGAGTTAGAGAGCTCACATTTCAGTCACAGCATCCAGATTGCAATGGCTTCAATTTGTGTTATTTCGGGGCAAATTGGGGAATATTGAATTTTTGGTGAAAAAGTTGACCCCGCGGTCAATGTTTTTTTCAGCTGAGGAGAATTTGAAATGCCCATATCTTGGGCAAGGAAGGAGTGAGAGAGCTTAAATTTCAGATGCAGCATCCTGGCAGAAATGGCATCAATTTGTGTTATTTTGGGGCAAATTGGGGAATATTGAATTTTTGGTGAAAAAGTTGACCCCGCGGTCAATGTTTTTTTCAGCTGAGGAGAACTTGAAACGCCCATATCTTGGGCAAGGAAGGAGTTAGAGTGTTCAAATTTTTAGACGCAGCATCCAAGCTGCAATGGCTTCAATTTGTGTTATTTCGGGGCAAATTGGGGAATATTGAATTTTTTGTGAAAATGTTGACCCCGCGGTCAATGTTTTTTTCAGCTGAGGAGAACTTGAAACGCCCATATCTTGGATAAGGAAGGAGTGAGAGAGCTCACATTTCAGACACAGCATCCAGGCTGCATTGGCTTCAATTTGTGTTATTTTGGGGCAAATTGGGGAATATTGAATTTTTGGTGAAAATGATGACCCCGCGGTCAATGTTTTTTTCAGCTGAGGAGAACTTGAAATGCCCATATCTTGGATAAGGATGGAGTGAGAGAGCTCACATTTCAGACACAGCATCCAGGCTGCAATGGCTTCAATTTGTTTTATTTTGGGGCAAATTGGGGAATATTGAATTTTTGGTGAAAAAGTTGACCCCGCGGTCAATGTTTTTTTCAGCTGAGGAGAACTTGAAACGCCCATATCTTGGATAAGGATGGAGTGAGAGAGCTCACATTTCAGACACAGCATCCAGGCTGCAATGGCTTCAATTTGTGTTATTTTGGGGCAAATTGGGGAATATTGAATTTTTGGTGAAAAAGTTGACCCCGCGGTCAATGTTTTTTTCAGCTGAGGAGATAACTTGAAACGCCCATATCTTGGGCAAGGAAGGAGTTAGAGTGTTAAAATTTTTAGATGCAGCATCCAAGCTGCAATGGCTTCAATTTGTGTTATTTCGGGGCAAATTGGGGAATATTGAATTTTTTGTGAAAATGTTGACCCCGCGGTCAATGTTTTTTTCAGCTGAGGAGAACTTGAAACGCCCATATCTTGGATAAGGATGGAGTGAGAGAGCTCACATTTCAGACACAGCATCCAGGCTGCAATGGCTTCAATTTGTGTTATTTTGGGGCAAATTGGGGAATAGTGAATTTTTGGTGAAAATGTTGACCCCGCGGTCAATGTTTTTTTCAGCTGAGGAGATAACTTGAAACGCCCATATCTTGGGCAAGGAAGGAGTTAGAGTGTTAAAATTTTTAGACGCAGCATCCAAGCTGCAATGGCTTCAATTTGTGTTATTTCGGGGCAAATTGGGGAATATTGAATTTTTTGTGAAAATGTTGACCCCGCGGTCAATGTTTTTTTCAGCTGAGGAGATAACTTGAAACGCCCGTATCTTGGGCAAGGAAGGAGTGAGAGAGCTCACATTTCAGACACAGAATCCAGGCTGCAATGGCTTCAATTTGTGTTATTTCGGGGCAAATTGGGGAATATTGAATTTTTGGTGAAAAAGTTGACCCCGCGGTCAATGTTTTTTTCAGCTGAGGAGAACTTGAAACGCCCATATCTTGGATAAGGAAGGAGTGAGAGAGCTCACATTTCAGACACAGCATCCAGGCTGCATTGGCTTCAATTTGTGTTATTTTGGGGCAAATTGGGGAATATTGAATTTTTGGTGAAAAAGTTGACCCCGCGGTCAATGTTTTTTTCAGCTGAGGAGAACTTGAAATGCCCATATCTTGGATAAGGAAGGAGTGAGAGAGCTCACATTTCAGACACAGCATCCAGGCTGCATTGGCTTCAATTTGTGTTATTTTGGGGCAAATTGGGGAATATTGAATTTTTGGTGAAAATGTTGACCCCGCAGTCAATTTTTTTTTCAGCTGAGGAGAACTTGAAACGCCCATATCTTGGGCAAGGAAGGAGTGAGAGAGCTTAAATTTCAGATGCAGCATCCAGGCAGAAATGGCATCAATTTGTGTTATTTTGGGGCAAATTGGGGAATATTGAAATTTTGGTGAAAAAGTTGACCCCGCGGTCAATGTTTTTTTCAGCTGAGGAGAACTTGAAACGCCCATATCTTGGGCAAGGAAGGAGTTAGAGTGTTCAAATTTTTAGACGCAGCATCCAAGCTGCAATGGCTTCAATTTGTGTTATTTCGGGGCAAATTGGGGAATATTGAATTTTTTGTGAAAATGTTGACCCCGCGGTCAAAGTTTTTTTCAGCTGAGGAGAACTTGAAACGCCCATATCTTGGATAAGGATGGAGTGAGAGAGCTCACATTTCAGACACAGCATCCAGGCTGCATTGGCTTCAATTTGTGTTATTTTGGGGCAAATTGGGGAATATTGAATTTTTGGTGAAAAAGTTGACCCCGCGGTCAATGTTTTTTTCAGCTGAGGAGATAACTTGAAACGCCCATATCTTGGGCAAGGAAGGAGTTAGAGTGTTAAAATTTTTAGATGCAGCATCCAAGCTGCAATGGCTTCAATTTGTGTTATTTCGGGGCAAATTGGGGAATATTGAATTTTTTGTGAAAATGTTGACCCCGCGGTCAATGTTTTTTTCAGCTGAGGAGAACTTGAAAGGCCCATATCTTGGGCAAGGAAGGAGTTAGAGTGTTCAAATTTTTAGACGCAGCATCCAGGCTGCAATGGCTTCAATTTGTGTTATTTTGGGGCAAATTGGGGAATATTGAATTTTTGGTGAAAATGTTGACCCCGCAGTCAATGTTTTTTTCAGCTGAGGAGATAACTTGAAACGCCCATATCTTGGATAAGGAAGGAGTGAGAGAGCTCACATTTCAGACACAGCATCCATGCTGCAATGGCTTCAATTTGTGTTATTTTGGGGCAAATTGGGGAATAGTGAATTTTTGGTGAAAATGTTGACCCCGCGGTCAATGTTTTTTTCAGCTGAGGAGAACTTGAAACGCCCATATCTTGGGCAAGGAAGGAGTTAGAGTGTTAAAATTTTAAGACGCAGCATCCAGGCTGCAATGGCTTCAATTTGTGTTATTTCGGGGCAAATTGGGGAATATTGAATTTTTTGTGAAAATGTTGACCCCGCGGTCAATGTTTTTTTCAGCTGAGGAGAACTTGAAATGCCCATATCTTGGATAAGGAAGGAGTGAGAGAGCTCACATTTCAGACACAGCATCCAGGCTGCAATGGCTTCAATTTGTGTTATTTCGGGGCAAATTGGGGAATATTGAATTTTTTGTGAAAATGTTGACCCCGCGGTCAATGTTTTTTTCAGCTGAGGAGAACTTGAAATGCCCATATCTTGGATAAGGAAGGAGTGAGAGAGCTCACATTTCAGACACAGCATCCAGGCTGCAATGGCTTCAATTTGTGTTATTTTGGGGCAAATTGGGGAATATTGAATTTTTTGTGAAAATGTTGACCCCGCGGTCAATGTTTTTTTCAGCTGAGGAGAACTTGAAACGCCCATATCTTGGGCAAGGAAGGAGTTAGAGTGTTAAAATTTTTAGACGCAGCATCCAGGCTGCAAAAGCTTCAATTTGTGTTATTTAGGGGCAAATTGGGGAATATTGAATTTTTGGTGAAAAAGTTGACCCCGCGGTCAATGTTTTTTTCAGCTGAGGAGAATTTGAAATGCCCATATCTTGGGCAAGGAAGGAGTGAGAGAGCTTAAATTTCAGATGCAGCATCCTGGCAGAAATGGCATCAATTTGTGTTATTTTGGGGCAAATTGGGGAATATTGAATTTTTGGTGAAAAAGTTGACCCCGCGGTCAATGTTTTTTTCAGCTGAGGAGAACTTGAAACGCCCATATCTTGGATAAGGATGGAGTGAGAGAGCTCACATTTCAGACACAGCATCCAGGCTGCATTGGCTTCAATTTGTGTTATTTTGGGGCAAATTGGGGAATATTGAATTTTTGGAGAAAAAGTTGACCCCGCGGTCAATGTTTTTTTCAGCTGAGGAGAACTTGAAATGCCCATATCTTGGATAAGGATGGAGTGAGAGAGCTCACATTTCAGACACAGCATCCAGGCTGCAATGGCTTCAATTTGTTTTATTTTGGGGCAAATTGGGGAATATTGAATTTTTGGTGAAAATGTTGACCCCGCGGTCAATGTTTTTTTCAGCTGAGGAGAACTTGAAACGCCCATATCTTGGATAAGGATGGAGTGAGAGAGCTCACATTTCAGACACAGCATCCAGGCTGCATTGGCTTCAATTTGTGTTATTTCGGGGCAAATTGGGGAATATTGAATTTTTGGTGAAAAAGTTGACCCCGCGGTCAATGTTTTTTTCAGCTGAGGAGAACTTGAAACGCCCATATCTTGGATAAGGAAGGAGTGAGAGAGCTCACATTTCAGACACAGCATCCAGGCTGCATTGGCTTCAATTTGTGTTATTTCGGGGCAAATTGGGGAATATTGAATTTTTGGTGAAAAAGTTGACCCCGCGGTCAATGTTTTTTTCAGCTGAGGAGAACTTGAAACGCCCATATCTTGGATAAGGATGGAGTGAGAGAGCTCACATTTCAGACACAGCATCCAGGCTGCAATGGCTTCAATTTGTGTTATTTTGGGGCAAATTGGGGAATATTGAATTTTTGGTGAAAAAGTTGACCCCGCGGTCAATGTTTTTTTCAGCTGAGGAGATAACTTGAAACGCCCATATCTTGGGCAAGGAAGGAGTTAGAGTGTTAAAATTTTTAGATGCAGCATCCAAGCTGCAATGGCTTCAATTTGTGTTATTTCGGGGCAAATTGGGGAATATTGAATTTTTTGTGAAAATGTTGACCCCGCGGTCAATGTTTTTTTCAGCTGAGGAGAACTTGAAAGGCCCATATCTTGGGCAAGGAAGGAGTTAGAGTGTTCAAATTTTTAGACGCAGCATCCAGGCTGCAATGGCTTCAATTTGTGTTATTTTGGGGCAAATTGGGGAATATTGAATTTTTGGTGAAAATGTTGACCCCGCAGTCAATGTTTTTTTCAGCTGAGGAGATAACTTGAAACGCCCGTATCTTGGGCAAGGAAGGAGTGAGAGAGCTCACATTTCAGACACAGCATCCATGCTGCAATGGCTTCAATTTGTGTTATTTTGGGGCAAATTGGGGAATAGTGAATTTTTGGTGAAAATGTTGACCCCGCGGTCAATGTTTTTTTCAGCTGAGGAGAACTTGAAACGCCCATATCTTGGGCAAGGAAGGAGTTAGAGTGTTAAAATTTTAAGACGCAGCATCCAGGCTGCAATGGCTTCAATTTGTGTTATTTCGGGGCAAATTGGGGAATATTGAATTTTTTGTGAAAATGTTGACCCCGCGGTCAATGTTTTTTTCAGCTGAGGAGAACTTGAAATGCCCATATCTTGGATAAGGAAGGAGTGAGAGAGCTCACATTTCAGACACAGCATCCAGGCTGCAATGGCTTCAATTTGTGTTATTTCGGGGCAAATTGGGGAATATTGAATTTTTTGTGAAAATGTTGACCCCGCGGTCAATGTTTTTTTCAGCTGAGGAGAACTTGAAATGCCCATATCTTGGATAAGGAAGGAGTGAGAGAGCTCACATTTCAGACACAGCATCCAGGCTGCAATGGCTTCAATTTGTGTTATTTTGGGGCAAATTGGGGAATATTGAATTTTTTGTGAAAATGTTGACCCCGCGGTCAATGTTTTTTTCAGCTGAGGAGAACTTGAAACGCCCATATCTTGGGCAAGGAAGGAGTTAGAGTGTTAAAATTTTTAGACGCAGCATCCAGGCTGCAAAAGCTTCAATTTGTGTTATTTAGGGGCAAATTGGGGAATATTGAATTTTTTGTGAAAATGTTGACCCCGCGGTCAATGTTTTTTTCAGCTGAGGAGAACTTGAAACGCCCATATCTTGGATAAGGAAGGAGTGAGAGAGCTCACATTTCAGACACAGCATCCAGGCTGCATTGGCTTCAATTTGTGTTATTTTGGGGCAAATTGGGGAATATTGAATTTTTGGTGAAAAAGTTGACCCCGCGGTCAATGTTTTTTTCAGCTGAGGAGAACTTGAAATGCCCATATCTTGGATAAGGAAGGAGTGAGAGAGCTCACATTTCAGACACAGCATCCAGGCTGCATTGGCTTCAATTTGTGTTATTTTGGGGCAAATTGGGGAATATTGAATTTTTGGTGAAAAAGTTGACCCCGCGGTGAATGTTTTTTTCAGCTGAGGAGAACTTGAAACGCCCATATCTTGGATAAGGATGGAGTGAGAGAGCTCACATTTCAGACACAGCATCCAGGCTGCAATGGCTTCAATTTGTGTTATTTTGGGGCAAATTGGGGAATATTGAATTTTTGGTGAAAAAGTTGACCCCGCGGTCAATGTTTTTTTCAGCTGAGGAGATAACTTGAAACGCCCATATCTTGGGCAAGGAAGGAGTGAGAGAGCTCACATTTCAGACACAGAATCCAGGCTGCAATGGCTTCAATTTGTGTTATTTCGGGGGAAATTGGGGAATATTGAATTTTTGGTGAAAAAGTTGACCCCGCGGTCAATGTTTTTTTCAGCTGAGGAGAACTTGAAACGCCCATATCTTGGATAAGGAAGGAGTGAGAGAGCTCACATTTCAGACACAGCATCCAGGCTGCATTGGCTTCAATTTGTGTTATTTTGGGGCAAATTGGGGAATATTGAATTTTTGGTGAAAAAGTTGACCCCGCGGTCAATGTTTTTTTCAGCTGAGGAGAACTTGAAATGCCCATATCTTGGATAAGGAAGGAGTGAGAGAGCTCACATTTCAGACACAGCATCCAGGCTGCATTGGCTTCAATTTGTGTTATTTTGGGGCAAATTGGGGAATATTGAATTTTTGGTGAAAATGTTGACCCCGCAGTCAATTTTTTTTTCAGCTGAGGAGAACTTGAAACGCCCATATCTTGGGCAAGGAAGGAGTGAGAGAGCTTAAATTTCAGATGCAGCATCCAGGCAGAAATGGCATCAATTTGTGTTATTTTGGGGCAAATTGGGGAATATTGAAATTTTGGTGAAAAAGTTGACCCCGCGGTCAATGTTTTTTTCAGCTGAGGAGAACTTGAAACGCCCATATCTTGGGCAAGGAAGGAGTTAGAGTGTTAAAATTTTTAGACGCAGCATCCAAGCTGCAATGGCTTCAATTTGTGTTATTTCGGGGCAAATTGGGGAATATTGAATTTTTTGTGAAAATGTTGACCCCGCGGTCAATGTTTTTTTCAGCTGAGGAGAACTTGAAACGCCCATATCTTGGATAAGGATGGAGTGAGAGAGCTCACATTTCAGACACAGCATCCAGGCTGCATTGGCTTCAATTTGTGTTATTTTGGGGCAAATTGGGGAATATTGAATTTTTGGTGAAAAAGTTGACCCCGCGGTCAATGTTTTTTTCAGCTGAGGAGAACTTGAAACGCCCATATCTTGGGCAAGGAAGGAGTTAGAGTGTTCAAATTTTTAGACGCAGCATCCAGGCTGCAATGGCTTCAATTTGTGTTATTTTGGGGCAAATTGGGGAATATTGAATTTTTGGTGAAAAAGTTGACCCCGCGGTCAATGTTTTTTTCAGCTGAGGAGAACTTGAAACGCCCATATCTTGGGCAAGGAAGGAGTTAGAGTGTTAAAATTTTTAGACGCAGCATCCAGGCTGCAATGGCTTCAATTTGTGTTATTTCGGGGCAAATTGGGGAATATTGAATTTTTTGTTAAAAAGTTGACCCCGCGGTCAATGTTTTTTTCAGCTGAGGAGAACTTGAAACGCCCATATCCTGGATAAGGAAGGAGTGAGAGAGCTCACATTTCAGACACAGCATCCAGGCTGCAATGGCTTCAATTTGTGTTATTTTGGGGCAAATTGGGGAATATTGAATTTTTGGTGAAAAAGTTGACCCCGTGGTCAATGTTTTTTTCAGCTTAGGAGAACTTGAAACGCCCATATCTTGGGCAAGGAAGGAGTTAGAGTGTTCAAATTTTTAGACGCAGCATCCAGGCTGCAATGGCTTCAATTTGTGTCATTTTGGGGCAAATTGGGGAATATTGAATTTTTTGTGAAAATGTTGACCCCGCGGTCAATGTTTTTTTTTCAGCTGAGGAGAACTTGAAACGCCCATATCTTGGGCAAGGAAGGAGTTAGAGTGTTAAAATTTTTAGACGCAGCATCCAGGCTGCAATGGCTTCAATTTGTGTTATTTCGGGGCAAATTGGGGAATATTGAATTTTTGGTGAAAATGTTGACCCCGCGGTCAATGTTTTTTTCAGCTGAGGAGAACTTGAAACGCCCATATCTTGGATAAGGATGGAGTGAGAGAGCTCACATTTCAGACACAGCATCCAGGCTGCATTGGCTTCAATTTGTGTTATTTTGGGGCAAATTGGAGAATATTGAATTTTTGGTGAAAAAGTTGACCCCGCGGTCAATGTTTTTTTCAGCTGAGGAGAACTTGAAACGCCCATATCTTGGGCAAGGAAGGAGTGAGAGAGCTCACATTTCAGACACAGCATCCAGGTTGCAATGGCTTCAATTTGTGTTATTTTGGGGCAAATTGGGGAATATTGAATTTTTGGTGAAAAAGTTGACCTCGCGGTCACTGTTTTTTTCAGCTGAGGAGAACTTGAAACGCCCATATCTTGGATAAGGAAGGAGTGAGAGAGCTCACATTTCAGACACAGCATCCAGGCTGCAATGGGATGAATTTGTGTTATTTCGGGGCAAATTGGGGAATATTGAATTTTTGGTGAAAAAGTTGACCCCGCGGTCAATGTTTTTTTCAGCTGAGGAGAACTTGAAACGCCCATATCTTGGGCAAGGAAGGAGTTAGAGTGTTAAAATTTTTAGACGCAGCATCCAAGCTGCAATGGCTTCAATTTGTGTTATTTCGGGGCAAATTGGGGAATATTGAATTTTTGGTGAAAATGTTGACCCCGCGGTCAATGTTTTTTTCAGCTGAGGAGAACTTGAAACGCCCATATCTTGGATAAGGATGGAGTGAGAGAGCTCACATTTCAGACGCAGCATCCAGGCTGCAATGGGATGAATTTGTGTTATTTTGGGTCAAATTGGGGAATATTGAATTTTTGGTGAAAATGTTGACCCCGCGGTCAATGTTTTTTTCAGCTGAGGAGAACTTGAAACGCCCATATCTTGGGCAAGGAAGGAGTTAGAGTGTTCAAATTTTTAGACGCAGCATCCAGGCTGCAATGGCTTCAATTTGTGTTATTTTGGGGCAAATTGGGGAATATTGAATTTTTGGTGAAAATGTTGACCCCGCGGTCAATGTTTTTTTCAGCTGAGGAGAACTTGAAACGCCCATATCTTGGGCAAGGAAGGAGTGAGAGAGCTCACATTTCAGACACAGCATCCAGGCTGCAATGGCTTCAATTTGTGTTATTTTGGGGCAAATTGGGGAATATTGAATTTTTGGTGAAAAAGTTGACCCCGCGGTCAATGTTTTTTTCAGCTGAGGAGAACTTGAAACGCCCATATCTTGGGCAAGGAAGGAGTTAGAGTGTTCAAATTTTTAGACGCAGCATCCAAGCTGCAATGGCTTCAATTTGTGTTATTTCGGGGCAAATTGGGGAATATTGAATTTTTGGTGAAAAAGTTGACCCCGCGGTCAATGTTTTTTTCAGCTTGGGAGAACTTGAAACGCCCATATCTTGTATAAGGAAGGAGTGAGAGAGCTCACATTTCAGACACAGCATCCAGGCTGCAATGGCTTCAATTTGTGTTATTTTGGGGCAAATTGGGGAATATTGAATTTTTGGTGAAAAAGTTGACCCCGCGGTCAATGTTTTTTTCAGCTTAGGAGAACTTGAAACGCCCATATCTTGGATAAGGAAGGAGTGAGAGAGCTCACATTTCAGACACAGCATCCAGGCTGCAATGGGATGAATTTGTGGTATTTCGGGGCAAATTGGGGAATATTGAATTTTTGGTGAAAAAGTTGACCCCGCGGTCAATGTTTTTTTCAGCTGAGGAGAACTTGAAACGCCCATATCTTGGGCAAGGAAGGAGTGAGAGAGCTCAAATTTCAGATGCAGCATCCCGGCAGGAATGGCATCAATTTGTGTTATTTTGGGGCAAATTGGGGAATATTGAATTTTTGGTGAAAAAGTTGACCCCGCGGTCAATGTTTTTTTCAGCTGAGGAGAACTTGAAACGCCCATATCTTGGGCAAGGAAGGAGTTAGAGTGTTAAAATTTTTAGACACAGCATCCAGGCAGCAATGGCTTCAATTTGTGTTATTTTGGGGCAAATTGGGGAATATTGAATTTTTTGTGAAAATGTTGACCCCGCGGTCAATGTTTTTTTCAGCTGAGGAGAACTTGAAACGCCCATATCTTGGGCAAGGAAGGAGTGATCGAGCTCACATTTCAGACACAGCATCCAGGCTGCAATGGCTTCAATTTGTGTTATTTCGGGACAAATTGGGGAATATTGAATTTTTGGTGAAAAAGTTGACCCGGCGGTCAATGTTTTTTTCAGCTGAGGAGAACTTGAAACGCCCATATCTTGGGCAAGGAAGGAGTTAGAGTGTTAAAATTTTTAGACGCAGCATCCAGGCTGCAATGGGATGAATTTGTGTTATTTCGGGGCAAATTGGGGAATATTGAATTTTTGGTGAAAAAGTTGACCCCGCGGTCAATGTTTTTTTCAGCTGAGGAGAACTTGAAACGCCCATATCTTGGATAAGGATGGAGTGAGAGAGCTCACATTTCAGACGCAGCATCCAGGCTGCAATGGGATGAATTTGTGTTATTTTGGGTCAAATTGGGGAATATTGAATTTTTGGTGAAAATGTTGACCCCGCGGTCAATGTTTTTTTCAGCTGAGGAGAACTTGAAACGCCCATATCTTGGGCAAGGAAGGAGTTAGAGTGTTCAAATTTTTAGACGCAGCATCCAAGCTGCAATGGCTTCAATTTGTGTTATTTCGGGGCAAATTGGGGAATATTGAATTTTTGGTGAAAAAGTTGACCCCGCGGTCAATGTTTTTTTCAGCTTGGGAGAACTTGAAACGCCCATATCTTGGATAAGGAAGGAGTGAGAGAGCTCACATTTCAGACACAGCATCCAGGCTGCAATGGCTTCAATTTGTGTTATTTTGGGGCAAATTGGGGAATATTGAATTTTTGGTGAAAAAGTTGACCCCGCGGTCAATGTTTTTTTCAGCTTAGGAGAACTTGAAACGCCCATATCTTGGATAAGGAAGGAGTGAGAGAGCTCACATTTCAGACACAGCATCCAGGCTGCAATGGGATGAATTTGTGGTATTTCGGGGCAAATTGGGGAATATTGAATTTTTGGTGAAAAAGTTGACCCCGCGGTCAATGTTTTTTTCAGCTGAGGAGAACTTGAAACGCCCATATCTTGGGCAAGGAAGGAGTGAGAGAGCTTAAATTTCAGATGCAGCATCCAGGCAGGAATGGCATCAATTTGTGTTATTTTGGGGCAAATTGGGGAATATTGAATTTTTGGTGAAAAAGTTGACCCCGCGGTCAATGTTTTTTTCAGCTGAGGAGAACTTGAAACGCCCATATCTTGGGCAAGGAAGGAGTTAGAGTGTTAAAATTTTTAGACACAGCATCCAGGCTGCAATGGCTTCAATTTGTGTTATTTTGGGGCAAATTGGGGAATATTGAATTTTTTGTGAAAATGTTGACCCCGCGGTCAATGTTTTTTTCAGCTGAGGAGAACTTGAAACGCCCATATCTTGGGCAAGGAAGGAGTGATCGAGCTCCCATTTCAGACACAGCATCCAGGCTGCAATGGCTTCAATTTGTGTTATTTCGGGACAAATTGGGGAATATTGAATTTTTGGTGAAAAAGTTGACCCGGCGGTCAATGTTTTTTTCAGCTGAGGAGAACTTGAAACGCCCATATCTTGGGCAAGGAAGGAGTTAGAGTGTTAAAATGTTTAGACGCAGCATCCAGGCTGCAATGGCTTCAATTTGTGTTATTTTGGGGCAAATTGGGGAATATTGAATTTTTGGTGAAAAAGTTGACCCCGCGGTCAATGTTTTTTTCAGCTGAGGAGAACTTGAAACGCCCATATCTTGGGCAAGGAAGGAGTGAGAGAGCTCACATTTCAGACACAGCATCCAGGCTGCAATGGCTTCAATTTGTGTTATTTCGGGGCAAATTGGGGAATATTGAATTTTTTGTGAAAATGTTGACCCCGCGGTCAATGTTTTTTTCAGCTGAGGAGAACTTGAAACGCCCATATCTTGGATAAGGAAGGAGTGAGAGAGCTCACATTTCAGACACAGCATCCAGGCTGCAATGGCTTCAATTTGTGTTATTTTGGGGCAAATTGGGGAATATAGAATTTTTGGTGAAAATGTTGACCCCGCGGTCAATGTTTTTTTCAGCTGAGGAGAACTTGAAACGCCCATATCTTGGGCAAGGAAGGAGTTAGAGTGTTCAAATTTTTAGACGCAGCATCCAGGCTGCAATGGCTTCAATTTGTGTTATTTTGGGGCAAATTGGGGAATATTGATTTTTTGGTGAAAAAGTTGACGCCGCGGTCAATGTTTTTTTCAGCTGAGGAGAACTTGAAACGCCCATATCTTGGGCAAGGAAGGAGTGATAGAGCTCACATTTCAGACACAGCATCCAGGCTGCAATGGCTTCAATTTGTGTTATTTCGGGACAAATTGGGGAATATTGAATTTTTGGTGAAAAAGTTGACCCCGCGGTCAATGTTTTTTTCAGCTGAGGAGAACTTGAAACGCCCATATCTTGGGCAAGGAAGGAGTTAGAGTGTTAAAATTTTTAGACGCAGCATCCAGGCTGCAATGGGATGAATTTGTGTTATTTCGGGGCAAATTGGGGAATATTGAATTTTTGGTGAAAAAGTTGACCCCGCGGTCAATGTTTTTTTCAGCTGAGGAGAACTTGAAACGCCCATATCTTGGATAAGGAAGGAGTGAGAGAGCTCACATTTCAGACACAGCATCCAGGCTGCAATGGGATGAATTTGTGTTATTTCGGGGCAAATTGGGGAATATTGAATTTTTGGTGAAAAAGTTGACCCCGCGGTCAATGTTTTTTTCAGCTTAGGAGAACTTGAAACGCGCATATCTTGGATAAGGAAGGAGTGAGAGAGCTCACATTTCAGACACAGCATCCAGGCTGCATTGGCTTCAATTTGTGTTATTTTGGGGCAAATTGGGGAATATTGAATTTTTGGTGAAAAAGTTGACCCCGCGGTCAATGTTTTTTTCAGCTGAGGAGAACTTGAAACGCCCATATCTTGGGCAAGGAAGGAGTTAGAGTGTTAAAATGTTTAGACGCAGCATCCAGGCTGCAATGGCTTCAATTTGTGTTATTTTGGGGCAAATTGGGGAATATTGAATTTTTGGTGAAAAAGTTGACCCCGCGGTCAATGTTTTTTTCAGCTGAGGAGAACTTGAAACGCCCATATCTTGGGCAAGGAAGGAGTGAGAGAGCTCACATTTCAGACACAGCATCCAGGCTGCAATGGCTTCAATTTGTGTTATTTTGGGGCAAATTGGGGAATATTGAATTTTTGGTGAAAATGTTGACCCCGCGGTCAATGTTTTTTTCAGCTGAGGAGAACTTGAAACGCCCATATCTTGGATAAGGAAGGAGTTAGAGAGCTCACATTTCAGACACAGCATCCAGGCTGCAATGGCTTCAATTTGTGTTATTTTGGGGCAAATTGGGGAATATTGAATTTTTGGTGAAAAAGTTGACCTCGCGGTCACTGTTTTTTTCAGCTGAGGAGAACTTGAAACGCCCATATCTTGGATAAGGAAGGAGTTAGAGAGCTCACATTTCAGACACAGCATCCAGGCTGCAATGGCTTCAATTTGTGTTATTTTCGGGGCAAATTGGGGAATATAGAATTTTTGGTGAAAATGTTGACCCCGCGGTCAATGTTTTTTTCAGCTGAGGAGAACTTGAAACGCCCATATCTTGGGCAAGGAAGGAGTTAGAGTGTTAAAATTTTTAGACGCAGCATCCAGGCTGCAATGGCTTCAATTTGTGTTATTTCGGGGCAAATTGGGGAATATTGAATTTTTTGTTAAAAAGTTGACCCCGCGGTCAATGTTTTTTTCAGCTGAGGAGAACTTGAAACGCCCATATCTTGGATAAGGAAGGAGTGAGAGAGCTCACATTTCAGACACAGCATCCAGGCTGCAATGGGATGAATTTGTGTTATTTCGGGGCAAATTGGGGAATATTGAATTTTTGGTGAAAAAGTTGACTCCGCGGTCAATGTTTTTTTCAGCTTAGGAGAACTTGAAACGCGCATATCTTGGATAAGGAAGGAGTGAGAGAGCTCACATTTCAGACACAGCATCCAGGCTGCAATGGCTTCAATTTGTGTTATTTTGGGGCAAATTGGGGAATATTGAATTTTTGGTGAAAAAGTTGACCCCGTGGTCAATGTTTTTTTCAGCTTAGGAGAACTTGAAACGCCCATATCTTGGATAAGGAAGGAGTGAGAGAGCTCACATTTCAGACACAGCATCCAGGCTGCAATGGCTTCAATTTGTGTCATTTTGGGGCAAATTGGGGAATATTGAATTTTTTGTGAAAATGTTGACCCCGCGGTCAATGTTTTTTTTTCAGCTGAGGAGAACTTGAAACGCCCATATCTTGGGCAAGGAAGGAGTTAGAGTGTTAAAATTTTTAGACGCAGCATCCAGGCTGCAATGGCTTCAATTTGTGTTATTTCGGGGCAAATTGGGGAATATTGAATTTTTGGTGAAAATGTTGACCCCGTGGTCAATGTTTTTTTCAGCTTAGGAGAACTTGAAACGCCCATATCTTGGGCAAGGAAGGAGTTAGAGTGTTCAAATTTTTAGACGCAGCATCCAGGCTGCAATGGCTTCAATTTGTGTCATTTTGGGGCAAATTGGGGAATATTGAATTTTTTGTGAAAATGTTGACCCCGCGGTCAATGTTTTTTTTTCAGCTGAGGAGAACTTGAAACGCCCATATCTTGGGCAAGGAAGGAGTTAGAGTGTTAAAATTTTTAGACGCAGCATCCAGGCTGCAATGGCTTCAATTTGTGTTATTTCGGGGCAAATTGGAGAATATTGAATTTTTGGTGAAAAAGTTGACCCCGCGGTCAATGTTTTTTTCAGCTGAGGAGAACTTGAAACGCCCATATCTTGGGCAAGGAAGGAGTTAGAGTGTTCAAATTTTTAGACGCAGCATCCAGGCTGCAATGGCTTCAATTTGTGTCATTTTGGGGCAAATTGGGGAATATTGAATTTTTTGTGAAAATGTTGACCCCGCGGTCAATGTTTTTTTCAGCTGAGGAGAACTTGAAACGCCCATATCTTGGGCAAGGAAGGAGTTAGAGTGTTCAAATTTTTAGACGCAGCATCCAGGCTGCAATGGCTTCAATTTGTGTCATTTTGGGGCAAATTGGGGAATATTGAATTTTTTGTGAAAATGTTGACCCCGCGGTCAATGTTTTTTTCAGCTGAGGAGAACTTGAAACGCCCATATCTTGGGCAAGGAAGGAGTGATAGAGCTCACATTTCAGACACAGCATCCAGGCTGCAATGGCTTCAATTTGTGTTATTTCGGGACAAATTGGGGAATATTGAATTTTTGGTGAAAAAGTTGATCCCGCGGTCAATGTTTTTTTCAGCTGAGGAGAACTTGAAACGCCCATATCTTGGGCAAGGAAGGAGTTAGAGTGTTAAAATTTTTAGACGCAGCATCCAGGCTGCAATGGGATGAATTTGTGTTATTTCGGGGCAAATTGGGGAATATTGAATTTTTGGTGAAAAAGTTGACCCCGCGGTCAATGTTTTTTTCAGCTGAGGAGAACTTGAAACGCCCATATCTTGGGCAAGGAAGGAGTTAGAGTGTTCAAATTTTTAGACGCAGCATCCAGGCTGCAATGGCTTCAATTTGTGTCATTTTGGGGCAAATTGGGGAATATTGAATTTTTTGTGAAAATGTTGACCCCGCGGTCAATGTTTTTTTTTCAGCTGAGGAGAACTTGAAACGCCCATATCTTGGGCAAGGAAGGAGTTAGAGTGTTCAAATTTTTAGACGCAGCATCCAGGCTGCAATGGCTTCAATTTGTGTTATTTTGGGGCAAATTGGGGAATATTGAATTTTTGGTGAAAATGTTGACCCCGCGGTCAATGTTTTTTTCAGCTGAGGAGAACTTGAAACGCCCATATCTTGGGCAAGGAAGGAGTTAGAGTGTTCAAATTTTTAGACGCAGCATCCAGGCTGCAATGGCTTCAATTTGTGTCATTTTGGGGCAAATTGGGGAATATTGAATTTTTGGTGAAAAAGTTGACCCCGCGGTCAATGTTTTTTTCAGTTGAGGAGAACTTGAAACGCCCATATCTTGGATAAGGAAGGAGTGAGAGAGCTCACATTTCAGACACAGCATCCAGGCTGCAATGGGATGAATTTGTGTTATTTCGGGGCAAATTGGGGAATATTGAATTTTTGGTGAAAATGTTGACCCCGCGGTCAATGTTTTTTTCAACTGAGGAGAACTTGAAACGCCCATATCTTGGATAAGGAAGGAGTGAGAGAGCTCACATTTCAGACACAGCATCCAGGCTGCAATGGGATGAATTTGTGTTATTTCGGGGCAAATTGGGGAATATTGAATTTTTGGTGAAAAAGTTGACCCCGCGGTCAATGTTTTTTTCAGCTGAGGAGAACTTGAAACGCCCATATCTTGGGCAAGGAAGGAGTTAGAGTGTTCAAATTTTTAGACGCAGCATCCAAGCTGCAATGGCTTCAATTTGTGTTATTTCGGGGCAAATTGGGGAATATTGAATTTTTGGTGAAAAAGTTGACCCCGCGGTCAATGTTTTTTTCAGCTGAGGAGAACTTGAAACGCCCATATCTTGGATAAGGAAGGAGTGAGAGAGCTCACATTTCAGACACAGCATCCAGGCTGCAATGGGATGAATTTGTGGTATTTCGGGGCAAATTGGGGAATATTGAATTTTTGGTGAAAAAGTTGACCCCGCGGTCAATGTTTTTTTCAGCTGAGGAGAACTTGAAACGCCCATATCTTGGGCAAGGAAGGAGTGAGAGAGCTTAAATTTCAGATGCAGCATCCAGGCAGGAATGGCATCAATTTGTGTTATTTTGGGGCAAATTGGGGAATATTGAATTTTTGGTGAAAAAGTTGACCCCGCGGTCAATGTTTTTTTCAGCTGAGGAGAACTTGAAACGCCCATATCTTGGGCAAGGAAGGAGTTAGAGTGTTAAAATTTTTAGACACAGCATCCAGGCTGCAATGGCTTCAATTTGTGTTATTTTGGGGCAAATTGGGGAATATTGAATTTTTTGTGAAAATGTTGACCCCGCGGTCAATGTTTTTTTCAGCTGAGGAGAACTTGAAACGCCCATATCTTGGGCAAGGAAGGAGTGATCGAGCTCACATTTCAGACACAGCATCCAGGCTGCAATGGCTTCAATTTGTGTTATTTCGGGACAAATTGGGGAATATTGAATTTTTGGTGAAAAAGTTGACCCGGCGGTCAATGTTTTTTTCAGCTGAGGAGAACTTGAAACGCCCATATCTTGGGCAAGGAAGGAGTTAGAGTGTTAAAATGTTTAGACGCAGCATCCAGGCTGCAATGGCTTCAATTTGTGTTATTTTGGGGCAAACTGGGGAATATTGAATTTTTGGTGAAAAAGTTGACCCCGCGGTCAATGTTTTTTTCAGCTGAGGAGAACTTGAAACGCCCATATCTTGGGCAAGGAAGGAGTGAGAGAGCTCACATTTCAGACACAGCATCCAGGCTGCAATGGCTTCAATTTGTGTTATTTTGGGGCAAATTGGGGAATATTGAATTTTTGGTGAAAATGTTGACCCCGCGGTCAATGTTTTTTTCAGCTGAGGAGAACTTGAAACGCCCATATCTTGGATAAGGAAGGAGTGAGAGAGCTCACATTTCAGACACAGCATCCAGGCTGCAATGGCTTCAATTTGTGTTATTTTGGGGCAAATTGGGGAATATAGAATTTTTGGTGAAAATGTTGACCCCGCGGTCAATGTTTTTTTCAGCTGAGGAGAACTTGAAACGCCCATATCTTGGGCAAGGAAGGAGTTAGAGTGTTCAAATTTTTAGACGCAGCATCCAGGCTGCAATGGCTTCAATTTGTGTTATTTTGGTGCAAATTGGGGAATATTGAATTTTTTGTGAAAATGTTGACCCCGCGGTCAATGTTTTTTTCAGCTGAGGAGAACTTGAAACGCCCATATCTTGGGCAAGGAAGGAGTTAGAGTGTTCAAATTTTTAGACGCAGCATCCAGGCTGCAATGGCTTCAATTTGTGTTATTTTGGGGCAAATTGGGGAATATTGAATTTTTGGTGAAAATGTTGACCCCGCGGTCAATGTTTTTTTCAGCTGAGGAGAACTTGAAACGCCCATATCTTGGGCAAGGAAGGAGTTAGAGTGTTAAAATTTTTAGACGCAGCATACAGGCTGCAATGGCTTCAATTTGTGTTATTTCGGGGCAAATTGGGGAATATTGAATTTTTGGTGAAAAAGTTGACCCCGCGGTCAATGTTTTTTTCAGCTTAGGAGAACTTGAAACGCCCATATCTTGGATAAGGAAGGAGTGAGAGAGCTCACATTTCAGACACAGCATCCAGGCTGCAATGGGATGAATTTGTGGTATTTCGGGGCAAATTGGGGAATATTGAATTTTTGGTGAAAAAGTTGACCCAGCGGTCAATGTTTTTTTCAACTGAGGAGAACTTGAAACGCCCATATCTTGGGCAAGGAAGGAGTTAGAGTGTTAAAATTTTTAGACGCAGCATCCAGGCTGCAATGGCTTCAATTTGTGTTATTTCGGGGCAAATTGGGGAATATTGAATTTTTGGTGAAAATGTTGACCCCGCGGTCAATGTTTTTTTCAGCTGAGGAGAACTTGAAACGCCCATATCTTGGATAAGGAAGGAGTGAGAGAGCTCACATTTCAGACACAGCATGCAGGCTGCAATGGCTTCAATTTGTGTTATTTTGGGGCAAATTGGGGAATATAGAATTTTTGGTGAAAATGTTGACCCCGCGGTCAATGTTTTTTTCAGCTGAGGAGAACTTGAAACGCCCATATCTTGGGCAAGGAAGGAGTTAGAGTGTTCAAATTTTTAGACGCAGCATCCAGGCTGCAATGGCTTCAATTTGTGTTATTTTGGGGCAAATTGGGGAATATTGATTTTTTGGTGAAAAAGTTGACGCCGCGGTCAATGTTTTTTTCAGCTGAGGAGAACTTGAAACGCCCATATCTTGGGCAAGGAAGGAGTGATAGAGCTCACATTTCAGACACAGCATCCAGGCTGCAATGGCTTCAATTTGTGTTATTTCGGGACAAATTGGGGAATATTGAATTTTTGGTGAAAAAGTTGACCCCGCGGTCAATGTTTTTTTCAGCTGAGGAGAACTTGAAACGCCCATATCTTGGGCAAGGAAGGAGTTAGAGTGTTAAAATTTTTAGACGCAGCATCCAGGCTGCAATGGGATGAATTTGTGTTATTTCGGGGCAAATTGGGGAATATTGAATTTTTGGTGAAAAAGTTGACCCCGCGGTCAATGTTTTTTTCAGCTGAGGAGAACTTGAAACGCCCATATCTTGGGCAAGGAAGGAGTGAGAGAGCTCACATTTCAGACACAGCATCCAGGCTGCAATGGCTTCAATTTGTGTTATTTCGGGGCAAATTGGGGAATATTGAATTTTTTGTGAAAATGTGCACCCTGCGGTCAATGTTTTTTTCAGCTGAGGAGAACCTGAAACGCCCATATCTTGGGCAAGGAAGGAGTTAGAGTGTTAACATTTTTAGACGCAGCATCCAGGCTGCAATTGCTTCAATTTGTGTTATTTAGGGGCAAATTGGGGAATATTGAATTTTTTGTGAAAATGTTGACCCCGCGGTCAATGTTTTTTTCAGCTGAGGAGAACTTGAAACGCCCATATCTTGGGCAAGGAAGGAGTTAGAGAGCTCACATTTCAGACACAGCATCCAGGCTGCAATGGCTTCAATTTGTGTTGTTTCGGGGCAAATTGGGGAATATTGAATTTTTTGTGAAAATGTTGACCCCGCGGTCAATGTTTTTTTCAGCTGAGGAGAACTTGAAACGCCCATATCTTGGGCAAGGAAGGAGTTAGAGTGTTAAAATGTTTAGACGCAGCATCCAGGCTGCAATGGCTTCAATTTGTGTTATTTTGGGGCAAATTGGGGAATATTGAATTTTTGGTGAAAAAGTTGACCCCGCGGTCAATGTTTTTTTCAGCTGAGGAGAACTTGAAACGCCCATATCTTGGGCAAGGAAGGAGTGAGAGAGCTCACATTTCAGACACAGCATCCAGGCTGCAATGGCTTCAATTTGTGTTATTTCGGGACAAATTGGGGAATATTGAATTTTTGGTGAAAAAGTTGACCCCGCGGTCAATGTTTTTTTCAGCTGAGGAGAACTTGAAACGCCCATATCTTGGATAAGGAAGGAGTGAGAGAGCTCACATTTCAGACACAGCATCCAGGCTGCAATGGCTTCAATTTGTGTTATTTTGGGGCAAATTGGGGAATATAGAATTTTTGGTGAAAATGTTGACCCCGCGGTCAATGTTTTTTTCAGCTGAGGAGAACTTGAAACGCCCATATCTTGGGCAAGGAAGGAGTTAGAGTGTTAACATTTTTAGACGCAGCATCCAGGCTGCAATGGCTTCAATTTGTGTTATTTTGGGGCAAATTGGGGAATATTGAATTTTTGGTGAAAAAGTTGACCCCGCGGTCAATGTTTTTTTCAGCTGAGGAGAACTTGAAACGCCCATATCTTGGGCAAGGAAGGAGTGAGAGAGCTCACATTTCAGACACAGCATCCAGGCTGCAATGGCTTCAATTTGTGTTATTTCGGGGCAAATTGGGGAATATTGAATTTTTTGTGAAAATGTTGACCCTGCGGTCAATGTTTTTTTCAGCTGAGGAGAACTTGAAACGCCCATATCTTGGATAAGGAAGGAGTTAGAGAGCTCACATTTCAGACACAGCATCCAGGCTGCAATGGCTTCAATTTGTGTTATTTTGGGGCAAATTGGGGAATATTGAATTTTTGGTGAAAAAGTTGACCTCGCGGTCACTGTTTTTTTCAGCTGAGGAGAACTTGAAACGCCCATATCTTGGGCAAGGAAGGAGTTAGAGAGCTCACATTTCAGACACAGCATCCAGGCTGCAATGGCTTCAATTTGTGTTATTTCGGGGCAAATTGGGGAATATTGAATTTTTTGTGAAAATGTTGACCCTGCGGTCAATGTTTTTTTCAGCTGAGGAGAACCTGAAACGCCCATATCTTGGGCAAGGAAGGAGTTAGAGTGTTAACATTTTTAGACGCAGCATCCAGGCTGCAATGGCTTCAATTTGTGTTATTTTGGGGCAAATTGGGGAATATTGAATTTTTTGTGAAAATGTTGACCCCGCGGTCAATGTTTTTTTCAGCTGAGGAGAACTTGAAACGCCCATATCTTGGGCAAGGAAGGAGTTAGAGTGTTCAAATTTTTAGACGCAGCATCCAGGCTGCAATGGCTTCAATTTGTGTTATTTTGGGGCAAATTGGGGAATATTAAATTTTTGGTGAAAATGTTGACCCCGCGGTCAATGTTTTTTTCAGCTGAGGAGAACTTGAAACGCCCATATCTTGGGCAAGGAAGGAGTTAGAGTGTTAAAATTTTTAGACGCAGCATCCAGGCTGCAATGGCTTCAATTTGTGTTATTTCGGGGCAAATTGGGGAATATTGAATTTTTTGTGAAAATGTTGACCCCGCGGTCAATGTTTTTTTCAGCTGAGGAGAACTTGAAATGCCCATATCTTGGATAAGGAAGGAGTGAGAGAGCTCACATTTCAGACACAGCATCCAGGCTGCAATGGCTTCAATTTGTGTTATTTTGGGGCAAATTGGGGAATATTGAATTTTTGGTGAAAAAGTTGACCTCGCGGTCACTGTTTTTTTCAGCTGAGGAGAACTTGAAACGCCCATATCTTGGATAAGGAAGGAGTTAGAGAGCTCACATTTCAGACACAACATCCAGGCTGCAATGGCTTCAATTTGTGTTATTTCGGGACAAATTGGGGAATATTGAATTTTTGGTGAAAAAGTTGACCCCGCGGTCAATGTTTTTTTCAGCTGAGGAGAACTTGAAACGCCCATATCTTGGGCAAGGAAGGAGTGAGAGAGCTCACATTTCAGACACAGCATCCAGGCTGCAATGGCTTCAATTTGTGTTATTTTGGGGCAAATTGGGGAATATTGAATTTTTGGTGAAAATGTTGACCCCGCGGTCAATGTTTTTTTCAGCTGAGGAGAACTTGAAACGCCCATATCTTGGATAAGGAAGGAGTGAGAGAGCTCACATTTCAGACACAGCATCCAGGCTGCAATGGCTTCAATTTGTGTTATTTTGGGGCAAATTGGGGAATATAGAATTTTTGGTGAAAATGTTGACCCCGCGGTCAATGTTTTTTTCAGCTGAGGAGAACTTGAAACGCCCATATCTTGGGCAAGGAAGGAGTTAGAGTGTTCAAATTTTTAGACGCAGCATCCAGGCTGCAATGGCTTCAATTTGTGTTATTTTGTGGCAAATTGGGGAATATTGATTTTTTGGTGAAAAAGTTGACGCCGCGGTCAATGTTTTTTTCAGCTGAGGAGAACTTGAAACGCCCATATCTTGGGCAAGGAAGGAGTGATAGAGCTCACATTTCAGACACAGCATCCAGGCTGCAATGGCTTCAATTTGTGTTATTTCGGGACAAATTGGGGAATATTGAATTTTTGGTGAAAAAGTTGACCCCGCGGTCAATGTTTTTTTCAGCTGAGGAGAACTTGAAACGCCCATATCTTGGGCAAGGAAGGAGTTAGAGTGTTAAAATTTTTAGACGCAGCATCCAGGCTGCAATGGGATGAATTTGTGTTATTTCGGGGCAAATTGGGGAATATTGAATTTTTGGTGAAAAAGTTGACCCCGCGGTCAATGTTTTTTTCAGCTGAGGAGAACTTGAAACGCCCATATCTTGGATAAGGAAGGAGTGAGAGAGCTCACATTTCAGACACAGCATCCAGGCTGCAATGGCTTCAATTTGTGTTATTTTGGGGCAAATTGGGGAATATTGAATTTTTGGTGAAAAAGTTGACCCCGCGGTCAATGTTTTTTTCAGCTGAGGAGAACTTGAAACGCCCATATCTTGGATAAGGATGGAGTGAGAGAGCTCACATTTCAGACACAGCATCCAGGCTGCATTGGCTTCAATTTGTGTTATTTTGGGGCAAATTGGGGAATATTGAATTTTTTGTGAAAATGTTGACCCCGCGGTCAATGTTTTTTTCAGCTGAGGAGAACCTGAAACGCCCATATCTTGGGCAAGGAAGGAGTTAGAGTGTTAACATTTTTAGACGCAGCATCCAGGCTGCAATGGCTTCAATTTGTGTTATTTTGGGGCAAATTGGGGAATATTGAATTTTTTGTGAAAATGTTGACCCCGCGGTCAATGTTTTTTTCAGCTGAGGAGAACTTGAAACGCCCATATCTTGGGCAAGGAAGGAGTTAGAGTGTTAAAATGTTTAGACGCAGCATCCAGGCTGCAATGGCTTCAATTTGTGTTATTTTGGGGCAAACTGGGGAATATTGAATTTTTGGTGAAAAAGTTGACCCCGCGGTCAATGTTTTTTTCAGCTGAGGAGAACTTGAAACGCCCATATCTTGGGCAAGGAAGGAGTGAGAGAGCTCACATTTCAGACACAGCATCCAGGCTGCAATGGCTTCAATTTGTGTTATTTTGGGGCAAATTGGGGAATATTGAATTTTTGGTGAAAATGTTGACCCCGCGGTCAATGTTTTTTTCAGCTGAGGAGAACTTGAAACGCCCATATCTTGGATAAGGAAGGAGTGAGAGAGCTCACATTTCAGACACAGCATCCAGGCTGCAATGGCTTCAATTTGTGTTATTTTGGGGCAAATTGGGGAATATAGAATTTTTGGTGAAAATGTTGACCCCGCGGTCAATGTTTTTTTCAGCTGAGGAGAACTTGAAACGCCCATATCTTGGGCAAGGAAGGAGTTAGAGTGTTCAAATTTTTAGACGCAGCATCCAGGCTGCAATGGCTTCAATTTGTGTTATTTTGGTGCAAATTGGGGAATATTGAATTTTTTGTGAAAATGTTGACCCCGCGGTCAATGTTTTTTTCAGCTGAGGAGAACTTGAAACGCCCATATCTTGGGCAAGGAAGGAGTTAGAGTGTTCAAATTTTTAGACGCAGCATCCAGGCTGCAATGGCTTCAATTTGTGTTATTTTGGGGCAAATTGGGGAATATTGAATTTTTGGTGAAAATGTTGACCCCGCGGTCAATGTTTTTTTCAGCTGAGGAGAACTTGAAACGCCCATATCTTGGGCAAGGAAGGAGTTAGAGTGTTAAAATTTTTAGACGCAGCATACAGGCTGCAATGGCTTCAATTTGTGTTATTTCGGGGCAAATTGGGGAATATTGAATTTTTGGTGAAAAAGTTGACCCCGCGGTCAATGTTTTTTTCAGCTTAGGAGAACTTGAAACGCCCATATCTTGGATAAGGAAGGAGTGAGAGAGCTCACATTTCAGACACAGCATCCAGGCTGCAATGGGATGAATTTGTGGTATTTCGGGGCAAATTGGGGAATATTGAATTTTTGGTGAAAAAGTTGACCCAGCGGTCAATGTTTTTTTCAACTGAGGAGAACTTGAAACGCCCATATCTTGGGCAAGGAAGGAGTTAGAGTGTTAAAATTTTTAGACGCAGCATCCAGGCTGCAATGGCTTCAATTTGTGTTATTTCGGGGCAAATTGGGGAATATTGAATTTTTGGTGAAAATGTTGACCCCGCGGTCAATGTTTTTTTCAGCTGAGGAGAACTTGAAACGCCCATATCTTGGATAAGGAAGGAGTGAGAGAGCTCACATTTCAGACACAGCATGCAGGCTGCAATGGCTTCAATTTGTGTTATTTTGGGGCAAATTGGGGAATATAGAATTTTTGGTGAAAATGTTGACCCCGCGGTCAATGTTTTTTTCAGCTGAGGAGAACTTGAAACGCCCATATCTTGGGCAAGGAAGGAGTTAGAGTGTTCAAATTTTTAGACGCAGCATCCAGGCTGCAATGGCTTCAATTTGTGTTATTTTGGGGCAAATTGGGGAATATTGATTTTTTGGTGAAAAAGTTGACGCCGCGGTCAATGTTTTTTTCAGCTGAGGAGAACTTGAAACGCCCATATCTTGGGCAAGGAAGGAGTGATAGAGCTCACATTTCAGACACAGCATCCAGGCTGCAATGGCTTCAATTTGTGTTATTTCGGGACAAATTGGGGAATATTGAATTTTTGGTGAAAAAGTTGACCCCGCGGTCAATGTTTTTTTCAGCTGAGGAGAACTTGAAACGCCCATATCTTGGGCAAGGAAGGAGTTAGAGTGTTAAAATTTTTAGACGCAGCATCCAGGCTGCAATGGGATGAATTTGTGTTATTTCGGGGCAAATTGGGGAATATTGAATTTTTGGTGAAAAAGTTGACCCCGCGGTCAATGTTTTTTTCAGCTGAGGAGAACTTGAAACGCCCATATCTTGGGCAAGGAAGGAGTGAGAGAGCTCACATTTCAGACACAGCATCCAGGCTGCAATGGCTTCAATTTGTGTTATTTCGGGGCAAATTGGGGAATATTGAATTTTTTGTGAAAATGTGCACCCTGCGGTCAATGTTTTTTTCAGCTGAGGAGAACCTGAAACGCCCATATCTTGGGCAAGGAAGGAGTTAGAGTGTTAACATTTTTAGACGCAGCATCCAGGCTGCAATTGCTTCAATTTGTGTTATTTAGGGGCAAATTGGGGAATATTGAATTTTTTGTGAAAATGTTGACCCCGCGGTCAATGTTTTTTTCAGCTGAGGAGAACTTGAAACGCCCATATCTTGGGCAAGGAAGGAGTTAGAGAGCTCACATTTCAGACACAGCATCCAGGCTGCAATGGCTTCAATTTGTGTTGTTTCGGGGCAAATTGGGGAATATTGAATTTTTTGTGAAAATGTTGACCCCGCGGTCAATGTTTTTTTCAGCTGAGGAGAACTTGAAACGCCCATATCTTGGGCAAGGAAGGAGTTAGAGTGTTAAAATGTTTAGACGCAGCATCCAGGCTGCAATGGCTTCAATTTGTGTTATTTTGGGGCAAATTGGGGAATATTGAATTTTTGGTGAAAAAGTTGACCCCGCGGTCAATGTTTTTTTCAGCTGAGGAGAACTTGAAACGCCCATATCTTGGGCAAGGAAGGAGTGAGAGAGCTCACATTTCAGACACAGCATCCAGGCTGCAATGGCTTCAATTTGTGTTATTTCGGGACAAATTGGGGAATATTGAATTTTTGGTGAAAAAGTTGACCCCGCGGTCAATGTTTTTTTCAGCTGAGGAGAACTTGAAACGCCCATATCTTGGATAAGGAAGGAGTGAGAGAGCTCACATTTCAGACACAGCATCCAGGCTGCAATGGCTTCAATTTGTGTTATTTTGGGGCAAATTGGGGAATATAGAATTTTTGGTGAAAATGTTGACCCCGCGGTCAATGTTTTTTTCAGCTGAGGAGAACTTGAAACGCCCATATCTTGGGCAAGGAAGGAGTTAGAGTGTTAACATTTTTAGACGCAGCATCCAGGCTGCAATGGCTTCAATTTGTGTTATTTTGGGGCAAATTGGGGAATATTGAATTTTTGGTGAAAAAGTTGACCCCGCGGTCAATGTTTTTTTCAGCTGAGGAGAACTTGAAACGCCCATATCTTGGGCAAGGAAGGAGTGAGAGAGCTCACATTTCAGACACAGCATCCAGGCTGCAATGGCTTCAATTTGTGTTATTTCGGGGCAAATTGGGGAATATTGAATTTTTGGTGAAAAAGTTGACCTCGCGGTCACTGTTTTTTTCAGCTGAGGAGAACTTGAAACGCCCATATCTTGGATAAGGAAGGAGTTAGAGAGCTCACATTTCAGACACAGCATCCAGGCTGCAATGGCTTCAATTTGTGTTATTTTGGGGCAAATTGGGGAATATTGAATTTTTGGTGAAAAAGTTGACCTCGCGGTCACTGTTTTTTTCAGCTGAGGAGAACTTGAAACGCCCATATCTTGGGCAAGGAAGGAGTTAGAGAGCTCACATTTCAGACACAGCATCCAGGCTGCAATGGCTTCAATTTGTGTTATTTCGGGGCAAATTGGGGAATATTGAATTTTTTGTGAAAATGTTGACCCTGCGGTCAATGTTTTTTTCAGCTGAGGAGAACCTGAAACGCCCATATCTTGGGCAAGGAAGGAGTTAGAGTGTTAACATTTTTAGACGCAGCATCCAGGCTGCAATGGCTTCAATTTGTGTTATTTTGGGGCAAATTGGGGAATATTGAATTTTTTGTGAAAATGTTGACCCCGCGGTCAATGTTTTTTTCAGCTGAGGAGAACTTGAAACGCCCATATCTTGGGCAAGGAAGGAGTTAGAGTGTTCAAATTTTTAGACGCAGCATCCAGGCTGCAATGGCTTCAATTTGTGTTATTTTGGGGCAAATTGGGGAATATTAAATTTTTGGTGAAAATGTTGACCCCGCGGTCAATGTTTTTTTCAGCTGAGGAGAACTTGAAACGCCCATATCTTGGGCAAGGAAGGAGTTAGAGTGTTAAAATTTTTAGACGCAGCATCCAGGCTGCAATGGCTTCAATTTGTGTTATTTCGGGGCAAATTGGGGAATATTGAATTTTTTGTGAAAATGTTGACCCCGCGGTCAATGTTTTTTTCAGCTGAGGAGAACTTGAAATGCCCATATCTTGGATAAGGAAGGAGTGAGAGAGCTCACATTTCAGACACAGCATCCAGGCTGCAATGGCTTCAATTTGTGTTATTTTGGGGCAAATTGGGGAATATTGAATTTTTGGTGAAAAAGTTGACCTCGCGGTCACTGTTTTTTTCAGCTGAGGAGAACTTGAAACGCCCATATCTTGGATAAGGAAGGAGTTAGAGAGCTCACATTTCAGACACAACATCCAGGCTGCAATGGCTTCAATTTGTGTTATTTCGGGACAAATTGGGGAATATTGAATTTTTGGTGAAAAAGTTGACCCCGCGGTCAATGTTTTTTTCAGCTGAGGAGAACTTGAAACGCCCATATCTTGGGCAAGGAAGGAGTGAGAGAGCTCACATTTCAGACACAGCATCCAGGCTGCAATGGCTTCAATTTGTGTTATTTTGGGGCAAATTGGGGAATATTGAATTTTTGGTGAAAATGTTGACCCCGCGGTCAATGTTTTTTTCAGCTGAGGAGAACTTGAAACGCCCATATCTTGGATAAGGAAGGAGTGAGAGAGCTCACATTTCAGACACAGCATCCAGGCTGCAATGGCTTCAATTTGTGTTATTTTGGGGCAAATTGGGGAATATAGAATTTTTGGTGAAAATGTTGACCCCGCGGTCAATGTTTTTTTCAGCTGAGGAGAACTTGAAACGCCCATATCTTGGGCAAGGAAGGAGTTAGAGTGTTCAAATTTTTAGACGCAGCATCCAGGCTGCAATGGCTTCAATTTGTGTTATTTTGTGGCAAATTGGGGAATATTGATTTTTTGGTGAAAAAGTTGACGCCGCGGTCAATGTTTTTTTCAGCTGAGGAGAACTTGAAACGCCCATATCTTGGGCAAGGAAGGAGTGATAGAGCTCACATTTCAGACACAGCATCCAGGCTGCAATGGCTTCAATTTGTGTTATTTCGGGACAAATTGGGGAATATTGAATTTTTGGTGAAAAAGTTGACCCCGCGGTCAATGTTTTTTTCAGCTGAGGAGAACTTGAAACGCCCATATCTTGGGCAAGGAAGGAGTTAGAGTGTTAAAATTTTTAGACGCAGCATCCAGGCTGCAATGGGATGAATTTGTGTTATTTCGGGGCAAATTGGGGAATATTGAATTTTTGGTGAAAAAGTTGACCCCGCGGTCAATGTTTTTTTCAGCTGAGGAGAACTTGAAACGCCCATATCTTGGATAAGGAAGGAGTGAGAGAGCTCACATTTCAGACACAGCATCCAGGCTGCAATGGCTTCAATTTGTGTTATTTTGGGGCAAATTGGGGAATATTGAATTTTTGGTGAAAAAGTTGACCCCGCGGTCAATGTTTTTTTCAGCTGAGGAGAACTTGAAACGCCCATATCTTGGATAAGGATGGAGTGAGAGAGCTCACATTTCAGACACAGCATCCAGGCTGCATTGGCTTCAATTTGTGTTATTTTGGGGCAAATTGGGGAATATTGAATTTTTTGTGAAAATGTTGACCCCGCGGTCAATGTTTTTTTCAGCTGAGGAGAACCTGAAACGCCCATATCTTGGGCAAGGAAGGAGTTAGAGTGTTAACATTTTTAGACGCAGCATCCAGGCTGCAATGGCTTCAATTTGTGTTATTTTGGGGCAAATTGGGGAATATTGAATTTTTTGTGAAAATGTTGACCCCGCGGTCAATGTTTTTTTCAGCTGAGGAGAACTTGAAACGCCCATATCTTGGGCAAGGAAGGAGTTAGAGTGTTCAAATTTTTAGACGCAGCATCCAGGCTGCAATGGCTTCAATTTGTGTTATTTTGGGGCAAATTGGGGAATATTGAATTTTTGGTGAAAATGTTGACCCCGCGGTCAATGTTTTTTTCAGCTGAGGAGAACTTGAAACGCCCATATCTTGGGCAAGGAAGGAGTGAGAGAGCTCACATTTCAGACACAGCATCCAGGCTGCAATGGCTTCAATTTGTGTTATTTCGGGGCAAATTGGGGAATATTGAATTTTTGGTGAAAAAGTTGACCTCGCGGTCACTGTTTTTTTCAGCTGAGGAGAACTTGAAACGCCCATATCTTGGATAAGGAAGGAGTTAGAGAGCTCACATTTCAGACACAGCATCCAGGCTGCAATGGCTTCAATTTGTGTTATTTCGGGGCAAATTGGGGAATATTGAATTTTTGGTGAAAAAGTTGACCTCGCGGTCACTGTTTTTTTCAGCTGAGGAGAACTTGAAACGCCCATATCTTGGATAAGGAAGGAGTTAGAGAGCTCACATTTCAGACACAGCATCCAGGCTGCAATGGCTTCAATTTGTGTTATTTTAGGGCAAATTGGGGAATATTGAATTTTTTGTGAAAATGTTGACCCTGCGGTCAATGTTTTTTTTTCAGCTGAGGAGAACCTGAAACGCCCATATCTTGGGCAAAGAAGGAGTTAGAGTGTTAACATTTTTAGACGCAGCATCCAGGCTGCAATGGCTTCAATTTGTGTTATTTTGGGGCAAATTGGGGAATATTGAATTTTTTGTGAAAATGTTGACCCCGCGGTCAATGTTTTTTTCAGCTGAGGAGAACTTGAAACGCCCATATCTTGGGCAAGGAAGGAGTTAGAGTGTTCAAATTTTTAGACGCAGCATCCAGGCTGCAATGGCTTCAATTTGTGTTATTTTGGGGCAAATTGGGGAATATTGAATTTTTGGTGAAAATGTTGACCCCGCGGTCAATGTTTTTTTCAGCTGAGGAGAACTTGAAACGCCCATATCTTGGGCAAGGAAGGAGTTAGAGTGTTAAAATTTTTAGACGCAGCATCCAGGCTGCAATGGCTTCAATTTGTGTTATTTCGGGGCAAATTGGGGAATATTGAATTTTTTGTGAAAATGTTGACCCCGCGGTCAATGTTTTTTTCAGCTGAGGAGAACTTGAAATGCCCATATCTTGGATAAGGAAGGAGTGAGAGAGCTCACATTTCAGACACAGCATCCAGGCTGCAATGGCTTCAATTTGTGTTATTTTGGGGCAAATTGGGGAATATTGAATTTTTGGTGAAAAAGTTGACCCCGCGGTCAATGTTTTTTTCAGCTGAGGAGAACTTGAAACGCCCATATCTTGGGCAAGGAAGGAGTTAGAGTGTTCAAATTTTTAGACGCAGCATCCAAGCTGCAATGGCTTCAATTTGTGTTATTTCGGGGCAAATTGGGGAATATTGAATTTTTGGTGAAAAAGTTGACCCCGCGGTCAATGTTTTTTTCAGCTTAGGAGAACTTGAAACGCCCATATCTTGGATAAGGAAGGAGTGAGAGAGCTCACATTTCAGACACAGCATCCAGGCTGCAATGGCTTCAATTTGTGTTATTTTGGGGCAAATTGGGGAATATTGAATTTTTGGTGAAAAAGTTGACCCCGCGGTCAATGTTTTTTTCAGCTTAGGAGAACTTGAAACGCCCATATCTTGGATAAGGAAGGAGTGAGAGAGCTCACATTTCAGACACAGCATCCAGGCTGCAATGGGATGAATTTGTGGTATTTCGGGGCAAATTGGGGAATATTGAATTTTTGGTGAAAAAGTTGACCCAGCGGTCAATGTTTTTTTCAGCTGAGGAGAACTTGAAACGCCCATATCTTGGGCAAGGAAGGAGTTAGAGTGTTAAAATTTTTAGACGCAGCATCCAGGCTGCAATGGCTTCAATTTGTGATATTTCGGGGCAAATTGGGGAATATTGAATTTTTTGTGAAAATGTTGACCCCGCGGTCAATGTTTTTTTCAGCTGAGGATAACTTGAAACGCCCATATCTTGGATAAGGAAGGAGTGAGAGAGCTCACATTTCAGACACAGCATCCAGGCTGCAATGGCTTCAATTTGTGTTATTTTGGGGCAATTTGGGGAATATAGAATTTTTGGTGAAAATGTTGACCCCGCGGTCAATGTTTTTTTCAGCTGAGGAGAACTTGAAACGCCCATATCTTGGGCAAGGAAGGAGTTAGAGTGTTCAAATTTTTAGACGCAGCATCCAGGCTGCAATGGCTTCAATTTGTGTCATTTTGGGGCAAATTGGGGAATATTGAATTTTTTGTGAAAATGTTGACCCCGCGGTCAATGTTTTTTTCAGCTGAGGAGAACTTGAAACGCCCATATCTTGGGCAAGGAAGGAGTTAGAGTGTTCAAATTTTTAGACGCAGCATCCAGGCTGCAATGGCTTCAATTTGTGTTATTTTGGGGCAAATTGGGGAATATTGATTTTTTGGTGAAAAAGTTGACGCCGCGGTCAATGTTTTTTTCAGCTGAGGAGAACTTGAAACGCCCATATCTTGGGCAAGGAAGGAGTTAGAGTGTTAAAATTTTTAGACGCAGCATCCAGGCTGCAATGGGATGAATTTGTGTTATTTCGGGGCAAATTGGGGAATATTGAATTTTTGGTGAAAAAGTTGACCCCGCGGTCAATGTTTTTTTCAGCTGAGGAGAACTTGAAACGCCCATATCTTGGATAAGGAAGGAGTGAGAGAGCTCACATTTCAGACACAGCATCCAGGCTGCATTGGCTTCAATTTGTGTTATTTTGGGGCAAATTGGGGAATATTGAATTTTTGGTGAAAAAGTTGACCCCGCGGTCAATGTTTTTTTCAGCTGAGGAGAACTTGAAACGCCCATATCTTGGGCAAGGAAGGAGTTAGAGTGTTAAAATGTTTAGACGCAGCATCCAGGCTGCAATGGCTTCAATTTGTGTTATTTTGGGGCAAATTGGGGAATATTGAATTTTTGGTGAAAAAGTTGACCCCGCGGTCAATGTTTTTTTCAGCTGAGGAGAACTTGAAACGCCCATATCTTGGGCAAGGAAGGAGTGAGAGAGCTCACATTTCAGACACAGCATCCAGGCTGCAATGGCTTCAATTTGTGTTATTTCGGGGCAAATTGGGGAATATTGAATTTTTGGTGAAAAAGTTGACCTCGCGGTCACTGTTTTTTTCAGCTGAGGAGAACTTGAAACGCCCATATCTTGGATAAGGAAGGAGTTAGAGAGCTCACATTTCAGACACAGCATCCAGGCTGCAATGGCTTCAATTTGTGTTATTTTGGGGCAAATTGGGGAATATTGAATTTTTGGTGAAAAAGTTGACCTCGCGGTCACTGTTTTTTTCAGCTGAGGAGAACTTGAAACGCCCATATCTTGGGCAAGGAAGGAGTTAGAGAGCTCACATTTCAGACACAGCATCCAGGCTGCAATGGCTTCAATTTGTGTTATTTCGGGGCAAATTGGGGAATATTGAATTTTTTGTGAAAATGTTGACCCCGCGGTCAATGTTTTTTTCAGCTGAGGAGAACCTGAAACGCCCATATCTTGGGCAAGGAAGGAGTTAGAGTGTTCAAATTTTTAGACGCAGCATCCAGGCTGCAATGGCTTCAATTTGTGTTATTTTGGGGCAAATTGGGGAATATTGAATTTTTGGTGAAAAAGTTGACCCCGCGGTCAATGTTTTTTTCAGCTGAGGAGAACTTGAAACGCCCATATCTTGGGCAAGGAAGGAGTTAGAGTGTTCAAATTTTTAGACACAGCATCCAAGCTGCAATGGCTTCAATTTGTGTTATTTCGGGGCAAATTGGGGAATATTGAATTTTTGGTGAAAAAGTTGACCCCGCGGTCAATGTTTTTTTCAGCTGAGGAGAACTTGAAACGCCCATATCTTGGGCAAGGAAGGAGTGAGAGAGCTCACATTCAGACACAGCATCCAGGCTTCATTGGCTTCAATTTGTGTTATTTTGGGGCAAATTGGGGAATATTGAACATTTGGTGAAAATGTTGACCCCGCGGTCAATGTTTTTTTCAGCTGAGGAGAACTTGAAACGCCCATATCTTGGGCAAGGAAGGAGTTAGAGAGCTAACATTTCAGACACAGCATCCAGGCTGCAATGGCTTCAATTTGTGTTATTTTGAGGCAAATTGGGGAATATTGAATTTTTGGTGAAAAAGTTGACCCCGCGGTCAATGTTTTTTTCAGCTTAGGAGAACTTGAAACGCCCATATCTTGGATAAGGAAGGAGTGAGAGTGTTCAAATTTTTAGACGCAGCATCTAGGCTGCAATGGCTTCAATTTGTGTTATTTTGGGGCAAATTGGGGAATATTGAATTTTTGGTGAAAATGTTGACCCCGCGGTCAATGTTTTTTTCAGCTGAGGAGAACTTGAAACGCCCATATCTTGGGCAAGGAAGGAGTTAGAGTGTTAAAATTTTTAGACGCAGCATCCGGGCTGCAATGGCTTCAATTTGTGTCATTTTGGGGCAAATTGGGGAATATTGAATTTTTGGTGAAAATGTTGACCCCGCGGTCAATGTTTTTTTCAGCTGAGGAGAACTTGAAACGCCCATATCTTGGGCAAGGAAGGAGTTAGAGAGCTCACATTTCAGACACAGCATCCAGGCTGCAATGGCTTCAATTTGTGTTATTTCGGGGCAAATTGGGGAATATTGAATTTTTGGTGAAAATGTTGACCCCGCGGTCAATGTTTTTTTCAGCTGAGGAGAACTTGAAACGCCCATATCTTGGGCAAGGAAGGAGTTAGAGAGCTCACATTTCAGACACAGCATCCAGGCTGCAATGGCTTCAATTTGTGTTATTTCGGGGCAAATTGGAGAATATTGAATTTTTGGTGAAAAAGTTGACCTCGCGATCATTGTTTTTTTCAGCTGTGGAGATAACTTGAAACGCCCATATCTTGGGCAAGGAAGGAGTTAGAGTGTTAAAATTTTTAGACGCAGCATCCAGGCTGCAATGGCTTCAATTTGTGTTATTTCGGGGCAAATTGGGGAATATTGAATTTTTGGTGAAAAAGTTGACCCTGCGGTCAATGTTTTTTTCAGCTGAGGAGAACTTGAAACGCCCATATCTTGGATAAGGAAGGAGTTAGGGAGCTCACATTTCAGACACAGCATCCAGGCTGCAATGGCTTCAATTTGTGTTATTTTGGGGCAAATTGGGGAATATTGAATTTTTGGTGAAAATGTTGACCCCGCGGTCAATGTTTTTTTCAGCCGAGGAGAACTTGAAACGCCCATATCTTGGATAAGGAAGGAGTGAGAGAGCTCACATTTCAGACACAGCATCCAGGCTGCAATGGCTTCAATTTGTGTTATTTTGGGGCAAATTGGGGAATATTGATTTTTTGGTGAAAAAGTTTATCCCGCGGTCAATGTTTTTTTCAGCTGAGGCGAACTTGAAACGCCCATATCTTGGGCAAGGAAGGAGTTAGAGAGCTCACATTTCAGACACAGCATCCAGGCTGCAATGGCTTCAATTTGTGTTATTTTGGGGCAAATTGGGGAATATTGATTTTTTGGTGAAAAAGTTGACCCCGCGGTCAATGTTTTTTTCAGCTGAGGAGAACTTGAAACGCCCATATCTTGGGCAAGGAAGGAGTTAGAGAGCTCACATTTCAGACACAGCATCCAGGCTGCAATGGCTTCAATTTGTGTTATTTTGGGGCAAATTGGGGAATATTGAATTTTTGGTGAAAATGTTGACCCCGCGGTCAATGTTTTTTTCAGCTGAGGAGATAACTTGAAACGCCCATATGTTGGGCAAGGAAGGAGTGAGAGAGCTAAAATTTCAGACGCAGCATCCAGGCTGCAATGGGATGAATTTGTGTTATTTCGGGGCAAATTGGGGAATATTGATTTTTTGGTGAAAAATTTGACCCTGCGGTCAATGTTTTTTTCAGCTGAGGAGAACTTGAAATGCCCATATCTTCGATAAGGAAGGAGTGAGAGAGCTCACATTTCAGACACAGCATCCAGGCTGCAATGGCTTCAATTTGTGTTATTTTGGGGCAAATTGGGGAATATTGAATTTTTGTGAAAATGTTGACCCCGCGGTCAACGTGTTTTTTTCAGCTGAGGAGATAACTTGAAACGCCCATATGTTGGGCAAGGAAGGAGTGAGAGAGCTAAAATTTCAGACGCAGCATCCAGGCTGCAATGGGATGAATTTGTGTTATTTCGGGGCAAATTGGGGAATATTGATTTTTTGGTGAAAATGTTGACCCCGCGGTCAATGTTTTTTTCAGCCGAGGAGAACTTGAAACGCCCATATCTTGGATAAGGAAGGAGTGAGAGAGCTCACATTTCAGACACAGCATCCAGGCTGCAATGGCTTCAATTTGTGTTATTTTGGGGCAAATTGGGGAATATTGAATTTTTGGTGAAAATGTTGACCCCGCGGTCAATGTTTTTTTCAGCTGAGGAGATAACTTGAAATGCCCATATGTTGGGCAAGGAAGGAGTGAGAGAGCTAAAATTTCAGACGCAGCATCCAGGCTGCAATGGGATGAATTTGTGTTATTTCGGGGCAAATTGGGGAATATTGATTTTTTGGTGAAAAATTTGACCCTGCGGTCAATGTTTTTTTCAGCTGAGGAGAACTTGAAACGCCCATATCTTGGGCAAGGAAGGAGTTAGAGAGCTCACATTTCAGACACAGCATCCAGGCTGCAATGGCTTCAATTTGTGTTATTTCGGGGCAAATTGGGGAATATTGAATTTTTGGTGAAAATGTTGACCCCGCGGTCAATGTTTTTTTCAGCTGAGGAGAACTTGAAACGCCCATATCTTGGGCAAGGAAGGAGTTAGAGAGCTCACATTTCAGACACAGCATCCAGGCTGCAATGGCTTCAATTTGTGTTATTTCGGGGCAAATTGGAGAATATTGAATTTTTGGTGAAAAAGTTGACCTCGCGATCATTGTTTTTTTCAGCTGTGGAGATAACTTGAAACGCCCATATCTTGGGCAAGGAAGGAGTTAGAGTGTTAAAATTTTTAGACGCAGCATCCAGGCTGCAATGGCTTCAATTTGTGTTATTTCGGGGCAAATTGGGGAATATTGAATTTTTGGTGAAAATGTTGACCCCGCGGTCAACGTGTTTTTTCAACTGGAGAAAACTTGAAACGCCCATATCTTGGGCATGGAAGGAGTGAGAGAGCTTAAATTTCAGACACAGCATCCAGGCTGCAATGGCTTATATTTGTGTTATTTTGGGGCAAATTGGGGAATATTGAATTTTTGGTGAAAATGTTGACCCCGCGGTCAATGTTTTTTTCAGCTGAGGAGAACTTGAAATGCCCATATCTTGGATAAGGAAGGAGTTAGAGAGCTCACATTTCAGACACAGCATCCAGGCTGCAATGGCTTCAATTTGTGTTATTTTGGGGCAAATTGGGGAATATTGAATTTTTGGTGAAAATGTTGACCCTGCGGTCAACGTTTTTTTTCAACTGGAGAAATCTTGAAACGCCCATATCTTGGGCAAGGAAGGAGTTAGAGTGTTAAAATTTTTAGACGCAGCATCCAGGCTGCAATGGCATCAATTTGTGTTATTTTGGGGCAAATTGGGGAATATTGAATTTTTGGTGAAAATGTTGACCCCGCAGTCAATGTTTTTTTCAGCTGAGGAGATAACTTGAAACGCCCACATCTTGGGCAAGGAAGGAGTTAGAGAGCTCACATTTCAGACACAGCATCCAAGCTGCAATGGCTTCAATTTGTGTTATTTTGGGGCAAATTGGGGAATATTGATTTTTTGGTGAAAAAGTTGACCCCGCGGTCAATGTTTTTTTCAGCTGAGGAGAACTTGAAACGCCCATATCTTGGGCAAGGAAGGAGTTAGAGAGCTCACATTTCAGACACAGCATCCAGGCTGCAATGGCTTCAATTTGTGTTATTTTGGGGCAAATTGGGGAATATTGAATTTTTGGTGAAAATGTTGACCCCGCGGTCAATGTTTTTTTCAGCTGAGGAGATAACTTGAAATGCCCATATGTTGGGCAAGGAAGGAGTGAGAGAGCTAAAATTTCAGACGCAGCATCCAGGCTGCAATGGGATGAATTTGTATTATTTCGGGGCAAATTGGGGAATATTGATTTTTTGGTGAAAAATTTGACCCTGCGGTCAATGTTTTTTTCAGCTGAGGAGAACTTGAAATGCCCATATCTTGGATAAGGAAGGAGTGAGAGAGCTCACATTTCAGACACAGCATCCAGGCTGCAATGGCTTCAATTTGTGTTATTTTGGGGCAAATTGGGGAATATTGAATTTTTGGTGAAAATGTTGACCCCGCGGTCAACGTGTTTTTTTCAGCTGAGGAGATAACTTGAAACGCCCATATGTTGGGCAAGGAAGGAGTGAGAGAGCTAAAATTTCAGACGCAGCATCCAGGCTGCAATGGGATGAATTTGTGTTATTTTGGGGCAATTGGGGAATATTGAATTTTTGGTGAAAAAGTTGACCCCGCGGTCAATGTTTTTTTCAGCTGAGGAGATAACTTGAAACGCCCATATTTTGGGCAAGGAAGGAGTTAGAGCGTTAAAATTTGTACACACAGCATCCAGGCTGCAATGGCTTCAATTTGTGTTATTTTGGGGCAAATTGGGGAATATTGAATTTTTGGTGAAAATGTTGACCCTGCGGTCAACGTTTTTTTTCAACTGGAGAAAACTTGAAACGCCCATATCTTGGGCAAGGAAGGAGTTAGAGTGTTAAAATTTTTAGACGCAGCATCCAGGCTGCAATGGCATCAATTTGTGTTATTTTGGGGCAAATTGGGGAATATTTAATTTTTTGTGAAAATGTTGACCCCGCGGTCAATGTTTTTTTCAGCTGAGGAGATAACTTGAAACGCCCACATCTTGGGCAAGGAAGGAGTTAGAGAGCTCACATTTCAGACACAGCATCCAGGCTGCAATGGCTTCAATTTGTGTTATTTTGGGGCAAATTGGGGAATATTGAATTTTTGGTGAAAATGTTGACCCCGCGGTCAATGTTTTTTTCAGCTGAGGAGATAACTTGAAACGCCCATATGTTGGGCAAGGAAGGAGTGAGAGAGCTAAAATTTCAGACGCAGCATCCAGGCTGCAATGGGATGAATTTGTGTTATTTCGGGGCAAATTGGGGAATATTGATTTTTTGGTGAAAAATTTGACCCCGCGGTCAACGTGTTTTTTCAACTGGAGAAAACTTGAAACGCCCATATCTTGGGCAAGGAAGGAGTTAGAGTGTTAAAATTTTTAGACGCAGCATCCAGGCTGCAATGGCATCAATTTGTGTTATTTTGGGGCAAATTGGGGAATATTGAATTTTTGGTGAAAATGTTGACCCCGCGGTCAACGTGTTTTTTCAACTGGAGAAAACTTGAAACGCCCATATCTTGGGCAAGGAAGGAGTTAGAGAGCTCACATTTCAGACACAGCATCCAGGCTGCAATGGCTTCAATTTGTGTTATTTTGGGGCAAATTGGGGAATATTGAATTTTTGGTGAAAATGTTGACCCCGCGGTCAATGTTTTTTTCAGCCGAGGAGAACTTGAAACGCCCATATCTTGGGCAAGGAAGGAGTTAGAGAGCTCACATTTCAGACACAGCATCCAGGCTGCAATGGCTTCAATTTGTGTTATTTTGGGGCAAATTGGGGAATATTGAATTTTTGGTGAAAATGTTGACCCCGCGGTCAATGTTTTTTTCAGCCGAGGAGAACTTGAAACGCCCATATCTTGGATAAGGAAGGAGTGAGAGAGCTCACATTTCAGACACAGCATCCAGGCTGCAATGGCTTCAATTTGTGTTATTTTGGGGCAAATTGGGGAATATTGAATTTTTGGTGAAAATGTTGACCCCGCGGTCAACGTGTTTTTTCAACTGGAGAAAACTTGAAACGCCCATATCTTGGGCAAGGAAGGAGTTAGAGTGTTAAAATTTTTAGACGCAGCATCCAGGCTGCAATGGCATCAATTTGTGTTATTTTGGGGCAAATTGGGGAATATTGAATTTTTGGTGAAAATGTTGACCCCGCGGTCAACGTGTTTTTTCAACTGGAGAAAACTTGAAACGCCCATATCTTGGGCAAGGAAGGAGTTAGAGAGCTCACATTTCAGACACAGCATCCAGGCTGCAATGGCTTCAATTTGTGTTATTTTGGGGCAAATTGGGGAATATTGAATTTTTGGTGAAAATGTTGACCCCGCGGTCAATGTTTTTTTCAGCCGAGGAGAACTTGAAACGCCCATATCTTGGGCAAGGAAGGAGTTAGAGAGCTCACATTTCAGACACAGCATCCAGGCTGCAATGGCTTCAATTTGTGTTATTTTGGGGCAAATTGGGGAATATTGAATTTTTGGTGAAAATGTTGACCCCGCGGTCAATGTTTTTTTCAGCCGAGGAGAACTTGAAACGCCCATATCTTGGATAAGGAAGGAGTGAGAGAGCTCACATTTCAGACACAGCATCCAGGCTGCAATGGCTTCAATTTGTGTTATTTTGGGGCAAATTGGGGAATATTGATTTTTTGGTGAAAAAGTTGACCCCGCGGTCAATGTTTTTTTCAGCTGAGGAGAACTTGAAATGCCCATATCTTGGATAAGGAAGGAGTGAGAGAGCTCACATTTCAGACACAGCATCCAGGCTGCAATGCCTTCAATTTGTGTTATTTTGGGGCAAATTGGGGAATATTGAATTTTTGGTGAAAATGTTGACCCCGCGGTCAATGTTTTTTTCAGCTGAGGAGATAACTTGAAACGCCCATATGTTGGGCAAGGAAGGAGTGAGAGAGCTAAAATTTCAGACGCAGCATCCAGGCTGCAATGGGATGAATTTGTGTTATTTCGGGGCAAATTGGGGAATATTGATTTTTTGGTGAAAAATTTGACCCCTCGGTAAATGTTTTTTTCAGCTGAGAAGAACTTGAAACGCCCATATCTTTGATAAGGCAGGAGTGAGAGAGCTCACATTTCAGACACATCATCCAGGCTGCAATGGCTTCAATTTGTGTTATTTTGGGGCAAATTGGGGAATATTGCATTTTTGGTGAAAAAGTTGACCTCGCGATCAATGTTTTTTTCAGCTGTGGAGATAACTTGAAACGCCCATATCTTGGGCAAGGAAGGAGTGAGAGAGCTAAAATTTCAGACGCAGCATCCAGGCTGCAATGGGATGAATTTGTGTTATTTCGGGGCAAATTGGGGAATATTGATTTTTTGGTGAAAATGTTGACCCCGCGGTCAATGTTTTTTTCAGCTGAGGAGAACTTGAAATGCCCATATCTTGGGCAAGGAAGGAGTTAGAGTGTTAAAATTTTTAGATGCAGCATCCAGGCTGCAATGGCTTCAATTTGTGTTATTTAGTGGCAAATTGGGGAATATTACATTTTTTGTGAAAATGTTGACCCCGCGGTCAATGTTTTTTTCAGCTGAGGAGAACTTGAAATGCCCATATCTTGGATAAGGAAGGAGTGAGAGAGCTCACATTTCAAACACAGAGTCCAGGCTGCATTGGCTTCAATTTGTGTTATTTTGGGGCAAATTGGGGAATATTGATTTTTTGGTGAAAAAGTTGACCCTGCGGTCAATGTTTTTTTCAACTGGAGAAAACTTGAAACGCCCATATCTTGGGCAAGGAAGGAGTTAGAGTGTTAAAATTTTTAGACGCAGCATCCAGGCTGCAATGGCTTCAATTTGTGTTATTTTGGGGCAAATTGGGGAATATTGAATTTTTGGTGAAAATGTTGACCCCGCGGTCAACGTGTTTTTTCAACTGGAGAAAACTTGAAACGCCCATATCTTGGGCAAGGAAGGAGTTAGAGTGTTAAAATTTTTAGACGCAGCATCCAGGCTGCAATGGCATCAATTTGTGTTATTTTGGGGCAAATTGGGGAATATTGAATTTTTGGTGAAAATGTTGACCCCGCGGTCAACGTGTTTTTTCAACTGGAGAAAACTTGAAACGCCCATATCTTGGGCAAGGAAGGAGTTAGAGAGCTCACATTTCAGACACAGCATCCAGGCTGCAATGGCTTCAATTTGTGTTATTTTGGGGCAAATTGGGGAATATTGAATTTTTGGTGAAAATGTTGACCCCGCGGTCAATGTTTTTTTCAGCCGAGGAGAACTTGAAACGCCCATATCTTGGGCAAGGAAGGAGTTAGAGAGCTCACATTTCAGACACAGCATCCAGGCTGCAATGGCTTCAATTTGTGTTATTTTGGGGCAAATTGGGGAATATTGAATTTTTGGTGAAAATGTTGACCCCGCGGTCAATGTTTTTTTCAGCCGAGGAGAACTTGAAACGCCCATATCTTGGATAAGGAAGGAGTGAGAGAGCTCACATTTCAGACACAGCATCCAGGCTGCAATGGCTTCAATTTGTGTTATTTTGGGGCAAATTGGGGAATATTGATTTTTTGGTGAAAAAGTTGACCCCGCGGTCAATGTTTTTTTCAGCTGAGGAGAACTTGAAATGCCCATATCTTGGATAAGGAAGGAGTGAGAGAGCTCACATTTCAGACACAGCATCCAGGCTGCAATGGCTTCAATTTGTGTTATTTTGGGGCAAATTGGGGAATATTGAATTTTTGGTGAAAATGTTGACCCCGCGGTCAATGTTTTTTTCAGCTGAGGAGATAACTTGAAACGCCCATATGTTGGGCAAGGAAGGAGTGAGAGAGCTAAAATTTCAGACGCAGCATCCAGGCTGCAATGGGATGAATTTGTGTTATTTCGGGGCAAATTGGGGAATATTGATTTTTTGGTGAAAAATTTGACCCCTCGGTAAATGTTTTTTTCAGCTGAGAAGAACTTGAAACGCCCATATCTTTGATAAGGCAGGAGTGAGAGAGCTCACATTTCAGACACATCATCCAGGCTGCAATGGCTTCAATTTGTGTTATTTTGGGGCAAATTGGGGAATATTGCATTTTTGGTGAAAAAGTTGACCTCGCGATCAATGTTTTTTTCAGCTGTGGAGATAACTTGAAACGCCCATATCTTGGGCAAGGAAGGAGTGAGAGAGCTAAAATTTCAGACGCAGCATCCAGGCTGCAATGGGATGAATTTGTGTTATTTCGGGGCAAATTGGGGAATATTGATTTTTTGGTGAAAATGTTGACCCCGCGGTCAATGTTTTTTTCAGCTGAGGAGAACTTGAAATGCCCATATCTTGGGCAAGGAAGGAGTTAGAGTGTTAAAATTTTTAGATGCAGCATCCAGGCTGCAATGGCTTCAATTTGTGTTATTTAGTGGCAAATTGGGGAATATTACATTTTTTGTGAAAATGTTGACCCCGCGGTCAATGTTTTTTTCAGCTGAGGAGAACTTGAAATGCCCATATCTTGGATAAGGAAGGAGTGAGAGAGCTCACATTTCAAACACAGAGTCCAGGCTGCATTGGCTTCAATTTGTGTTATTTTGGGGCAAATTGGGGAATATTGATTTTTTGGTGAAAAAGTTGACCCTGCGGTCAATGTTTTTTTCAGCTGAGGCGATAACTTGAAACGCCCATATCATGGGCAAGGAAGGAGTTAGAGAGCTCACATTTCAGACACAGCATCAAGGCTGCAATGGCTTCAATTAGTGTTATTTTGGGGCAAATTGGGGAATATTGATTTTTTGGTGAAAAAGTTGACCCGCGGTCAACGTTTTTTTTAGCTGAGGAGATAACTCGAAACGCCCATATCTTGGGCAAGGAAGGAGTTAGAGTGTTAAATTTTTAGACGCAGCATCCAGGCTGCAATGGCTTCAATTTGTGTTATTTCGGGGCAAATTGGGGAATATTGAATTTTTGGTGAAAAAGTTGACCCCGCGGTCAATGTTTTTTTCAGCTGAGGAGAACTTGAAACGCCCATATCTTGGATAAGGAAGGAGTGAGAGAGCTCACATTTCAGACACAGCATCCAGGCTGCAATGGCTTCAATTTGTGTTATTTTGGGGCAAATTGGGGAATATTGATTTTTTGGTGAAAAAGTTGACCCCGCGGTCAATGTTTTTTTCAGCTGAGGAGATAACTTGAAACGCCCATATCTTGGGCATGGAAGGAGTGAGAGAGCTTAAATTTCAGACACAGCATCCAGGCTGCAATGGCTTCAATTTGTGTTATTTTGGGCCAAATTGGGGAATATTGATTTTTTGGTGAAAATGTTGACCCCGCGGTCAACGTTTTTTTTCAACTGGAGAAAACTTGAAACGCCCATATCTTGGATAATGAAGGAGTGAGAGAGCTTAAATTTCAGACACAGCATCCAGGCTGCAATGGCTTCAATTTGTGTTATTTTGGGCCAAATTGGGGAATATTGAATTTTTGGTGAAAAAGTTGACCCCGCGGTCAATGTTTTTTTCAGCTGAGGAGAACTTGAAACGCCCATATCTTGGATAAGGAAGGAGTGAGAGAGCTCATATTTCAGACACAGCATCCAGGCTGCAATGGCATCAATTTGTGTTATTTTGGGGCAAATTGGGGAATATTGAATTTTTGGTGAAAATGTTGACCCCGCGGTCAATGTTTTTTTCAGCTGAGGAGAACTTGAAACGCCCATATCTTGGGCAAGGAAGGAGTTAGAGAGCTCACATTTCAGACACAGCATCCAGGCTGCAATGGCTTCAATTTGTGTTATTTTGGGCCAAATTGGGGAATATTGATTTTTTGGTGAAAATGTTGACCCCGCGGTCAATGTTTTTTTCAGCCGAGGAGAACTTGAAACGCCCATATCTTGGATAAGGAAGGAGTGAGAGAGCTCACATTTCAGACACAGCATCCAGGCTGCAATGGCTTCAATTTGTGTTATTTTGGGGCAAATTGGGGAATATTTAATTTTTTGTGAAAATGTTGACCCCGCGGTCAATGTTTTTTTCAGCTGTGGAGATAACTTGAAACGCCCATATCTTGGATAAGGAAGGAGTGAGAGAGCTCACATTTCAGACACAGCATCCAGGCTGCAATGGCTTCAATTTGTGTTATTTTGGGGCAAATTGGGGAATATTGAATTTTTGGTGAAAAAGTTGACCTCGCGGTCAATGTTTTTTTCAGCTGTGGAGATAACTTGAAACGCCCATATCTTGGGCAAGGAAGGAGTTAGAGTGTTAAAATTTTTAGATGCAGCATCCAGGCTGCAATGGCTTCAATTTGTGTTATTTTGGGGCAAATTGGGGAATATTGAATTTTTGGTGAAAAAGTTGACCCCGCGGTCAATGTTTTTTTCAGCTGAGGAGAACTTGAAACGCCCATATCTTGGGCAAGGAAGGAGTTAGAGAGCTCACATTTCAGACACAGCATCCAGGCTGCAATGGCTTCAATTTGTGTTATTTCGGGGCAAATTGGGGAATATTGAATTTTTGGTGAAAATGTTGACCCCGCGGTCAATGTTTTTTTCAGCTGAGGAGAACTTGAAACGCCCATATCTTGGGCAAGGAAGGAGTTAGAGAGCTCACATTTCAGACACAGCATCCAGGCTGCAATGGCTTCAATTTGTGTTATTTCGGGGCAAATTGGGGAATATTGAATTTTTGGTAAAAAAGTTGACCTCGCGATCATTGTTTTTTTCAGCTGTGGAGATAACTTGAAACGCCCATATCTTGGGCAAGGAAGGAGTTAGAGTGTTAAAATTTTTAGACGCAGCATCCAGGCTGCAATGGCTTCAATTTGTGTTATTTCGGGGCAAATTGGGGAATATTGAATTTTTGGTGAAAATGTTGACCCCGCGGTCAACGTGTTTTTTCAACTGGAGAAAACTTGAAACGCCCATATCTTGGGCATGGAAGGAGTGAGAGAGCTTAAATTTCAGACACAGCATCCAGGCTGCAATGGCTTCAATTTGTGTTATTTTGGGGCAAATTGGGGAATATTGAATTTTTGGTGAAAATGTTGACCCCGCGGTCAATGTTTTTTTCAGCTGAGGAGAACTTGAAATGCCCATATCTTGGATAAGGAAGGAGTTAGAGAGCTCACATTTCAGACACAGCATCCAGGCTGCAATGGCTTCAATTTGTGTTATTTTGGGGCAAATTGGGGAATATTGAATTTTTGGTGAAAATGTTGACCCCGCGGTCAACGTGTTTTTTCAACTGGAGAAAACTTGAAACGCCCATATCTTGGATAAGGAAGGAGTGAGAGAGCTCACATTTCTGACACAGCATCCAGGCTGCAATGGAATGAATTTGTGTTATTTCGGGACAAATTGGGGAATATTGAATTTTTGGTGAAAAAGTTGACCTTGCGGTCAATGTTTTTTTCAGCTGAGGAGAACTTGAAACGCCCATATCTTGGATAAGGAAGGAGTGAGAGAGCTCACATTTCAGACACAGCATCCAGGCTGCAATGGCTTCAATTTGTGTTATTTTGGGGCAATTGGGGAATATTGAATTTTTGGTGAAAAAGTTGACCCCGCGGTCAATGTTTTTTTCAGCCGAGGAGATAACTTGAAACGCCCATATTTTGGGCAAGGAAGGAGTTAGAGCGTTAAAATTTGTACACACAGCATCCAGGCTGCAATGGCTTCAATTTGTGTTATTTTGGGGCAAACTGGGGAATATTGAATTTTTGGTGAAAATGTTGACCCTGCGGTCAACGTTTTTTTTCAACTGGAGAAAACTTGAAAAGCCCATATCTTGGGCAAGGAAGGAGTTAGAGTGTTAAAATTTTTAGACGCAGCATCCAGGCTGCAATGGCATCAATTTGTGTTATTTTGGGGCAAATTGGGGAATATTGAATTTTTGGTGAAAATGTTGACCCCGCAGTCAATGTTTTTTTTAGCTGAGGAGATAACTTGAAACGCCCACATCTTGGGCAAGGAAGGAGTTAGAGAGCTCACATTTCAGACACAGCATCCAGGCTGCAATGGCTTCAATTTGTGTTATTTTGGGGCAAATTGGGGAATATTGAATTTTTGGTGAAAAAGTTGACCCCGCGGTCAATGTTTTTTTCAGCTGAGGAGAACTTGAAACGCCCATATCTTGGGCAAGGAAGGAGTTAGAGAGCTCACATTTCAGACACAGCATCCAGGCTGCAATGGCTTCAATTTGTGTTATTTCGGGGCAAATTGGGGAATATTGAATTTTTGGTGAAAAAGTTGACCTCGCGATCAATGTTTTTTTCAGCTGTGGAGATAACTTGAAACGCCCATATCTTGGGCAAGGAAGGAGTTAGAGCGTTAAAATTTGTAGACACAGCATCCAGGCTGCAATGGCTTCAATTTGTGTTATTTTGGGGCAAATTGGGGAATATTGAATTTTTGGTGAAAATGTTGACCCTGCGGTCAACGTTTTTTTTCAACTGGAGAAAACTTGAAACGCCCATATCTTGGGCAAGGAAGGAGTTAGAGTGTTAAAATTTTTAGACGCAGCATCCAGGCTGCAATGGCATCAATTTGTGTTATTTTGGGGCAAATTGGGGAATATTGAATTTTTGGTGAAAATGTTGACCCCGCGGTCAACGTGTTTTTTCAACTGGAGAAAACTTGAAACGCCCATATCTTGGGCATGGAAGGAGTGAGAGAGCTTAAATTTCAGACACAGCATCCAGGCTGCAATGGCTTCAATTTGTGTTATTTTGGGGCAAATTGGGGAATATTGAATTTTTGGTGAAAAAGTTGACCCCGCGGTCAATGTTTTTTTCAGCTGAGGAGAACTTGAAACGCCCATATCTTGGATAAGGAAGGAGTTAGAGAGCTCACATTTCAGACACAGCATCCAGGCTGCAATGGCTTCAATTTGTGTTATTTTGGGGCAAATTGGGGAATATTGAATTTTTGGTGAAAATGTTGACCCCGCGGTCAATGTTTTTTTCAGCCGAGGAGAACTTGAAACGCCCATATCTTGGATAAGGAAGGAGTGAGAGAGCTCACATTTCAGACACAGCATTCAGGCTGCAATGGCTTCAATTTGTGTTATTTTGGGGCAAATTGGGGAATATTGATTTTTTGGTGAAAAAGTTTATCCCGCGGTCAATGTTTTTTTCAGCTGAGGAGAACTTGAAACGCCCATATCTTGGGCAAGGAAGGAGTTAGAGAGCTCACATTTCAGACACAGCATCCAGGCTGCAATGGCTTCAATTTGTGTTATTTTGGGGCAAATTGGGGAATATTGAATTTTTGGTGAAAATGTTGACCCCGCGGTCAATGTTTTTTTCAGCTGAGGAGATAACTTGAAACGCCCATATGTTGGGCAAGGAAGGAGTGAGAGAGCTAAAATTTCAGACGCAGCATCCAGGCTGCAATGGGATGAATTTGTGTTATTTCGGGGCAAAGTGGGGAATATTGATTTTTTGGTGAAAAATTTGACCCTGCGGTCAATGTTTTTTTCAGCTGAGGAGAACTTGAAATGCCCATATCTTCGATAAGGAAGGAGTGAGAGAGCTCACATTTCAGACACAGCATCCAGGCTGCAATGGCTTCAATTTGTGTTATTTTGGGGCAAATTGGGGAATATTGAATTTTTGTGAAAATGTTGACCCCGCGGTCAACGTGTTTTTTTCAGCTGAGGAGATAACTTGAAACGCCCATATGTTGGGCAAGGAAGGAGTGAGAGAGCTAAAATTTCAGACGCAGCATCCAGGCTGCAATGGGATGAATTTGTGTTATTTCGGGGCAAATTGGGGAATATTGATTTTTTGGTGAAAATGTTGACCCCGCGGTCAATGTTTTTTTCAGCCGAGGAGAACTTGAAACGCCCATATCTTGGATAAGGAAGGAGTGAGAGAGCTCACATTTCAGACACAGCATCCAGGCTGCAATGGCTTCAATTTGTGTTATTTCGGGGCAAATTGGAGAATATTGAATTTTTGGTGAAAAAGTTTATCCCGCGGTCAATGTTTTTTTCAGCTGAGGAGAACTTGAAACGCCCATATCTTGGGCAAGGAAGGAGTTAGAGTGTTAAAATTTTTAGATGCAGCATCCAGGCTGCAATGGCTTCAATTTGTGTTATTTTGGGGCAAATTGGGGAATATTGAATTTTTGGTGAAAAAGTTGACCCCGCGGTCAATGTTTTTTTCAGCTGAGGAGAACTTGAAACGCCCATATCTTGGGCAAGGAAGGAGTTAGAGAGCTCACATTTCAGACACAGCATCCAGGCTGCAATGGCTTCAATTTGTGTTATTTCGGGGCAAATTGGGGAATATTGAATTTTTGGTGAAAATGTTGACCCCGCGGTCAATGTTTTTTTCAGCTGAGGAGAACTTGAAACGCCCATATCTTGGGCAAGGAAGGAGTTAGAGAGCTCACATTTCAGACACAGCATCCAGGCTGCAATGGCTTCAATTTGTGTTATTTCGGGGCAAATTGGAGAATATTGAATTTTTGGTGAAAAAGTTGACCTCGCGATCATTGTTTTTTTCAGCTGTGGAGATAACTTGAAACGCCCATATCTTGGGCAAGGAAGGAGTTAGAGTGTTAAAATTTTTAGACGCAGCATCCAGGCTGCAATGGCTTCAATTTGTGTTATTTCGGGGCAAATTGGGGAATATTGAATTTTTGGTGAAAATGTTGACCCCGCGGTCAACGTGTTTTTTCAACTGGAGAAAACTTGAAACGCCCATATCTTGGGCATGGAAGGAGTGAGAGAGCTTAAATTTCAGACACAGCATCCAGGCTGCAATGGCTTATATTTGTGTTATTTTGGGGCAAATTGGGGAATATTGAATTTTTGGTGAAAATGTTGACCCCGCGGTCAATGTTTTTTTCAGCTGAGGAGAACTTGAAATGCCCATATCTTGGATAAGGAAGGAGTTAGAGAGCTCACATTTCAGACACAGCATCCAGGCTGCAATGGCTTCAATTTGTGTTATTTTGGGGCAAATTGGGGAATATTGAATTTTTGGTGAAAATGTTGACCCCGCGGTCAACGTGTTTTTTCAACTGGAGAAAACTTGAAACGCCCATATCTTGGATAAGGAAGGAGTGAGAGAGCTCACATTTCTGACACAGCATCCAGGCTGCAATGGGATGAATTTGTGTTATTTCGGGACAAATTGGGGAATATTGAATTTTTGGTGAAAAAGTTGACCTTGCGGTCAATGTTTTTTTCAGCTGAGGAGAACTTGAAACGCCCATATCTTGGATAAGGAAGGAGTGAGAGAGCTCACATTTCAGACACAGCATCCAGGCTGCAATGGCTTCAATTTGTGTTATTTTGGGGCAATTGGGGAATATTGAATTTTTGGTGAAAAAGTTGACCCCGCGGTCAATGTTTTTTTCAGCCGAGGAGATAACTTGAAACGCCCATATTTTGGGCAAGGAAGGAGTTAGAGCGTTAAAATTTGTACACACAGCATCCAGGCTGCAATGGCTTCAATTTGTGTTATTTTGGGGCAAATTGGGGAATATTGAATTTTTGGTGAAAATGCTGACCCTGCGGTCAACGTTTTTTTTCAACTGGAGAAAACTTGAAACGCCCATATCTTGGGCAAGGAAGGAGTTAGAGTGTTAAAATTTTTAGACGCAGCATCCAGGCTGCAATGGCATCAATTTGTGTTATTTTGGGGCAAATTGGGGAATATTGAATTTTTGGTGAAAATGTTGACCCCGCAGTCAATGTTTTTTTCAGCTGAGGAGATAACTTGAAACGCCCACATCTTGGGCAAGGAAGGAGTTAGAGAGCTCACATTTCAGACACAGCATCCAAGCTGCAATGGCTTCAATTTGTGTTATTTTGGGGCAAATTGGGGAATATTGAATTTTTGGTGAAAATGTTGACCCCGCGGTCAATGTTTTTTTCAGCCGAGGCGAACTTGTAACGCCCATATCTTGGATAAGGAAGGAGTGAGAGAGCTCACATTTCAGACACAGCATCCAGGCTGCAATGGCTTCAATTTGTGTTATTTTGGGGCAAATTGGGGAATATTGAATTTTTGGTGAAAATGTTGACCCCGCGGTCAATGTTTTTTTCAGCTGAGGAGATAACTTGAAATGCCCATATGTTGGGCAAGGAAGGAGTGAGAGAGCTAAAATTTCAGACGCAGCATCCAGGCTGCAATGGGATGAATTTGTGTTATTTCGGGGCAAATTGGGGAATATTGATTTTTTGGTGAAAAATTTGACCCTGCGGTCAATGTTTTTTTCAGCTGAGGAGAACTTGAAATGCCCATATCTTGGATAAGGAAGGAGTGAGAGAGCTCACATTTCAGACACAGCATCCAGGCTGCAATGGCTTCAATTTGTGTTATTTTGGGGCAAATTGGGGAATATTGAATTTTTGGTGAAAATGTTGACCCCGCGGTCAACGTGTTTTTTTCAGCTGAGGAGATAACTTGAAACGCCCATATGTTGGGCAAGGAAGGAGTGAGAGAGCTAAAATTTCAGACGCAGCATCCAGGCTGCAATGGGATGAATTTGTGTTATTTTGGGGCAATTGGGGAATATTGAATTTTTGGTGAAAAAGTTGACCCCGCGGTCAATGTTTTTTTCAGCTGAGGAGATAACTTGAAACGCCCATATTTTGGGCAAGGAAGGAGTTAGAGCGTTAAAATTTGTACACACAGCATCCAGGCTGCAATGGCTTCAATTTGTGTTATTTTGGGGCAAATTGGGGAATATTGAATTTTTGGTGAAAATGCGGTCAACGTTTTTTTTCAACTGGAGAAAACTTGAAACGCCCATATCTTGGGCAAGGAAGGAGTTAGAGTGTTAAAATTTTTAGACGCAGCATCCAGGCTGCAATGGCATCAATTTGTGTTATTTTGGGGCAAATTGGGGAATATTGAATTTTTGGTGAAAATGTTGACCCCGCAGTCAATGTTTTTTTCAGCTGAGGAGATAACTTGAAACGCCCACATCTTGGGCAAGGAAGGAGTTAGAGAGCTCACATTTCAGACACAGCATCCAGGCTGCAATGGCTTCAATTTGTGTTATTTTGGGGCAAATTGGGGAATATTTAATTTTTTGTGAAAATGTTGACCCCGCGGTCAATGTTTTTTTCAGCTGTGGAGATAACTTGAAACGCCCATATCTTGGATAAGGAAGGAGTGAGAGAGCTCACATTTCAGACACAGCATCCAGGCTGCAATGGCTTCAATTTGTGTTATTTTGGGGCAAATTGGGGAATATTGAATTTTTGGTGAAAAAGTTGACCTCGCGGTCAATGTTTTTTTCAGCTGTGGAGATAACTTGAAACGCCCATATCTTGGGCAAGGAAGGAGTTAGAGTGTTAAAATTTTTAGATGCAGCATCCAGGCTGCAATGGCTTCAATTTGTGTTATTTTGGGGCAAATTGGGGAATATTGAATTTTTGGTGAAAAAGTTGACCTCGCGGTCAATGTTTTTTTCAGCTGAGGAGAACTTGAAACGCCCATATCTTGGGCAAGGAAGGAGTTAGAGAGCTCACATTTCAGACACAGCATCCAGGCTGCAATGGCTTCAATTTGTGTTATTTCGGGGCAAATTGGGGAATATTGATTTTTTGGTGAAAAATTTGACCCTGCGGTCAATGTTTTTTTCAGCTGAGGAGAACTTGAAATGCCCATATCTTGGATAAGGAAGGAGTGAGAGAGCTCACATTTCAGACACAGCATCCAGGCTGCAATGGCTTCAATTTGTGTTATTTTGGGGCAAATTGGGGAATATTGAATTTTTGGTGAAAATGTTGACCCCGCGGTCAACGTGTTTTTTTCAGCTGAGGAGATAACTTGAAACGCCCATATGTTGGGCAAGGAAGGAGTGAGAGAGCTAAAATTTCAGACGCAGCATCCAGGCTGCAATGGGATGAATTTGTGTTATTTTGGGGCAATTGGGGAATATTGAATTTTTGGTGAAAAAGTTGACCCCGCGGTCAATGTTTTTTTCAGCTGAGGAGATAACTTGAAACGCCCATATTTTGGGCAAGGAAGGAGTTAGAGCGTTAAAATTTGTACACACAGCATCCAGGCTGCAATGGCTTCAATTTGTGTTATTTTGGGGCAAATTGGGGAATATTGAATTTTTGGTGAAAATGTTGACCCCGCGGTCAATGTTTTTTTCAGCTGAGCGGAACTTGAAACGCCCATATCTTGGGCAAGGAAGGAGTTAGAGAGCTCACATTTCAGACACAGCATCCAGGCTGCAATGGCTTCAATTTGTGTTATTTTGGGGCAAATTGGGGAATATTGAATTTTTGGTGAAAATGTTGACCCCGCGGTCAATGTTTTTTTCAGCTGAGGAGATAACTTGAAACGCCCATATGTTGGGCAAGGAAGGAGTGAGAGAGCTAAAATTTCAGACGCAGCATCCAGGCTGCAATGGGATGAATTTGTGTTATTTCGGGGCAAATTGGGGAATATTGATTTTTTGGTGAAAAATTTGACCCCGCGGTCAACGTGTTTTTTCAACTGGAGAAAACTTGAAACGCCCATATCTTGGGCAAGGAAGGAGTTAGAGTGTTAAAATTTTTAGACGCAGCATCCAGGCTGCAATGGCTTCAATTTGTGTTATTTTGGGGCAAATTGGGGAATATTGAATTTTTGGTGAAAATGTTGACCCCGCGGTCAACGTGTTTTTTCAACTGGAGAAAACTTGAAACGCCCATATCTTGGGCAAGGAAGGAGTTAGAGTGTTAAAATTTTTAGACGCAGCATCCAGGCTGCAATGGCATCAATTTGTGTTATTTTGGGGCAAATTGGGGAATATTGAATTTTTGGTGAAAATGTTGACCCCGCGGTCAATGTTTTTTTCAGCTGAGGAGAACTTGAAACGCCCATATCTTGGGCAAGGAAGGAGTTAGAGAGCTCACATTTCAGACACAGCATCCAGGCTGCAATGGCTTCAATTTGTGTTATTTTGGGGCAAATTGGGGAATATTGAATTTTTGGTGAAAATGTTGACCCCGCGGTCAATGTTTTTTTCAGCCGAGGAGAACTTGAAACGCCCATATCTTGGATAAGGAAGGAGTGAGAGAGCTCACATTTCAGACACAGCATCCAGGCTGCAATGGCTTCAATTTGTGTTATTTTGGGGCAAATTGGGGAATATTGATTTTTTGGTGAAAAAGTTGACCCCGCGGTCAATGTTTTTTTCAGCTGAGGAGAACTTGAAACGCCCATATCTTGGGCAAGGAAGGAGTTAGAGAGCTCACATTTCAGACACAGCATCCAGGCTGCAATGGCATCAATTTGTGTTATTTTGGGGCAAATTGGGGAATATTGAATTTTTGGTGAAAATGTTGACCCCGCGGTCAATGTTTTTTTCAGCTGAGGAGATAACTTGAAACGCCCATATGTTGGGCAAGGAAGGAGTGAGAGAGCTAAAATTTCAGACGCAGCATCCAGGCTGCAATGGGATGAATTTGTGTTATTTCGGGGCAAATTGGGGAATATTGATTTTTTGGTGAAAAATTTGACCCCGCGGTCAATGTTTTTTTCAGCTGAGGAGAACTTGAAATGCCCATATCTTGGATAAGGAAGGAGTGAGAGAGCTCACATTTCAGACACAGCATCCAGGCTGCAATGGCTTCAATTTGTGTTATTTTGGGGCAAATTGGGGAATATTGAATTTTTGGTGAAAATGTTGACCCCGCGGTCAATGTTTTTTTCAGCTGAGGAGATAACTTGAAACGCCCATATGTTGGGCAAGGAAGGAGTGAGAGAGCTAAAATTTCAGACGCAGCATCCAGGCTGCAATGGGATGAATTTGTGTTATTTCGGGGCAAATTGGGGAATATTGATTTTTTGGTGAAAAATTTGACCCCTCGGTAAATGTTTTTTTCAGCTGAGAAGAACTTGAAACGCCCATATCTTTGATAAGGCAGGAGTGAGAGAGCTCACATTTCAGACACATCATCCAGGCTGCAATGGCTTCAATTTGTGTTATTTTGGGGCAAATTGGGGAATATTGCATTTTTGGTGAAAAAGTTGACCTCGCGATCAATGTTTTTTTCAGCTGTGGAGATAACTTGAAACGCCCATATCTTGGGCAAGGAAGGAGTGAGAGAGCTAAAATTTCAGACGCAGCATCCAGGCTGCAATGGGATGAATTTGTGTTATTTCGGGGCAAATTGGGGAATATTGATTTTTTGGTGAAAATGTTGACCCCGCGGTCAATGTTTTTTTCAGCTGAGGAGAACTTGAAATGCCCATATCTTGGGCAAGGAAGGAGTTAGAGTGTTAAAATTTTTAGATGCAGCATCCAGGCTGCAATGGCTTCAATTTGTGTTATTTAGTGGCAAATTGGGGAATATTACATTTTTTGTGAAAATGTTGACCCCGCGGTCAATGTTTTTTTCAGCTGAGGAGAACTTGAAACGCCCATATCTTGGATAAGGAAGGAGTGAGAGAGCTCACATTTCAGACACAGCATCCAGGCTGCATTGGCTTCAATTTGTGTTATTTTGGGGCAAATTGGGGTATATTGAATTTTGGTGAAAAAGTTGACCCCGCGGTCAATGTTTTTTTCAGCTGAGGAGAACTTGAAATGCCCATATCTTGGATAAGGAAGGAGTGAGAGAGCTCACATTTCAAACACAGAGTCCAGGCTGCATTGGCTTCAATTTGTGTTATTTTGGGGCAAATTGGGGAATATTGATTTTTTGGTGAAAAAGTTGACCCTGCGGTCAATGTTTTTTTCAGCTGAGGCGATAACTTGAAACGCCCATATCATGGGCAAGGAAGGAGTTAGAGAGCTCACATTTCAGACACAGCATCAAGGCTGCAATGGCTTCAATTAGTGTTATTTTGGGGCAAATTGGGGAATATTGATTTTTTGGTGAAAAAGTTGACCCGCGGTCAACGTTTTTTTTAGCTGAGGAGATAACTCGAAACGCCCATATCTTGGGCAAGGAAGGAGTTAGAGTGTTAAATTTTTAGACGCAGCATCCAGGCTGCAATGGCTTCAATTTGTGTTATTTCGGGGCAAATTGGGGAATATTGAATTTTTGGTGAAAAAGTTGACCCCGCGGTCAATGTTTTTTTCAGCTGAGGAGAACTTGAAACGCCCATATCTTGGATAAGGAAGGAGTGAGAGAGCTCACATTTCAGACACAGCATCCAGGCTGCAATGGCTTCAATTTGTGTTATTTTGGGGCAAATTGGGGAATATTGATTTTTTGGTGAAAAAGTTGACCCCGCGGTCAATGTTTTTTTCAGCTGAGGAGATAACTTGAAACGCCCATATCTTGGGCATGGAAGGAGTGAGAGAGCTTAAATTTCAGACACAGCATCCAGGCTGCAATGGCTTCAATTTGTGTTATTTTGGGCCAAATTGGGGAATATTGATTTTTTGGTGAAAATGTTGACCCCGCGGTCAACGTTTTTTTTCAACTGGAGAAAACTTGAAACGCCCATATCTTGGATAATGAAGGAGTGAGAGAGCTTAAATTTCAGACACAGCATCCAGGCTGCAATGGCTTCAATTTGTGTTATTTTGGGCCAAATTGGGGAATATTGAATTTTTGGTGAAAAAGTTGACCCCGCGGTCAATGTTTTTTTCAGCTGAGGAGAACTTGAAACGCCCATATCTTGGATAAGGAAGGAGTGAGAGAGCTCACATTTCAGACACAGCATCCAGGCTGCAATGGCATCAATTTGTGTTATTTTGGGGCAAATTGGGGAATATTGAATTTTTGGTGAAAATGTTGACCCCGCGGTCAATGTTTTTTTCAGCTGAGGAGAACTTGAAACGCCCATATCTTGGGCAAGGAAGGAGTTAGAGAGCTCACATTTCAGACACAGCATCCAGGCTGCAATGGCTTCAATTTGTGTTATTTTGGGCCAAATTGGGGAATATTGATTTTTTGGTGAAAATGTTGACCCCGCGGTCAATGTTTTTTTCAGCTGAGGAGAACTTGAAACGCCCATATCTTGGGCAAGGAAGGAGTTAGAGAGCTCACATTTCAGACACAGCATCCAGGCTGCAATGGCTTCAATTTGTGTTATTTTGGGGCAAATTGGGGAATATTGAATTTTTGGTGAAAATGTTGACCCCGCGGTCAATGTTTTTTTCAGCCGAGGAGAACTTGAAACGCCCATATCTTGGATAAGGAAGGAGTGAGAGAGCTCACATTTCAGACACAGCATCCAGGCTGCAATGGCTTCAATTTGTGTTATTTTGGGGCAAATTGGGGAATATTGATTTTTTGGTGAAAAAGTTTATCCCGCGGTCAATGTTTTTTTCAGCTGAGGAGAACTTGAAACGCCCATATCTTGGGCAAGGAAGGAGTTAGAGAGCTCACATTTCAGACACAGCATCCAGGCTGCAATGGCTTCAATTTGTGTTATTTTGGGGCAAATTGGGGAATATTGAATTTTTGGTGAAAAAGTTGACCTCGCGGTCAATGTTTTTTTCAGCTGTGGAGATAACTTGAAACGCCCATATCTTGGGCAAGGAAGGAGTTAGAGTGTTAAAATTTTTAGATGCAGCATCCAGGCTGCAATGGCTTCAATTTGTGTTATTTTGGGGCAAATTGGGGAATATTGAATTTTTGGTGAAAAAGTTGACCCCGCGGTCAATGTTTTTTTCAGCTGAGGAGAACTTGAAACGCCCATATCTTGGGCAAGGAAGGAGTTAGAGAGCTCACATTTCAGACACAGCATCCAGGCTGCAATGGCTTCAATTTGTGTTATTTCGGGGCAAATTGGGGAATATTGAATTTTTGGTGAAAATGTTGACCCCGCGGTCAATGTTTTTTTCAGCTGAGGAGAACTTGAAACGCCCATATCTTGGGCAAGGAAGGAGTTAGAGAGCTCACATTTCAGACACAGCATCCAGGCTGCAATGGCTTCAATTTGTGTTATTTCGGGGCAAATTGGGGAATATTGAATTTTTGGTAAAAAAGTTGACCTCGCGATCATTGTTTTTTTCAGCTGTGGAGATAACTTGAAACGCCCATATCTTGGGCAAGGAAGGAGTGAGAGAGCTCACATTTCTGACACAGCATCCAGGCTGCAATGGAATGAATTTGTGTTATTTCGGGACAAATTGGGGAATATTGAATTTTTGGTGAAAAAGTTGACCTTGCGGTCAATGTTTTTTTCAGCTGAGGAGAACTTGAAACGCCCATATCTTGGATAAGGAAGGAGTGAGAGAGCTCACATTTCAAGCATCCAGGCTGCAATGGCTTCAATTTGTGTTATTTTGGGGCAATTGGGGAATATTGAATTTTTGGTGAAAAAGTTGACCCCGCGGTCAATGTTTTTTTCAGCCGAGGAGATAACTTGAAACGCCCATATTTTGGGCAAGGAAGGAGTTAGAGCGTTAAAATTTGTACACACAGCATCCAGGCTGCAATGGCTTCAATTTGTGTTATTTTGGGGCAAATTGGGGAATATTGAATTTTTGGTGAAAATGTTGACCCTGCGGTCAACGTTTTTTTTCAACTGGAGAAAACTTGAAACGCCCATATCTTGGGCAAGGAAGGAGTTAGAGTGTTAAAATTTTTAGACGCAGCATCCAGGCTGCAATGGCTTCAATTTGTGTTATTTCGGGGCAAATTGGGGAATATTGAATTTTTGGTGAAAATGTTGACCCCGCGGTCAACGTGTTTTTTCAACTGGAGAAAACTTGAAACGCCCATATCTTGGGCATGGAAGGAGTGAGAGAGCTTAAATTTCAGACACAGCATCCAGGCTGCAATGGCTTCAATTTGTGTTATTTTGGGGCAAATTGGGGAATATTGAATTTTTGGTGAAAATGTTGACCCCGCGGTCAATGTTTTTTTCAGCTGAGGAGAACTTGAAATGCCCATATCTTGGATAAGGAAGGAGTTAGAGAGCTCACATTTCAGACACAGCATCCAGGCTGCAATGGCTTCAATTTGTGTTATTTTGGGGCAAATTGGGGAATATTGAATTTTTGGTGAAAATGTTGACCCCGCGGTCAACGTGTTTTTTCAACTGGAGAAAACTTGAAACGCCCATATCTTGGATAAGGAAGGAGTGAGAGAGCTCACATTTCTGACACAGCATCCAGGCTGCAATGGCTTCAATTTGTGTTATTTCGGGGCAAATTGGGGAATATTGAATTTTTGGTAAAAAAGTTGACCTCGCGATCATTGTTTTTTTCAGCTGTGGAGATAACTTGAAACGCCCATATCTTGGGCAAGGAAGGAGTGAGAGAGCTCACATTTCTGACACAGCATCCAGGCTGCAATGGAATGAATTTGTGTTATTTCGGGACAAATTGGGGAATATTGAATTTTTGGTGAAAAAGTTGACCTTGCGGTCAATGTTTTTTTCAGCTGAGGAGAACTTGAAACGCCCATATCTTGGATAAGGAAGGAGTGAGAGAGCTCACATTTCAGACACAGCATCCAGGCTGCAATGGCTTCAATTTGTGTTATTTTGGGGCAATTGGGGAATATTGAATTTTTGGTGAAAAAGTTGACCCCGCGGTCAATGTTTTTTTCAGCCGAGGAGATAACTTGAAACGCCCATATTTTGGGCAAGGAAGGAGTTAGAGCGTTAAAATTTGTACACACAGCATCCAGGCTGCAATGGCTTCAATTTGTGTTATTTTGGGGCAAATTGGGGAATATTGAATTTTTGGTGAAAATGTTGACCCTGCGGTCAACGTTTTTTTTCAACTGGAGAAAACTTGAAACGCCCATATCTTGGGCAAGGAAGGAGTTAGAGTGTTAAAATTTTTAGACGCAGCATCCAGGCTGCAATGGCTTCAATTTGTGTTATTTCGGGGCAAATTGGGGAATATTGAATTTTTGGTGAAAATGTTGACCCCGCGGTCAACGTGTTTTTTCAACTGGAGAAAACTTGAAACGCCCATATCTTGGGCATGGAAGGAGTGAGAGAGCTTAAATTTCAGACACAGCATCCAGGCTGCAATGGCTTCAATTTGTGTTATTTTGGGGCAAATTGGGGAATATTGAATTTTTGGTGAAAATGTTGACCCCGCGGTCAATGTTTTTTTCAGCTGAGGAGAACTTGAAATGCCCATATCTTGGATAAGGAAGGAGTTAGAGAGCTCACATTTCAGACACAGCATCCAGGCTGCAATGGCTTCAATTTGTGTTATTTTGGGGCAAATTGGGGAATATTGAATTTTTGGTGAAAATGTTGACCCCGCGGTCAACGTGTTTTTTCAACTGGAGAAAACTTGAAACGCCCATATCTTGGATAAGGAAGGAGTGAGAGAGCTCACATTTCTGACACAGCATCCAGGCTGCAATGGAATGAATTTGTGTTATTTCGGGACAAATTGGGGAATATTGAATTTTTGGTGAAAAAGTTGACCTTGCGGTCAATGTTTTTTTCAGCTGAGGAGAACTTGAAACGCCCATATCTTGGATAAGGAAGGAGTGAGAGAGCTCACATTTCAGACACAGCATCCAGGCTGCAATGGCTTCAATTTGTGTTATTTTGGGGCAATTGGGGAATATTGAATTTTTGGTGAAAAAGTTGACCCCGCGGTCAATGTTTTTTTCAGCCGAGGAGATAACTTGAAACGCCCATATTTTGGGCAAGGAAGGAGTTAGAGCGTTAAAATTTGTACACACAGCATCCAGGCTGCAATGGCTTCAATTTGTGTTATTTTGGGGCAAATTGGGGAATATTGAATTTTTGGTGAAAATGTTGACCCTGCGGTCAACGTTTTTTTTCAACTGGAGAAAACTTGAAACGCCCATATCTTGGGCAAGGAAGGAGTTAGAGTGTTAAAATTTTTAGACGCAGCATCCAGGCTGCAATGGCATCAATTTGTGTTATTTTGGGGCAAATTGGGGAATATTGAATTTTTGGTGAAAATGTTGACCCCGCAGTCAATGTTTTTTTTAGCTGAGGAGATAACTTGAAACGCCCACATCTTGGGCAAGGAAGGAGTTAGAGAGCTCACATTTCAGACACAGCATCCAAGCTGCAATGGCTTCAATTTGTGTTATTTTGGGGCAAATTGGGGAATATTGAATTTTTGGTGAAAATGTTGACCCCGCGGTCAATGTTTTTTTCAGCCGAGGCGAACTTGTAACGCCCATATCTTGGATAAGGAAGGAGTGAGAGAGCTCACATTTCAGACACAGCATCCAGGCTGCAATGGCTTCAATTTGTGTTATTTTGGGGCAAATTGGGGAATATTGATTTTTTGGTGAAAAAGTTGACCCCGCGGTCAATGTTTTTTTCAGCTGAGGAGAACTTGAAACGCCCATATCTTGGGCAAGGAAGGAGTTAGAGAGCTCACATTTCAGACACAGCATCCAGGCTGCAATGGCTTCAATTTGTGTTATTTTGGGGCAAATTGGGGAATATTGAATTTTTGGTGAAAAAGTTGACCCCGCGGTCAATGTTTTTTTCAGCTGAGGAGAACTTGAAACGCCCATATCTTGGGCAAGGAAGGAGTTAGAGAGCTCACATTTCAGACACAGCATCCAGGCTGCAATGGCTTCAATTTGTGTTATTTCGGGGCAAATTGGGGAATATTGAATTTTTGGTGAAAATGTTGACCCCGCGGTCAATGTTTTTTTCAGCTGAGGAGAACTTGAAACGCCCATATCTTGGGCAAGGAAGGAGTTAGAGAGCTCACATTTCAGACACAGCATCCAGGCTGCAATGGCTTCAATTTGTGTTATTTTGGGGCAAATTGGGGAATATTTAATTTTTTGTGAAAATGTTGACCCCGCGGTCAATGTTTTTTTCAGCTGTGGAGATAACTTGAAACGCCCATATCTTGGATAAGGAAGGAGTGAGAGAGCTCACATTTCAGACACAGCATCCAGGCTGCAATGGCTTCAATTTGTGTTATTTTGGGGCAAATTGGGGAATATTGAATTTTTGGTGAAAAAGTTGACCTCGCGGTCAATGTTTTTTTCAGCTGTGGAGATAACTTGAAACGCCCATATCTTGGGCAAGGAAGGAGTTAGAGTGTTAAAATTTTTAGATGCAGCATCCAGGCTGCAATGGCTTCAATTTGTGTTATTTTGGGGCAAATTGGGGAATATTGAATTTTTGGTGAAAAAGTTGACCCCGCGGTCAATGTTTTTTTCAGCTGAGGAGAACTTGAAACGCCCATATCTTGGGCAAGGAAGGAGTTAGAGAGCTCACATTTCAGACACAGCATCCAGGCTGCAATGGCTTCAATTTGTGTTATTTCGGGGCAAATTGGGGAATATTGAATTTTTGGTGAAAATGTTGACCCCGCGGTCAATGTTTTTTTCAGCTGAGGAGAACTTGAAACGCCCATATCTTGGGCAAGGAAGGAGTTAGAGAGCTCACATTTCAGACACAGCATCCAGGCTGCAATGGCTTCAATTTGTGTTATTTCGGGACAAATTGGGGAATATTGAATTTTTGGTAAAAAAGTTGACCTCGCGATCATTGTTTTTTTCAGCTGTGGAGATAACTTGAAACGCCCATATCTTGGGCAAGGAAGGAGTGAGAGAGCTCACATTTCTGACACAGCATCCAGGCTGCAATGGAATGAATTTGTGTTATTTCGGGACAAATTGGGGAATATTGAATTTTTGGTGAAAAAGTTGACCTTGCGGTCAATGTTTTTTTCAGCTGAGGAGAACTTGAAACGCCCATATCTTGGATAAGGAAGGAGTGAGAGAGCTCACATTTCAGACACAGCATCCAGGCTGCAATGGCTTCAATTTGTGTTATTTTGGGGCAATTGGGGAATATTGAATTTTTGGTGAAAAAGTTGACCCCGCGGTCAATGTTTTTTTCAGCCGAGGAGATAACTTGAAACGCCCATATTTTGGGCAAGGAAGGAGTTAGAGCGTTAAAATTTGTACACACAGCATCCAGGCTGCAATGGCTTCAATTTGTGTTATTTTGGGGCAAATTGGGGAATATTGAATTTTTGGTGAAAATGTTGACCCTGCGGTCAACGTTTTTTTTCAACTGGAGAAAACTTGAAACGCCCATATCTTGGGCAAGGAAGGAGTTAGAGTGTTAAAATTTTTAGACGCAGCATCCAGGCTGCAATGGCTTCAATTTGTGTTATTTCGGGGCAAATTGGGGAATATTGAATTTTTGGTGAAAATGTTGACCCCGCGGTCAACGTGTTTTTTCAACTGGAGAAAACTTGAAACGCCCATATCTTGGGCATGGAAGGAGTGAGAGAGCTTAAATTTCAGACACAGCATCCAGGCTGCAATGGCTTCAATTTGTGTTATTTTGGGGCAAATTGGGGAATATTGAATTTTTGGTGAAAATGTTGACCCCGCGGTCAATGTTTTTTTCAGCTGAGGAGAACTTGAAATGCCCATATCTTGGATAAGGAAGGAGTTAGAGAGCTCACATTTCAGACACAGCATCCAGGCTGCAATGGCTTCAATTTGTGTTATTTTGGGGCAAATTGGGGAATATTGAATTTTTGGTGAAAATGTTGACCCCGCGGTCAACGTGTTTTTTCAACTGGAGAAAACTTGAAACGCCCATATCTTGGATAAGGAAGGAGTGAGAGAGCTCACATTTCTGACACAGCATCCAGGCTGCAATGGAATGAATTTGTGTTATTTCGGGACAAATTGGGGAATATTGAATTTTTGGTGAAAAAGTTGACCTTGCGGTCAATGTTTTTTTCAGCTGAGGAGAACTTGAAACGCCCATATCTTGGATAAGGAAGGAGTGAGAGAGCTCACATTTCAGACACAGCATCCAGGCTGCAATGGCTTCAATTTGTGTTATTTTGGGGCAATTGGGGAATATTGAATTTTTGGTGAAAAAGTTGACCCCGCGGTCAATGTTTTTTTCAGCCGAGGAGATAACTTGAAACGCCCATATTTTGGGCAAGGAAGGAGTTAGAGCGTTAAAATTTGTACACACAGCATCCAGGCTGCAATGGCTTCAATTTGTGTTATTTTGGGGCAAATTGGGGAATATTGAATTTTTGGTGAAAATGTTGACCCTGCGGTCAACGTTTTTTTTCAACTGGAGAAAACTTGAAACGCCCATATCTTGGGCAAGGAAGGAGTTAGAGTGTTAAAATTTTTAGACGCAGCATCCAGGCTGCAATGGCATCAATTTGTGTTATTTTGGGGCAAATTGGGGAATATTGAATTTTTGGTGAAAATGTTGACCCCGCAGTCAATGTTTTTTTTAGCTGAGGAGATAACTTGAAACGCCCACATCTTGGGCAAGGAAGGAGTTAGAGAGCTCACATTTCAGACACAGCATCCAAGCTGCAATGGCTTCAATTTGTGTTATTTTGGGGCAAATTGGGGAATATTGAATTTTTGGTGAAAATGTTGACCCCGCGGTCAATGTTTTTTTCAGCCGAGGCGAACTTGTAACGCCCATATCTTGGATAAGGAAGGAGTGAGAGAGCTCACATTTCAGACACAGCATCCAGGCTGCAATGGCTTCAATTTGTGTTATTTTGGGGCAAATTGGGGAATATTGATTTTTTGGTGAAAAAGTTGACCCCGCGGTCAATGTTTTTTTCAGCTGAGGAGAACTTGAAACGCCCATATCTTGGGCAAGGAAGGAGTTAGAGAGCTCACATTTCAGACACAGCATCCAGGCTGCAATGGCTTCAATTTGTGTTATTTTGGGGCAAATTGGGGAATATTGAATTTTTGGTGAAAAAGTTGACCCCGCGGTCAATGTTTTTTTCAGCTGAGGAGAACTTGAAACGCCCATATCTTGGGCAAGGAAGGAGTTAGAGAGCTCACATTTCAGACACAGCATCCAGGCTGCAATGGCTTCAATTTGTGTTATTTCGGGGCAAATTGGGGAATATTGAATTTTTGGTGAAAATGTTGACCCCGCGGTCAATGTTTTTTTCAGCTGAGGAGAACTTGAAACGCCCATATCTTGGGCAAGGAAGGAGTTAGAGAGCTCACATTTCAGACACAGCATCCAGGCTGCAATGGCTTCAATTTGTGTTATTTCGGGGCAAATTGGAGAATATTGAATTTTTGGTGAAAAAGTTGACCTCGCGATCATTGTTTTTTTCAGCTGTGGAGATAACTTGAAACGCCCATATCTTGGGCAAGGAAGGAGTTAGAGTGTTAAAATTTTTAGACGCAGCATCCAGGCTGCAATGGCTTCAATTTGTGTTATTTTGGGGCAAATTGGGGAATATTGAATTTTTGGTGAAAATGTTGACCCCGCGGTCAACGTGTTTTTTCAACTGGAGAAAACTTGAAACGCCCATATCTTGGGCATGGAAGGAGTGAGAGAGCTTAAATTTCAGACACAGCATCCAGGCTGCAATGGCTTCAATTTGTGTTATTTTGGGGCAAATTGGGGAATATTGAATTTTTGGTGAAAATGTTGACCCCGCGGTCAATGTTTTTTTCAGCTGAGGAGAACTTGAAATGCCCATATCTTGGATAAGGAAGGAGTTAGAGAGCTCACATTTCAGACACAGCATCCAGGCTGCAATGGCTTCAATTTGTGTTATTTTGGGGCAAATTGGGGAATATTGAATTTTTGGTGAAAATGTTGACCCCGCGGTCAACGTGTTTTTTCAACTGGAGAAAACTTGAAACGCCCATATCTTGGATAAGGAAGGAGTGAGAGAGCTCACATTTCTGACACAGCATCCAGGCTGCAATGGAATGAATTTGTGTTATTTCGGGACAAATTGGGGAATATTGAATTTTTGGTGAAAAAGTTGACCTTGCGGTCAATGTTTTTTTCAGCTGAGGAGAACTTGAAACGCCCATATCTTGGATAAGGAAGGAGTGAGAGAGCTCACATTTCAGACACAGCATCCAGGCTGCAATGGCTTCAATTTGTGTTATTTTGGGGCAAATTGGGGAATATTGAATTTTTGGTGAAAAAGTTGACCCCGCGGTCAATGTTTTTTTCAGCCGAGGAGATAACTTGAAACGCCCATATTTTGGGCAAGGAAGGAGTTAGAGCGTTAAAATTTGTACACACAGCATCCAGGCTGCAATGGCTTCAATTTGTGTTATTTTGGGGCAAATTGGGGAATATTGAATTTTTGGTGAAAATGTTGACCCTGCGGTCAACGTTTTTTTTCAACTGGAGAAAACTTGAAACGCCCATATCTTGGGCAAGGAAGGAGTTAGAGTGTTAAAATTTTTAGACGCAGCATCCAGGCTGCAATGGCATCAATTTGTGTTATTTTGGGGCAAATTGGGGAATATTGAATTTTTGGTGAAAATGTTGACCCCGCAGTCAATGTTTTTTTTAGCTGAGGAGATAACTTGAAACGCCCACATCTTGGGCAAGGAAGGAGTTAGAGAGCTCACATTTCAGACACAGCATCCAAGCTGCAATGGCTTCAATTTGTGTTATTTTGGGGCAAATTGGGGAATATTGAATTTTTGGTGAAAATGTTGACCCCGCGGTCAATGTTTTTTTCAGCCGAGGCGAACTTGTAACGCCCATATCTTGGATAAGGAAGGAGTGAGAGAGCTCACATTTCAGACACAGCATCCAGGCTGCAATGGCTTCAATTTGTGTTATTTTGGGGCAAATTGGGGAATATTGATTTTTTGGTGAAAAAGTTGACCCCGCGGTCAATGTTTTTTTCAGCTGAGGAGAACTTGAAACGCCCATATCTTGGGCAAGGAAGGAGTTAGAGAGCTCACATTTCAGACACAGCATCCAGGCTGCAATGGCTTCAATTTGTGTTATTTTGGGGCAAATTGGGGAATATTGAATTTTTGGTGAAAAAGTTGACCCCGCGGTCAATGTTTTTTTCAGCTGAGGAGAACTTGAAACGCCCATATCTTGGGCAAGGAAGGAGTTAGAGAGCTCACATTTCAGACACAGCATCCAGGCTGCAATGGCTTCAATTTGTGTTATTTCGGGGCAAATTGGAGAATATTGAATTTTTGGTGAAAAAGTTGACCTCGCGATCATTGTTTTTTTCAGCTGTGGAGATAACTTGAAACGCCCATATCTTGGGCAAGGAAGGAGTTAGAGTGTTAAAATTTTTAGACGCAGCATCCAGGCTGCAATGGCTTCAATTTGTGTTATTTTGGGGCAAATTGGGGAATATTGAATTTTTGGTGAAAATGTTGACCCCGCGGTCAACGTGTTTTTTCAACTGGAGAAAACTTGAAACGCCCATATCTTGGGCATGGAAGGAGTGAGAGAGCTTAAATTTCAGACACAGCATCCAGGCTGCAATGGCTTCAATTTGTGTTATTTTGGGGCAAATTGGGGAATATTGAATTTTTGGTGAAAATGTTGACCCCGCGGTCAATGTTTTTTTCAGCTGAGGAGAACTTGAAATGCCCATATCTTGGATAAGGAAGGAGTTAGAGAGCTCACATTTCAGACACAGCATCCAGGCTGCAATGGCTTCAATTTGTGTTATTTTGGGGCAAATTGGGGAATATTGAATTTTTGGTGAAAATGTTGACCCCGCGGTCAACGTGTTTTTTCAACTGGAGAAAACTTGAAACGCCCATATCTTGGGCAAGGAAGGAGTTAGAGAGCTCACATTTCAGACACAGCATCCAGGCTGCAATGGCTTCAATTTGTGTTATTTCGGGGCAAATTGGAGAATATTGAATTTTTGGTGAAAAAGTTGACCTCGCGATCAATGTTTTTTTCAGCTGTGGAGATAACTTGAAACGCCCATATCTTGGGCAAGGAAGGAGTTAGAGTGTTAAAATTTTTAGACGCAGCATCCAGGCTGCAATGGCTTCAATTTGTGTTATTTCGGGGCAAATTGGGGAATATTGAATTTTTGGTGAAAATGTTGACCCCGCGGTCAACGTGTTTTTTCAACTGGAGAAAACTTGAAACGCCCATATCTTGGGCATGGAAGGAGTGAGAGAGCTTAAATTTCAGACACAGCATCCAGGCTGCAATGGCTTAAATTTGTGTTATTTTGGGGCAAATTGGGGAATATTGAATTTTTGGTGAAAATGTTGACCCCGCGGTCAATGTTTTTTTCAGCTGAGGAGAACTTGAAATGCCCATATCTTGGATAAGGAAGGAGTTAGAGAGCTCACATTTCAGACACAGCATCCAGGCTGCAATGGCTTCAATTTGTGTTATTTTGGGGCAAATTGGGGAATATTGAATTTTTGGTGAAAATGTTGACCCCGCGGTCAACGTGTTTTTTCAACTGGAGAAAACTTGAAACGCCCATATCTTGGATAAGGAAGGAGTGAGAGAGCTCACATTTCTGACACAGCATCCAGGCTGCAATGGGATGAATTTGTGTTATTTCGGGACAAATTGGGGAATATTGAATTTTTGGTGAAAAAGTTGACCTTGCGGTCAATGTTTTTTTCAGCTGAGGAGAACTTGAAACGCCCATATCTTGGATAAGGAAGGAGTGAGAGAGCTCACATTTCAGACACAGCATCCAGGCTGCAATGGCTTCAATTTGTGTTATTTTGGGGCAATTGGGGAATATTGAATTTTTGGTGAAAAAGTTGACCCCGCGGTCAATGTTTTTTTCAGCCGAGGAGATAACTTGAAACGCCCATATTTTGGGCAAGGAAGGAGTTAGAGCGTTAAAATTTGTACACACAGCATCCAGGCTGCAATGGCTTCAATTTGTGTTATTTTGGGGCAAATTGGGGAATATTGAATTTTTGGTGAAAATGTTGACCCTGCGGTCAACGTTTTTTTTCAACTGGAGAAAACTTGAAACGCCCATATCTTGGGCAAGGAAGGAGTTAGAGTGTTAAAATTTTTAGACGCAGCATCCAGGCTGCAATGGCATCAATTTGTGTTATTTTGGGGCAAATTGGGGAATATTGAATTTTTGGTGAAAATGTTGACCCCGCAGTCAATGTTTTTTTCAGCTGAGGAGATAACTTGAAACGCCCACATCTTGGGCAAGGAAGGAGTTAGAGAGCTCACATTTCAGACACAGCATCCAAGCTGCAATGGCTTCAATTTGTGTTATTTTGGGGCAAATTGGGGAATATTGAATTTTTGGTGAAAATGTTGACCCCGCGGTCAATGTTTTTTTCAGCCGAGGCGAACTTGTAACGCCCATATCTTGGATAAGGAAGGAGTGAGAGAGCTCACATTTCAGACACAGCATCCAGGCTGCAATGGCTTCAATTTGTGTTATTTTGGGGCAAATTGGGGAATATTGATTTTTTGGTGAAAAAGTTGACCCCGCGGTCAATGTTTTTTTCAGCTGAGGAGAACTTGAAACGCCCATATCTTGGGCAAGGAAGGAGTTAGAGAGCGCACATTTCAGACACAGCATCCAGGCTGCAATGGCTTCAATTTGTGTTATTTTGGGGCAAATTGGGGAATATTGAATTTTTGGTGAAAATGTTGACCCCGCGGTCAATGTTTTTTTCAGCTGAGGAGATAACTTGAAACGCCCATATGTTGGGCAAGGAAGGAGTGAGAGAGCTAAAATTTCAGACGCAGCATCCAGGCTGCAATGGGATGAATTTGTGTTATTTCGGGGCAAATTGGGGAATATTGATTTTTTGGTGAAAAATTTGACCCTGCGGTCAATGTTTTTTTCAGCTGAGGAGAACTTGAAATGCCCATATCTTGGATAAGGAAGGAGTGAGAGAGCTCACATTTCAGACACAGCATCCAGGCTGCAATGGCTTCAATTTGTGTTATTTTGGGGCAAATTGGGGAATATTGAATTTTTGGTGAAAATGTTGACCCCGCGGTCAACGTGTTTTTTTCAGCTGAGGAGATAACTTGAAACGCCCATATGTTGGATAAGGAAGGAGTGAGAGAGCTAAAATTTCAGACGCAGCATCCAGGCTGCAATGGGATGAATTTGTGTTATTTCGGGGCAAATTGGGGAATATTGATTTTTTGGTGAAAAAGTTGACCTCGCGATCAATGTTTTTTTCAGCTGTGGAGATAACTTGAAACGCCCATATCTTGGGCAAGGAAGGAGTTAGAGCGTTAAAATTTGTAGACACAGCATCCAGGCTGCAATGGCTTCAATTTGTGTTATTTTGGGGCAAATTGGGGAATATTGAATTTTTGGTGAAAATGTTGACCCTGCGGTCAACGTTTTTTTTCAACTGGAGAAAACTTGAAACGCCCATATCTTGGGCAAGGAAGGAGTTAGAGTGCTAAAATTTTTAGACGCAGCATCCAGGCTGCAATGGCATCAATTTGTGTTATTTTGGGGCAAATTGGGGAATATTGAATTTTTGGTGAAAATGTTGACCCCGCGGTCAATGTTTTTTTCAGCTGAGGAGATAACTTGAAACGCCCATATGTTGGGCAAGGAAGGAGTGAGAGAGCTAAAATTTCAGACGCAGCATCCAGGCTGCAATGGGATGAATTTGTGTTATTTCGGGGCAAATTGGGGAATCTTGATTTTTTGGTGAAAAAGTTGACCCCGCGGTCAATGTTTTTTTCAGCTGAGGAGAACTTGAAACGCCCATATCTTGGGCAAGGAAGGAGTGAGAGAGCTCACATTTCAGACACAGCATCCAGGCTGCAATGGCTTCAATTTGTGTTATTTCGGGGCAAATTGGGGAATATTGAATTTTTGGTGAAAATGTTGACCCCGCGGTCAATGTTTTTTTCAGCTGAGGAGAACTTGAAACGCCCATATCTTGGGCAAGGAAGGAGTTAGAGAGCTCACATTTCAGACACAGCATCCAGGCTGCAATGGCTTCAATTTGTGTTATTTCGGGGCAAATTGGGGAATATTGAATTTTTGGTGAAAAAGTTGACCTCGCGATCAATGTTTTTTTCAGCTGTGGAGATAACTTGAAACGCCCATATCTTGGGCAAGGAAGGAGTTAGAGTGTTAAAATTTTTAGACGCAGCATCCAGGCTGCAATGGCTTCAATTTGTGTTATTTCGGGGCAAATTGGGGAATATTGAATTTTTGGTGAAAATGTTGACCCCGCGGTCAACGTGTTTTTTCAACTGGAGAAAACTTGAAACGCCCATATCTTGGGCATGGAAGGAGTGAGAGAGCTTAAATTTCAGACACAGCATCCAGGCTGCAATGGCTTCAATTTGTGTTATTTTGGGGCAAATTGGGGAATATTGAATTTTTGGTGAAAAAGTTGACCCCGCGGTCAATGTTTTTTTCAGCTGAGGAGAACTTGAAACGCCCATATCTTGGATAAGGAAGGAGTTAGAGAGCTCACATTTCAGACACAGCATCCAGGCTGCAATGGCTTCAATTTGTGTTATTTTGGGGCAAATTGGGGAATATTGAATTTTTGGTGAAAATGTTGACCCCGCGGTCAATGTTTTTTTCAGCCGAGGAGAACTTGAAACGCCCATATCTTGGATAAGGAAGGAGTGAGAGAGCTCACATTTCAGACACAGCATCCAGGCTGCAATGGCTTCAATTTGTGTTATTTTGGGGCAAATTGGGGAATATTGAATTTTTGGTGAAAATGTTGACGCAGTCAATGTTTTTTTCAGCTGAGGCGATAACTTGAAACGCCCATATCATGGGCAAGGAAGGAGTTAGAGAGCTCACATTTCAGACACAGCATCCAGGCTGCAATGGCTTCAATTTGTGTTATTTCGGGGCAAATTGGGGAATATTGAATTTTTGGTGAAAAAGTTGACCTCGCGATCAATGTTTTTTTCAGCTGAGGAGATAACTTGAAACGCCCATATCTTGGGCAAGGAAGGAGTTAGAGTGTTAAAATTTTTAGACGCAGCATCCAGGCTGCAATGGCTTCAATTTGTGTTATTTCGGGGCAAATAGGGGAATATTGAATTTTTTGTGAAAATGTTGACCCCGCGGTCAATGTTTTCTTCAGCTGAGGAGAACTTGAAATGCCCATATCTTGGATAACGAAGGAGTGAGAGAGCTCACATTTCAGACACAGCATCCAGGCTGCAATGGCTTCAATTTGTGTTATTTCGGGGCAAATTGGGGAATATTGAATTTTTGGTGAAATGTTGACCCAGCGGTCAATGTTTTTTTCAGCTGAGGAGAACTTGAAACGCCCATATCTTGGGCAAGGAAGGAGTGAGAGAGCTCACATTTCAGACACAGCATCCAGGCTGCAATGGCTTCAATTTGTGTTATTTTGGGGCAAATTGGGGAATATTGAATTTTTGGTGAAAAAGTTGACCTCGCGATCAATGTTTTTTTCAGCTGTGGAGATAACTTGAAACGCCCATATCTTGGGCAAGGAAGGAGTTAGAGTGTTAAAATTTTTAGACGCAGCATCCAGGCTGCAATGGCTTCAATTTGTGTTATTTCGGGGCAAATTGGGGAATATTGAATTTTTTGTGAAAATGTTGACCCCGCGGTCAATGTTTTTTTCAGCTGAGGAGAACTTGAAACGCCCATATCTTGGGCAAGGAAGGAGTTAGAGAGCTCACATTTCAGACACAGCATCCAGGCTGCAATGGCTTCAATTTGTGTTATTTCGGGGCAAATTGGGGAATATTGAATTTTTGGTGAAAAAGTTGACCCCGCGGTCAATGTTTTTTTCAGCTGAGGAGAACTTGAAACGCCCATATCTTGGATAAGGAAGGAGTGAGAGAGCTCACATTTCAGACACAGCATCCAGGCTGCAATGGGATGAATTTGTGTTATTTCGGGGCAAATTGGGGAATATTGAATTTTTGGTGAAAAAGTTGACCCCGCGGTCAATGTTTTTTTCAGCTGAGGAGATAACTTGAAACGCCCATATCTTGGGCAAGGAAGGAGTTAGAGTGTTAAAATTTTTAGACGCAGCATCCAGGCTGCAATGGCTTCAATTTGTGTTATTTCGGGGCAAATTGGGGAATATTGAATTTTTTGTGCGCGGTCAATGTTTTTTTTCAACTGGAGATAACTTGAAACGCTCATATCTTGTACAAGGAAGGAGTTAGAGACCTCACATTTCAGACACAGCATCCAGGCTGCAATGGCTTCAATTTGTGTTATTTCGGGGCAAATTGGGGAATATTGAATTTTTGGTGAAAATGTTGACCCCGCGGTCAACGTGTTTTTTTAACTGGAGAAAACTTGAAACGCCCATATCTTGGATAAGGAAGGAGTGAGAGAGCTCACATTTCAGACACAGCATCCAGGCTGCAATGGCTTCAATTTGTGTTATTTTGGGGCAAATTGGGGAATATTGAATTTTTGGTGAAAATGTTGACCGCAGTCAATGTTTTTTTCAGCTGAGGCGATAACTTGAAACGCCCATATCATGGGCAAGGAAGGAGTTAGAGAGCTCACATTTCAGACACAGCATCCAGGCTGCAATGGCTTCAATTTGTGTAAATTTGGGGCAAATTGGGGAATATTGAAAATTTTGCAAAAAAGTTGACCCCCGGGTAATCGATTTTTGAAACTGGAGAAAACTTTAAAAGCCCATATCTTTGACAAGGAAGGAGATAGAGAGCTAAAATTTCAGACGCAGCATCCAGGCAGAAATGCCATCAATGTATGTAAATTTGGGGCAAATTGGGGAATATTGAACATTTTCTAAAAATGTTGACGCGGGTCATCAATTTTTGAAACTGGAGAAAACTTGAAAAGCCCATATCAGTGACAAGGAAGGAGATAAAGAGCTAAAATTTCAGACGCAGCATCCAGGCAGAAATGCCATCAATGTGTGTAAATTTGGGGCAAATTGGGGAATATTGAAAATTTTGGAAAAAAGTTGACCCCCGGGTCATCGATTTTTGAAACTGGAGAAAACTTTAAAAGCCCATATCTGTGACAAGGAAGGAGATAGAGAGCTAAAATTTCAGACGCAGCATCCAGACAGAAATGCCATCAATTTGTGTAATTTTGGGACAAATTGGGGAATATTGAAAATTTTCTAAAAATGTTGACCCGCGGGTCATCGATTCTTGAAACTGGAGAAAACTTGAAAAGCCCATATCTGTGACAAGGAAAGAGATAGAGAGCTACAATTTCAGACGCAGCATCCAGACAGAGATGCCATCAATTTGTGTAAATTTGGGACAAATTGGGGAATATTGAAAATTTTGGAAAAAAGTTGACCCCCGGGTCATCGATTTTTGAAACTGGAGAAAACTTTAAAAGCCCATATCTGTGACAAGGAAGGAGATAGAGAGCTAACATTTCAGACGCAGCATCCAGACAGAAATGCCATAAATTTGTGTAAATTTGGGACAAATTGGGGAATATTGAAAATTTTCTAAAAATGTTGACCCGCGGGTCATCGATTCTTGTAAATAGAGAAAACTTGAAAAGCCCATGTCTGTGACAAGGAAGGAGATAGAGAGCTACAATTTCAGACGCAGCATCCAGGCAGAAATGCCATCAATGTGTGTAAATTTGGGGCAAATTGGGGAATATTGAAAATGTTCTAAAAATGTTGACCCGGCTCATCAATTTTTGAAACTGGAGAAAACTTAAAAAGCCCATATCTGTGAAAAGGAAGGAGATAAAGAGCTAAAATTTCAGACGCAGCATCCAGGCAGAAATGCCATCAATGTGTGTAAATTTGGGGCAAATTGGTGAATATTGAAAATTTTCTAAAAATGTTGACCCGTGGGTCATCGATTCTTGTAAATAGAGAAAACTTGAAAAGCCCATGTCTGTGACAAGGAAGGAGATAGAGAGCTACAATTTCAGACGCAGCATCCAGGCAGAAATGCCATCAATGTGTGTAAATTTGGGGCAAATTGGGGAATATTGAAAATGTTCTAAAAATGTTGACCCGGCTCATCAATTTTTGAAACTGGAGAAAACTTGAAAAGCCCATATCTGTGAAAAGGAAGGAGATAAAGAGCTAAAATTTCAGACGCAGCATCCAGGCAGAAATGCCATCAATGTGTGTAAATTTGGGGCAAATTGGGGAATATTGAAAATTTTCTACAAATGTTGACCCGGGTCATCAATTTTTGAAACTGGAGAAAACTTGAAAAGCCCATATCTGTGACAAGGAAGGAGATAGAGAGCTAAAATTTCAGACGCAGCATCCAGGCAGAAATGCCATCAATGTGTGTAAATTTGGGGCAAATTGGGGAATATTGAAAATTTTGGAAAAAAGTTGACCCCCCGGTCATCGATTTTTGAAACTGGAGAAAACTTTAAAAGCCCATATCTCTGACAAGGAAGGAGATAGAGAGCTAAAATTTCAGACGCAGCATCCAGACAGAAATCCCATCAATTTGTGTAAATTTGGGACAAATTGGGGAATATTGAAAATTTTCTAAAAATGTTGACCCGGGTCATCAATTTTTGAAACTGGAGAAAACTTGAAAAGCCCATATCTGTGACAAGGAAAGAGATAAAGAGCTAATATTTCAGACGCAGCATCCAGGCAGAAATGCCATCAATGTGTGTAAATTTGGGGCAAATTGGGGAATATTGAAAATTTTCTAAAAATGTTGACCCGGTTCATCAATTTTTGAAACTGGAGAAAACTTGAAAAGCCCATATCTGTGACAAGGAAGGAGATAGAGAGCTAAAATTTCATACGCAGCATCCAGGCAGAAATGCCATCAATGTGTGTAAATTTGGGGCAAATTGGGGAATATTGAAAATTTTGGAAAAAAGTTGACCCCCGGGTCATCGATTTTTGAAACTGGAGAAAACTTTAAAAGCCCATATCTGTGACAAGGAAGGAGATAGAGAGCTAAAATTTCAGACGCAGCATCCAGACAGAAATGCCATAAATTTGTGTAAATTTGGGACAAATTGGGGAATATTGAAAATTTTCTAAAAATGTTGACCCGCGGGTCATCGATTCTTGAAACTGGAGAAAACTTGAAAAGCCCATATCTGTGACAAGGAAAGAGATAGAGAGCTAAAATTTCAGACGCAGCATCCAGACAGAGATGCCATCAATGTGTGTAAATTTGGGACAAATTGGGGAATATTGAAAATTTTCTAAAAATGTTGACCCGCGGGTCATCGATTCTTGTAAATAGAGGAAACTTGAAAAGCCCATGTCTGTGACAAGGAAGGAGATAGAGAGCTAAAATTTCAGACGCAGCATCCAGGCAGAAATGCCATCAATGTGTGTAAATTTGGGGCAAATTGGGGAATATTGAAAATGATCTAAAAATGTTGACCCGGGTCATCAATTTTTGAAACTGGAGAAAACTTTAAAAGCCCATATCTGTGACAAGGAAGGAGATAAAGACCTAAAATTTCAGACGCAGCATCCAGGCAGAAATGCCATCAATGTGTGTAAATTTGGGGCAAATTGGGGAATATTGAAAATTTTCTAAAAATGTTGACCCGGGTCATCGATTTTTGAAACTGGAGAAAACTTGAAAAGCCCATATCTGTGACAAGGAAGGAGATAGAGAGCTAAAATTTCTGACGCAGCATCCAGGCAGAAATGCCATCAATGTGTGTAAATTTGGGGCAAATTGGGGAATATTGAAAATTTTGGAAAAAAGTTGACCCCCGAGTCAGCGATTTTTGAAACTGGAGAAAACTTTAAAAGCCCATATCTGTGACAAGGAAGGAGATAGAGAGCTAAAATTTCAGACGCAGCATCCAGACAGAAATGCCATCAATTTGTGTAAATTTGGGACAAATTGGGGAATATTGAAAATTTTCTAAAAATGTTGACCCGAGGGTCATCGATTCTTGAAACTGGAGAAAACTTGAAAAGCCCATATCTGTGACAAGGAAAGAGATAGAGAGCTACAATTTCAGACGCAGCATCCAGACAGAGATGCCATCAATTTGTGTAAATTTGGGACAAATTGGGGAATATTGAAAATTTTGGAAAAAAGTTGACCCCCGGGTCATCGATTCTTGAAACTGGAGAAAACTTTAAAAGCCCATATCTGTGACAAGGAAGGAGATAGAGAGCTAAAATTTCAGACGCAGCATCCAGACAGAGATGCCATCAATGTGTGTAAATTTGGGACAAATTGGGGAATATTGAAAATTTTCTAAAAATGTTGACCCGCGGGTCATCGATTCTTGTAAATAGAGAAAACTTGAAAAGCCCATGTCTGTGACAAGGAAGGAGATAGAGAGCTACAATTTCAGACGCAGCATCCAGGCAGAAATGCCATCAATGTGTGTAAATTTGGGGCAAATTGGGGAATATTGAAAATGTTCTAAAAATGTTGACCCGGCTCATCAATTTTTGAAACTGGAGAAAACTTGAAAAGCCCATATCTGTGAAAAGGAAGGAGATAAAGAGCTAAAATTTCAGACGCAGCATCCAGGCAGAAATGCCATCAATGTGTGTAAATTTGGGGCAAATTGGGGAATATTGAAAATTTTCTACAAATGTTGACCCGGGTCATCAATTTTTGAAACTGGAGAAAACTTGAAAAGCCCATATCTGTGACAAGGAAGGAGATAGAGAGCTAAAATTTCAGACGCAGCATCCAGGCAGAAATGCCATCAATGTGTGTAAATTTGGGGCAAATTGGGGAATATTGAAAATTTTGGAAAAAAGTTTACCCCGGGTCAGCGATTTTTGAAACTGGAGAAAACTTGAAAAGCCCATATCTGTGACAAGGAAGGAGATAGAGAGCTAAAATTTCAGACGCAGCATCCAGGCAGAAATGCCATCAATTTGTGTAAATTTGGGGCAAATTGGGGAATATTGAAAATTTTCTAAAAATGTTGACCTGCGGGTCATCGATTCTTGAAACTGGAAAAAACTTGAAAAGCCCATATCTGTGACAAGGAAGGAGATAGAGAGCTACAATTTCAGACGCAGCATCCAGGCAGAAATGCCATCAATGTGTGTAAATTTGGGGCAAATTGGGGAATATTGAAAATTTTCTAAAAATGTTGACCCGGGTCATCAATTTTTGAAACTGGAGAAAACTTTAAAAGCCCATGTCTGTGACAAGGAAGGAGATTGAGAGCTAAAATTTCAGACGCAGCATCCAGACAGAAATGCCATCAATGTGTGTAAATTTGGGGCAAATTGGGGAATATTGAAAATTTTCTAAAAATGTTGACCCGGGTTATCAATTTTTGAAACTGGAGAAAACTTGAAAAGCCCATATCTGTGACAAGGAAGGAGATAGAGAGCTCAAATTTCAGACGCAGCATCCAGGCAGAAATGCCATCAATGTGTGTAAATTTGGGACAAATTGGGGAATATTGAAAATTTTCTAAAAATGTTGACCCGCGGGTCATCGATTCTTGTAAATAGAGAAAACTTGAAAAGCCCATGTCTGTGACAAGGAAGGAGATAGAGAGCTACAATTTCAGACGCAGCATCCAGGCAGAAATGCCATCAATGTGTGTAAATTTGGGGCAAATTGGGGAATATTGAAAATGTTCTAAAAATGTTGACCCGGCTCATCAATTTTTGAAACTGGAGAAAACTTGAAAAGCCCATATCTGTGAAAAGGAAGGAGATAAAGAGCTAAAATTTCAGACGCAGTATCCAGGCAGAAATGCCATCAATGTGTGTAAATTTGGGGCAAATTGGGGAATATTGAAAATTTTCTACAAATGTTGACCCGGGTCATCAATTTTTGAAACTGGAGAAAACTTGAAAAGCCCATATCTGTGACAAGGAAGGAGATAGAGAGCTAAAATTTCAGACGCAGCATCCAGGCAGAAATGCCATCAATGTGTGTAAATTTGGGGCAAATTGGGGAATATTGAAAATTTTGGAAAAAAGTTTACCCCGGGTCAGCGATTTTTGAAACTGGAGAAAACTTGAAAAGCCCATATCTGTGACAAGGAAGGAGATAGAGAGCTAAAATTTCAGACGCAGCATCCAGACAGAAATGCCATCAATTTGTGTAAATTTGGGGCAAATTGGGGAATATTGAAAATTTTCTAAAAATTTTGACCTGCGGGTCATCGATTCTTGAAACTGGAAAAAACTTGAAAAGCCCATATCTGTGACAAGGAAGGAGATAGAGAGCTACAATTTCAGACGCAGCATCCAGGCAGAAATGCCATCAATGTGTGTAAATTTGGGGCAAATTGGGGAATATTGAAAATTTTCTAAAAATGTTGACCCGGGTCATCAATTTTTGAAACTGGAGAAAACTTTAAAAGCCCATGTCTGTGACAAGGAAGGAGATTGAGAGCTAAAATTTCAGACGCAGCATCCAGACAGAAATGCCATCAATGTGTGTAAATTTGGGGCAAATTGGGGAATATTGAAAATTTTCTAAAAATGTTGACCCGGGTTATCAATTTTTGAAACTGGAGAAAACTTGAAAAGCCCATATCTGTGACAAGGAAGGAGATAGAGAGCTCAAATTTCAGACGCAGCATCCAGGCAGAAATGCCATCAATGTGTGTAAATTTGGGGCAAATTGGGGAATATTGAAAATTTTGGAAAAAAGTTGACCCCCGGGTCATCGATTTTTGAAACTGGAGAAAACTTGAAAAGCCCATATCTGTGACAAGGAAGGAGATAGAGAGCTAAAATTTCAGACGCAGCATCCAGGCAGAAATGCCATCAATGTGTGTAAATTTGGGGCAAATTGGGGAATATTGAAAATTTTGGAAAAAAGTTGACCCGGGTCATCGATTTTTGAAACTGGAGAAAACTTTAAAAGCCCATATCTGTGACAAGGAAGGAGATAGAGAGCTAAAATTTCAGACGCAGCATCCAGGCAGAAATGCCATCAATGTATGTAAATTTGGGGCAAATTGGGGAATATTGAAAATTTTCTAAAAATGTTGACCTGGGTCATCAATTTTTGAAACTGGAGAAAACTTGAAAAGCCCATATCAGTGACAAGGAAGGAGATAGAGAGCTAAAATTTCAGACGCAGCATCCAGGCAGAAATGCCATCAATGTGTGTAAATTTGGGGCAAATTGGGGAATATTGAAAATTTTGGAAAAAAGTTGACCCCCGGGTCATCGATTTTTGAAACTGGAGAAAACTTTAAAAGCCCATATCTGTGACAAGGAAGGAGATAGAGAGCTAAAATTTCAGACGCAGCATCCAGACAGAAATGCCATCAATTTGTGTAAATTTGGGACAAATTGGGGAATATTGAAAATTTTCTAAAAATGTTGACCCGCGGGTCATCGATTCTTGAAACTGGAGAAAACTTGAAAAGCCCATATCTGTGACAAGGAAAGAGATAGAGAGCTAAAATTTCAGACGCAGCATCCAGACAGAGATGCCATCAATTTGTGTAAATTTGGGACAAATTGGGGAATATTGAAAATTTTCTAAAAATGTTGACCCGCGGGTCATCGATTCTTGAAACTGGAGAAAACTTGAAAAGCCCATATCTGTGACAAGGAAGGAGATAGAGAGCTACAATTTCAGACGCAGCATCCAGGCAGAAATGCCATCAATTTGTGTAAATTTGGGACAAATTGGGGAATATTGAACATTTTTGAAAAACGTTGACCTGCTGGTCATCAATTTTTGAAACTGGGGAAAACTTGAAAAGCCCATATCTGTCACAAGGAAGGAGATAGAGAGCTAAAATTTCAGACGCAGCATCCAGGCAGAAATGCCATCAATTTGTGTGAATTTGGGGCAAATTGGGGAATATTGAAAAAATTCGAAAAACGTTGACCCGCGGGTCATCGATTGTTGAACGAAGGGAAAACTTGAAAGGCCCATATCTCGGACAAGGAAGGAGATAGAGAGCTATAGAGAGCTAAAATTTCAGACGCAGCATCCAGGCAGAAATGCCATCAATTTCTGTGAATTTGGGGCAAATTGGGGAATGTTGAAAAAAATCAAAAAACGTTGACCCGCGGGTCATCGATTGTTGAAAGTAGAGAAAACTTGAAAAGCCTTTATCTCGGACAAGGAATGAGATAGAGAGCAAAAATTTCAGATGCAGCATCCAGGCAGAAATGGCATCAATTTGTGTGAATTTGGGGCAAATTTGGGAATATTTAAAAAATTCGAAAAACTTTAACCCGCGGATCATCGATTGTTGAAAGAAGGGAAAACTTGAAAGGCCCATATCTCGGACAAGGAAGGAGATAGAGGGCTATAGAGAGCTATAGAGGTCACCGATTGTTTAAAGTAGAGAAAATTTGAAAAGCCCATATCTGTGACAAGGAAGGAGATAGAGAGGTAAAATTTCAGACGCAGCATCCAGGCAGAATGGCATCAATTTGTGTAAATTTGGGGCAAATTGGGGAATATTGAAAATTTTCTAAAAATGTTGACCTGCGGGTCATCGATTCTTGAAACTGGAAAAAACTTGAAAAGCCCATATCTGTGACAAGGAAGGAGATAGAGAGCTACAATTTCAGACGCAGCATCCAGGCAGAAATGCCATCAATGTGTGTAAATTTGGGGCAAATTGGGGAATATTGAAAATTTTCTAAAAATGTTGACCCGGGTCATCAATTTTTGAAACTGGAGAAAACTTTAAAAGCCCATGTCTGTGACAAGGAAGGAGATTGAGAGCTAAAATTTCAGACGCAGCATCCAGACAGAAATGCCATCAATGTGTGTAAATTTGGGGCAAATTGGGGAATATTGAAAATTTTCTAAAAATGTTGACCCGGGTTATCAATTTTTGAAACTGGAGAAAACTTGAAAAGCCCATATCTGTGACAAGGAAGGAGATAGAGAGCTCAAATTTCAGACGCAGCATCCAGGCAGAAATGCCATCAATGTGTGTAAATTTGGGGCAAATTGGGGAATATTGAAAATTTTGGAAAAAAGTTGACCCCCGGGTCATCGATTCTTGAAACTGGAGAAAACTTGAAAAGCCCATATCTGTGACAAGGAAGGAGATAGAGAGCTAAAATTTCAGACGCAGCATCCAGGCAGAAATGCCATCAATGTGTGTAAATTTGGGGCAAATTGGGGAATATTGTAAATTTTGGAAAAAAGTTGACCCGGGTCATCGATTTTTGAAACTGGAGAAAACTTTAAAAGCCCATATCTGTGACAAGGAAGGAGATAGAGAGCTAAAATTTCAGACGCAGCATCCAGGCAGAAATGCCATCAATGTACGTAAATTTGGGGCAAATTGGGGAATATTGAAAATTTTCTAAAAATGTTGACCCGGGTCATCAATTTTTGAAACTGGAGAAAACTTGAAAAGCCCATATCAGTGACAAGGAAGGAGATAGAGAGCTAAAATTTCAGACGCAGCATCCAGGCAGAAATGCCATCAATGTGTGTAAATTTGGGGCAAATTGGGGAATATTGAAAATTTTGGAAAAAAGTTGACCCCCGGGTCATCGATTTTTGAAACTGGAGAAAACTTTAAAAGCCCATATCTGTGACAAGGAAGGAGATAGAGAGCTAAAATTTCAGACGCAGCATCCAGACAGAAATGCCATCAATTTGTGTAAATTTGGGACAAATTGGGGAATATTGAAAATTTTCTAAAAATGTTGACCCGCGGGTCATCGATTCTTGAAACTGGAGAAAACTTGAAAAGCCCATATCTGTGACAAGGAAAGAGATAGAGAGCTAAAATTTCAGACGCAGCATCCAGACAGAGATGCCATCAATTTGTGTAAATTTGGGACAAATTGGGGAATATTGAAAATTTTCTAAAAATGTTGACCCGCGGGTCATCGATTCTTGAAACTGGAGAAAACTTGAAAAGCCCATATCTGTGACAAGGAAGGAGATAGAGAGCTACAATTTCAGACGCAGCATCCAGGCAGAAATGCCATCAATTTGTGTAAATTTGGGGCAAATTGGGGAATATTGAACATTTTTGAAAAACGTTGACCTGCTGGTCATCAATTTTTGAAACTGGGGAAAACTTGAAAAGCCCATATCTGTCACAAGGAAGGAGATAGAGAGCTAAAATTTCAGACGCAGCATCCAGGCAGAAATGCCATCAATTTGTGTGAATTTGGGGCAAATTGGGGAATATTGAAAAAATTCGAAAAACGTTGACCCGCGGGTCATCGATTGTTGAACGAAGGGAAAACTTGAAAGGCCCATATCTCGGACAAGGAAGGAGATAGAGAGCTATAGAGAGCTAAAATTTCAGACGCAGCATCCAGGCAGAAATGCCATCAATTTCTGTGAATTTGGGGCAAATTGGGGAATATTGAAAAAAATCAAAAAAACGTTGACCGCGGGTCATCGATTGTTGAAAGTAGAGAAAACTTGAAAAGCCTATATCTCGGACAAGGAATGAGATAGAGAGCAAAAATTTCAGATGCAGCATCCAGGCAGAAATGGCATCAATTTGTGTGAATTTGGGGCAAATTTGGGAATATTTAAAAAATTCGAAAAACTTTAACCCGCGGATCATCGATTGTTGAAAGAAGGGAAAACTTGAAAGGCCCATATCTCGGACAAGGAAGGAGATAGAGGGCTATAGAGAGCTATAGAGGTCACCGATTGTTTAAAGTAGAGAAAATTTGAAAAGCCCATATCTGGGAAAAAGGAAGGAGATAGAGAGGTAAAATTTCAGACGCAGCATCCAGGCAGAAATGGCATCAATTTGTGTGAATTTGGGGCAAATTGGGGCAAATTGAAAAAATTCGAAAAACGTTGACCTGTGGGCAGAGGTAGACAGAGTACACAACTTCACTACTTGAGACAGATACTCCTTGTCAAATATTACTCCAATACAAGTAAAAGTAGCTTAGTCAAAATATTACTTAAGTAAAGTAATAAAATATTTGCTTAAAAAATTACTCAAGTAAAAGTATTTTAAAAAGTATCTCAGGAAACACAGGAAAGGAAGATAGCTTTATTGTCATTGTACATGTTTATAGCTCAAAAAGTACAAATAAAACAAGAACAAAACAAACAAACAAATAAAGGCAAGAAGCCAAGAAGCCTCAGAACACAGACTCAACCTCAACAAATGAATATTATTCATAAATTAACAGGATTCACAAAAAAAAAATTATAACAAGTCTGTGCGATCAACTTTGCCTCTGATTAAATAACAAAGATTATAACATTATCTCAAGTTAAGCTACTCAAACTTAAAGAAGTCCTTATTCAACTTCAACAGAAGTTGATTTTCGAAGTTGTGAGAATCAATTCGTCCTCTTCTTGGGCTGAAGATAAGTCCAGCTGCACTGAACAGCCTTTCGCAGGCAGCAGAAGCTGGCAGGGCTGTGTTCAGCTTGAGTGACAGACTGGATACGGCAGGGAAAGAGGTCAACATGTTCATACTTTCAGATGTACATGTCAGGTAGGCATCCAGTTGTTTTGTTGTTTCTTCTGTGTGTCCATGCCTCATGCTGGAGAAGAAATCATCTTCATCAGAAGTACTTGATGAGTCAGGCTGCTGCAGACTAGACTCATCGTGGTCAGCGAGGTGTATTTTGATCTAACAGAGGCCTAAATGAGAAGAATAATAGTTTATATGATTGTCAAAATTCATCAAGCAAAAACATAGCAATAAGAAATTGATCAGTCACGGTTTTTTTCTTGCCTTGCTTGAGGACATCCTCATCACTGGTCCAGGATGTTTTGAATTTGGGCTGAAGAATGGCTGCGGCAACCAGCTCTGGGTAAGACATCATTTTCCCAAACCTTTTCTTCAGACTGTCAAGCAGGGCATCAACAAGCGGTTTGCAGAATCTAGCTGACACTCTTGCTCTCTCAAGCTTAGCAATGAGGGTTGTGATGGTAGGCAGCAGCCATCCCATATGAATAGATTCTCCCTGTAGTATGTCGATAGCTTTGGCAACTGGAGCCATGGTGTTGGTGTATTCACCCAAAAAGAAAATATCAGCTGGACTGTACCTAAAACAGATTTAAAAGAAAAAAGAAAAAAGCAAGGAGCATATATTGATCTTACAAATTAATATATAAATTGCAACATATCAGATTACACAGAATGTGATGTAATAAAACAATAATTTTCCTTTGGCCAAAATCATCTACAACAATTAGAATGATAAGTGATAAGAATAATAAATGTGGCCATTACTTTTTCTCCAGTCAAAGGATGTCAGAGAGGAAAGTATTATGAATTATTGAAAAATTTTCTCCTGGTTCAGCATTATTAAGTTTTGTTGGAATAAAATGGAAAGCAAAACATCCAAACATCTATAACTTACATGGGTACATTGAAGGTAGCACAGACAGCTCTCATGGCCCCCTCTCCTTGGTTTCTGATGATTTTGACGATGCGCTCTACACCCAGATAAAAGGAATTCCATCGTGTTGCGTTGGGCTGTACCAGCTGAAGCTTGCAGTGTTCTTCTATCACCTCGGCAGCAGTAGTGGACCTTGCAGTCTTGTTCCAGAGAGCCTGTGACTTTGAGAAAGCTGACCTTGACAGCCTCTTATATGCCTCTGTCTTATTTGCATTATTTGCATCCACTGTAGCAAATGGCAAGCACACCGATGATGCTTAGGGAGCTGGTACTGGAGGTCATCGTTGACATCTTCTGCCATGATGTCTTCAACACTGATGAAATCCACTTCAACTTCCATTTCATCAGGGCCATCATCTTGAGTTGCTTCCTCCTCAGTTACTTCTTCAGGTACAACATTGTTGTTTTCATCTTCTCCATAGACTCGGAAGGCCTTGACAAAATTCGAACCGTTATCAGTTGTTGTTCGGACGATTTTGTCACGGATTTCATACTCTGAATGTATGTCATTCAGTGCACCTGCTAAGGCATCAAATGTATGGGCACCCTTTAACGGCTTACATGCAAGACCAACAGACTGCCTCTGAAAAGTGACAGGATCCAGCCAGTGTGCTGTGACTCCAATAAAGCTTCTCCTCCTCGCAGTCCAACAATCAGTTGTTGTAGCTATATATGCAGCATTCTGCATTGCCTCTTTCACCTGCTTCTTCATCACTACTGTAGCATTATCAATTTTGCGCCGCACAGTAGTCCGAGACATGACAGAACAGTTTGGCTGTAGATTTTGAACAAAGCTTTGAAAGGATGGCTGTTCCACTAGTGCAAAAGGCTGGAGCCCTTGAACTATTAAGTTCAAGATTGCATTGTCAACAGTTTTCTGGGATATTTGTTTTGTTTGCTCAAACTTTTGCTGTTTGAGGTTTGAGGGCGTTGTCCCAGCCTCACTCTTTCTCTTGCAGCCAGCTGCGGTCAGTTCAGTATATTTTTGCATCTGACATCCATGCTTTCTCTACATAAAAAAAAGATAGAAAATATAAACAGAATATCCTCAGTTAAATAGGCACTACAAGAACTTATATTGACGGATAAACAACTTATTGGCTTGCTTTGCTTATATGATGCATCACAGCGCACGCACGCACGCACGCACGCACGCACGCACGCACGCACGCACCTAACCACTACCTTGGACACTTTGATATGAATTATATAAAAAACATGAACAGAAAGTCAACTTAATCAACTGCACTGCAATAGTTGCCATATTTTAAACCGTTTAAAAGTGGCAACTGTGATACTACAAGCTAATATAATTACGTTTAAAATGTTCATTTTAACCAACATTAAGCTAGCTAACTTCAGTAGCTACTTTACATACCGCGACGTGCTTTTTCAGGTTTGAAGAAGAGTTTTTGTAGGCCGTGATGTAATTTGTTCGCGGTAAGCACAACAAACATTTAAACTGAAACGAATCAGTTTTGGTGACATTAATCTCAAACATGGGTTTCAGATAAGGCCAGGGGTGCTCGGCAGGAGTCTCTCCATGTGCTTCGAATTCGAAAAACGTCATCGGTTGTTGAAACTAGAGGAAACTTGAAAAGCCCATATCTTGGACAAGGAAGGAGTAAAATTTCAGACACAGGATCCAGGCTGTAATGGCATCAATTTGTGTGAATTTGTCGCATTTGAGAAAGCGCATTTCTCTCTGTTGAATTCATATATTAATTCATTCATAATTAATTAATTCATATATAAATCTGACTTTGAAAGAGTTAGCCAGCCATGAACCTCACCACGAACCTCACCGCTCGTCACTGAATAGCTTAGAATTGAATGCACAATAACAGGGTAGCTATGTTTTTTACATGGCCCAGTTTGATATAAAACACAATTCTACACAATATATATAGTAGGGGATCCCTGCTCCATCTCTCAGTCAGTTTTGGGGTCCTTGGCCTGAAAAACGTTGACGACCCCTGGTCTATAGTGTTGTGAGTGTGTTGATGCATATCAGGATCCGGGAGACTCTTCCTTTTTTGTATAACAAATATGGAGGATTGAGCAGCTTTGGCAGATGCATGAACTCGCTAATTGTTTTATTGTTAAATTTTGCAGTTACACCATAAATTCATATTACGTAGCTGTGGATTTACTCTTTATTGTTGTGATAAAATGAGTTGAGAACTGTTCTGAGAGAACAAATGGTAAAATTAATGAATATGTATTATGAAAGAACAAATGATCACAAATGAATGATCACATGGAAATGCTGATGTTGATGCATGGATGGAAGTTTTACAGAAAATACACTGAAAAATACTTAATTTCCCAGCAATGGAGGCATGAGGAGACAGTGCCCCCATGTGGTCATGTTGGGAATAGACTCTGATGTTGTTGCAGGGCAACAGTGCTTTCGAGGTTAAAGGATTGTATTTCTCCCTTTCAGGCAGAGCTCATTCCTCGGCCTTGTATCCCTCCAGCTACCTCCACCTATCAAACGGTTGTATTTTGTGTTATTTAGGCCAGGTTAGAGCGGTGTTTGGGTCTGGGTCTGTCATTCCCAGAGAAGGATTTATTCCATCCTGAGAGGCTCGATTCTGGGCAGAAAAACAGATTATTCTCACATATGTCCTGCCAGAATCCTCCACCTCTGCTGCCTTGCACAGCCAGTCCAGTATCAAACACCACTTTCAAACTAAATAAGAACTAATCAAACATAAATTCAGCCTATTCATCATTTATTGCAATTGCTTCTATGTTTGATTTGAGATCTATTAGAACTAGATAGTCTTTATAAACTAAGAATTATTTCCTCCTAAATACCATTCACACAAATAAATTCACTTCCAGAGTTTCTACATTTGTTTGCCATATGAATTCCAAAACTTTTCCATTACGTATTAGAGCAACGTTTTGAACTACCGTGACATTGTAAACAAAGCTTGTTATACGAGTGCATCGTGCAAAATGAAGATTCTCAAACTTGTAAAATGAACATACTACCATCACGTCCCCAGCATGAACTGAACTTGAACTCACCAATTAAATTCATGTTGACTGGCAGCTCTAGTCTAGCAAAAATTAACAAAGTCTGAAATCACACAAATAGAAGGAATCACAAGATGTTACTGAGTGCTTCCTATGATACCAGAGTGGATCTCCAGGAAATAAAAACATAGACATACAGTAGATTTCCCTTCTCTGCATCTAGTTTGATTTAAGATTCCAGTCATTATCCAACATTTCCGTGAGCTTTCCAAATCCTGAAGGACACATACGTACATTATAAAACCAAATTCCTGCCTGAAGAGTGTTTGGTTTTGATACTTTGTATTACAAACGGAGAACAAAGCATTTACATTTACTCAATTGAGAGACACTTTCATGCAAAGTGATGCACATTTGAATACAATGCAAACAACAATACAGTCAGGAGTAAACAACAAGAGTAAGTGCCAGGCAGCTACGGACGTTCTAATCGGGACGGTCAAGTCGTGAGATGAGTTGGTTACCAATCGTGCCACCCAAGTTCCAGGCAGACTTTGTGGGATTAACTTGCGGGGAGTCGAGCTGAATCCTGATTGGTGGTTGTATGGAGGGATTGGCTGAAATGACAGGGAGCTCACTCTTCTTTCAATTGAGCTTTAGGTGCTGTTCATGCATCCAGATGGGGAATATTTGTGAGGAATGCTGCAGAGACTGTACAGTCGCAGTTGCATGTTGTCGGCATACGAACAGTAAGAGAAACCAAGTGAGTGACACTTCCTCCTTTTACGCCACTCTAAAAGATCTCAATGAGAGGTAGGAGTCAAACCAACAGAGAGACGATCCTGGGAGGCCAAGCTCAGAGAATGTGGAGAGGAGGCTTTGATGGTTGACTGTGATAAAGCAGCCCATAGGTCAAGCAGCAAGAGAATTGACAATCTCAGTGTTTCCACTACAGACAAGAGGGCAGTTTCAGTGGAGTGACCTTGAAGTCGCTGGCCTGACTGGTTGGGATCAGGCAGGTAGTTTGAGATTTGAATAAAGGCTGCACGCTAGAATTTTGGACAGAAATAGATGAGCGAGACCGGCCTGTAGTTGAGATGGTTGGAGTGTAGGTGTTTGTGCTTGCTTGAATGCGAGCGAGGGATTGATCCGTGCCAGTGCAGGGAAACGTGTGGGCGTAAAGGCCTGCAGCAGGTTGGAAGGTACGGGGTCCAGAGGACAGGACTCCAGTAGAATTTTGGAAGCGAGAGGGGAGAAAGACATGAAGGAGGTCTTGTTAGCTGGGGGGGCTTGAACTGAGTTGGTCTGGCTCAGAAACTGTTCATTGATGGCGGATACCTTATCAGTGAAGAACGAGGCCAAGATGTCTGCAAATATTCATTTATGTCCCTTGGAACCCATTTATTTTAAGGTTTTTATGCTGAACATGTCATGCTTTGATACAAAAATATTCAAAATACTGTACAATGGTTCTCATCAATGTGCAAAATGTAAAGTATATATATATATATATATTTACAAATCCAGTTGCCAGGAAGAAAATCAACGATAAAAGAGAAAACGGACAAACATGAACATGAACTCAAACATTGAACTGAACATTATAGATTGTTATCTTGATTCATAAGTTTTGATCAAAATACTTAAAATCTTCCCGTGTAAACCTCCAAATAACATGAAATGCAAACAAAACCTTTTACAGAATGAGAATGTGTTCAAAGGGATGCAACAACGCCAACATGAACAATTCTGATCCTCACACCCGATTACCTAATTCAGGGTGATGATCAAGAGTTGGTGGCTCCCAAAACTTGATTGACCTACCGAACCCGACTCGGCTGATCGGGTGTGGGTAGAGCGGTGAGAAATGGAAAATGTGGTGCTCGGGATCACAATTGAGAACCACTTTAGTAAAACATTAAACACTGATGTGAAAGTCCCCTTATACACCTTAAATTAAGATGCGACAGAGGGAAGACAAGACAGAGTGACGTTTCAACTTGTGTCTCAGCTGTAGTGTTTGCATTTCTAGCTGGCAAGTTCCTGCTGGGATATGATCCCATGCTGCGTCTCACCACATTCTGATCACAACAACTTCTGCAATCATTTACAACTGATATTTAAGTGTGTTTTTGCTCATTTTTACTGTACAATACCCAGACATGACTCAAAGTCTGTAACTAATACAGTGTCTTCCACTGAAAACTGTAAAAGAAGTTAGTTATGACTGTGTGTGTGTTCAAAGGGAATGACTGAGGTTTAACTACCTGGAATGTTTTTGCTTCATGCTCACGGCTTCATAAAACAATAAAATGTGTTTCCCGTTTCCACAAGTGCACAAACATACATACATACATACATACATACATATACATACATAAATACATACTTACGCACATACCTATGGCTCTAAGATCTTGAGCTGGCCATCCCACAGTCCCATTACAACCAAGACCCAAGAATCTGAATCCAGTTATTTCCAGTTCACAGCCAGTCCAGCAGCAACAAATATATTTGTAAATCGCTCTACAAATCGACCCCACAGATGCCTTTTGTCATTTTATTTGTAGAAGCTTCATCTTGTTTCCTGAAATAAGAAGACAAACAGAAGTAGGACTTATAAGAAGACAAATAAGAAGACCTTTTCTATTAAGGTTCAAGTTTGTTAATCACTTACCGAGTCCTTTGAGGAATTTGTTGACACCGCTCGGCTCTGGCTCAGGGTTGGAATCCAAATACTCAGCCACTCTGACTTCAAAGAGACCTGAAACACATTTGAAAGGTTCAGCCATCAGGACAGGATGTGCAGGTCAAACCTAGATGCCCTTCATGTGGAACACTACTTACACATTATACACATTGGTCACAATTTATTTAAAATGATCAGTAATACCATTATTTAACACTAATATTGACCCTTAAAAGTCCATAGCTGAAGCTGAAATATTAAGTATGAACAATACCTTTTCATAAAATGTAGCCATTTATAGCTCTATGGTCCAAAGTAAAAATAGAAGCAGCCTGCCCCCTAGTGGAAGCTTGTGTTACTGCTAGCTTCAAATCACTCCCTGCTGGATTCTTCACTTCCCCCTATTATTGCACCGGTCTCTCTATTTTACATACACTAGTCCGTCAAAGATTACTATGTAAACAAGTTACTATTTAGAGACATAAGAAAAACCTTGTTAGAATGATACTTAATGTGTTACTATTTTAATGAGCACTGATGTCATGACTGAGGAATGCTTTGCTTTTAAAGTCAATTAAAGTAAAAACTAACTGATATCTTTATCACAGTCACAAATCACATATCTGAATGTCTGAGCAACATCCAAGAAATCTTCAGCTCAGATTGTACAAAACTCCCATAGGAAGCTGTCAGAAGAGCTGCTGAGTCATGGTGGGTTTTTGGCAAACTTTGTGAAATAACAAACACTTCTGCTGTGCAACCTGTCAAATGCATCTCCACACCGCCACAGCAGAATGAGAGAAGATCACTGAACGTCAGCGCCTACTGTCAGTGGCTCTGCCTGAACCTTTGCTTTGTTCTTACACTGATGTCTAAAAAACAACAGCAGTGAAGGAGAAAATATTCTCTTTTAAAGTGTATTGTTAGCGACGCTGTAGTAGAAACAAAGTCAGTTACCCCGGAACCCCGACTTGCGAAGCTCCTTGTCCTGAATGAAGCCAGCAAACATTTGGGTTTCCATGAAGAGCTGCAAGAACTGACGAACTCCACGGGAAGGGTGAGATTTACGGAAGCTGTCCCGCTGTATCTCTCGGCTTCCATTGGACGACTCGGTCATGTGTTGAGGATAGTGGCCTACCATCTCCACGAAGAACCGCACAAAGGACTCAGACAGCAGGGAGCTGAGATCAGCCTGGTGGTCTGAATGGGACAGAGGAGGGTGGAGAGAGAAAGAGAACGATGAGAGAAAGGTCCATTAGTACATCTTATTTTATAATAAGCCACACAACAAAATGTGATGGCCATAAGAACAAACATAAGAACATTATAAACATATCATAGTACTTCAAGAGTATCAAATAATTACATCTAAAATAATCATTGAATAATAGTAAATAAATGAAAGGACAAGCAATGAAGTCAGATGTTGATAATAAACAATAATCTACACAGGCCAAGACTTCACAGGGTTGTTTAGGGGTTCCTGAGTTGAAACAGCTGACAGATTCAAGCATCATGTCACAAGTCTAAACAGACGTCTGCGGTTTTCTTGACTATAATCTGAAGACATTAACAATGGCTCTACAGCTTCAGTGTGAGCCAGTCAGTCTTAGACACTGTGTACAAACCTCTATGTGTTAACTTTTCCTCTGACATCATGAACTCCAAACTAAGGATTAAGCTTGTCAAAATAGTGCTCATGGCCAGCAGGAAACACGGCTGACTGTCAGTGAGCTCATGCCTTGAGGGTTCTGGTCTCTCAGTTAGCTACATTTTAGAGTCTAAAAACCTGACACAGTAGATCTAGATATTGACCCGATCTGTGTTGTACTAACCTCCAGACTGCTCTCCATCCTCTCGTCTCAGCATGTCTTCCCTTTCCTCCAGGATCTGCTGCAGCGCTGCCTGAAGTTTACTCGGCAGGATGCAGTCTTCATCACCGAGCTGCCGCACAAAGCCAGAAAGACAAGTTCCAAGTCAGATCATGCATTTGTCAACATTATGGTGCTGAACTGAAATATTAAACCTGTTGCCTGACAAAAGGTAGAACTATCCTTTAGCCAATCTGCACAGAGGACATCACAGCATCGGGAGGTTACTTATTTATAGAAATAATTAAAAGTAATGTAAACAGACACGTTGGATGTGAATACGTGTTCATTTTATCCTGAATTTAAAAAGGCAGCGGCTAAATGAGATGTCAGTCAATCAGAGTGTAAGCTAAATAAAACTGACGCAAGAACATGCAGACCCAACCAAACACAGTCCATCAGAACTGGAACAGATGGAATACTGCAGAATGACAAGCTCTTAGACAGCTCAGGCTCTGAATTAGTTGCACAACAGTCTTCATGTTTGTGCTATGACATCAGCAGCTGGATTCCTGCTCCAGGCTTATATCCTGAATAGTTTCATCTGTGCAGTGGCAACTTTGTCACTTTCAAAACACTGCCATGCAAACAACAGACAAGTGCAGGCAAAGCCGGCCCTGAGTCCCACTGGAACCACACCTATCATCCCATTATCCTATGCGAACACACCTGAACAACGAACTTGTCTGCACACAGATCCACTATGAGCACCTGAAAGAGAGAGAAATTCACACAGTGCACAAGGTCAGTGTTTTGTTACAAGAATTATGAAACAGTGAAGTGGTTGCTTTAGCTTCTTAAGCACTGCTACTAGAACAGGGAGATACTGGATGTGCTACAAAACGAAGTGTCACCCATGTGTGTTATCTCGTTTGTTTGCTAGCAGATCAACTCAGAATGTATGAATTGATTTTGATCCCGGGATTTTTAAAATTTGTCAAAAATGTAATGAAGTAAAACAGTAGGTGTTAAAAGGTGCAGTTCAGTCCAGATCCTCAAGATCTGGACACAACTTGATGTCCTTCAACAAATAGGCCAGAAACATGTTTTGATACATCTAACATATATATAACATCAGTAATCATAGTAGTAATAATATGTTATCATAGTTCTGACCTCCTCAATGGGAAGCTCCAGCAGCTCTGGCAGGCAGGGTGCCAGCACTCCGATGAGGAATGGGGTGGGAGAGCAGCTGATGTCCAGCATGCTGGCCGGCAGTACGGGAACAAAGGTGTGCTGCCAGGTGAACGGGTACAACAGCGCCAGCACTGCATGACTGCACCGAGACAACACACTGGAGAGGAGGGACAAACAAAAGCAGAAAAGAACTGTTAGAATAGACGTATGATGTTGGGGAAAAAGAAACAAACTCCACATTAATTTGGTGCCCAGCTTTGACACACTACAACTAAGAAAAAAGCAGATCAGCGAGAATACGATCTACCTCTTACATATGTCAATGATGTATCAGACTGATTAAATACTTTAATCTCGCTCACCAGCATAACTGGGTGTGAAAGGTTTCATTGTCAAATGTATAATAATCTTTGCAGCAGCTTAGAAGTTACATTACATTACGATCATTTGGCCGACGCTTTTATCCAAAGCGACTTACACTACATTACCACCCTTCACAGAGGGGGGAGCAATTGAGGGTTCGGTGCCTTGCTCAGGGGCACCTCGGCAGGGGCTCGAACCGGCGTCCCTCCGGTTCCCAAGCGGAAGCACTAACCACTGAGCCACTGCCTACCCATCACAGTAGTAAGCGAACTAACACCTCCAAACAGACAGAGAGAGATGATATTGTAAGACATCAGTGATTCAATGATACATCATTGTCAAGGTATTGTTGAGCCCTAATGCCGCCTGTCGACTGTGTGATAATAGTGATAATAGAGGTCCAGTGTATGAAATGGGCGTCAGACTATATGAGGGAAGACTTCTGCTGCTATGATGAGAGAAGCCATCTGGAGGTTACAATAGGAGATAAATACAGACTTTGAAGGTTAAATTGTCATAGCAAAACACTTCTGAGGTATATCGGAATGCAAGAAGATATAAACTTCATGTAGAACAGAAGAAGCTTTTCATATTGTTCTGTGGTTCCATGCAGATCCAATAGACTGCAGGTCTACTCCGGACCTGGTAAGTCAATGGTATCAAATATCACAGAAAACGCTCTAACTAACAAAAAGAAAACTATGCCAGTGCCCTTTGTTTTAGCATGGTCTAATTATTTATCACACAGGTTAAATAATGTCTGCTGTTAGTTCTTCCAGGGAGCTAATCAGCATAAGCAGGCTTTGAGGTTTTCATGTTGAATATATGACAGTCCACAGGGACTTTGCTGTCGCTAAGCAATTAGTGAACTGTCATGACAAGATCAAAGTTTGCAGAGATGACACATTGCTAAAGCTCTATAATGCAATCAAACTGATGATCACTACAATCATTAAGGAGAAAACTGTAAATTCATCCATCCCAAATGTTTTTGAAATGCCAACACTGACATACTTATAGATGTAGCTGATCCCCTACAGCTGTGAGCAGTACCTGAGTTTGTCTGCAATGAAGATAACCCTCCTCTCAAGCAGCAGAGAGGCAAACACCTGCAGGAGTCTCCCGACACTGAGACACTGCAGCAGACTGTCAAAGTCCACATGCTCTAGTCTGGAGTCCACCGGCCGACACAGGGTCAGTTCCTGGTAAGGCAACAAGAGACATGGGAGTCATTCAAGGACTATTAATAACATTTAAACCAGCCTCCTTTGTTACCAGGAATTGGTGATTACAAATCACCAAGTCCCCAAGTGACACTTCGAAAATGATTTAAAAATTCAATCTGAACAGTAACCCAAATGCTGAATCCAATCAAAGCAGTGACATCACTTTTGTAGCATTTTCTTTGATTTACGAGGGAACGAGACGGTTCATTATTTGCCTAATACTCAGTGCGTAAAGTTAATAACAGACTAATTCTCCGGTAAATACACGCAAGCCCAATTCTTAGGCAAACTATTAATTTACTTGAATTGTTTCCATGTCGTTACAACACATAAAAGCAGGGCTATGTGGGATTTGCTTTGTCCCAACATGAACCTAAATTTGAAATGGCAACCCCTATTGTTTACAGAGATAACCTCCCATTCTGAGTCATGAAGTAAAGAGCGGTTAGGAGGAACAAGACTACTAATTAACATTTCCTCTTTGGTTTGAGCCTTACCTCATTCCCAGAGCCAGGAAGGAAGCTCTTGATGGTGACTGTGCGCCCAGGAGCTGGGAATGGGGCCTCCATGACGCTACGCATGAAGGGGTAGACCAGCGCTGGGGAAATCTCCCTCCGCCTCTCTACCTCCTCCAAGATCTGGAAAGACGCAGACAAATGACTGTACGCACTCAACAACCAGGACTGATTATCATCTCAACAACAGACCTGCAGGACACATGTACAGAAGCAACATGCAGCTTCCCAGGCAACATTCACACTTTTTTTGTCTTTTGGCCAGATGGAAAATGGGTGGGACACAACAACACGCGTACAAATACTTCAGTGGAGCTTCATTCCACTGTGAAACACTCAAGACAGCAGTTTTTAGGACACAGAGACTGAATTTCAACAACCGGCAGTCTATCTTGTTTCACTAATACTCCCTGAAAATCCAGTAAGGGCAGAAACAAGAGAGCAGGTGTGTTTTCTGGCTCCTTTACCTTTGCAAACAGGTCGAAACAGCCCAGTTTACTGACGACACAGTGCACCTCAGGAAGCCTCTTGCCCTTTCCACTGGGCTGTAAGACAAGTTAGATGGTGTTACAAGGCAGAGATCACGTATGACAAAGACAAAAAGAATCCATAATCAACATTTACCTAAAGTTATTGTGCAGTCATGACGCATAAAGTGCTTATTTGTTATTTTTGTATACTTGCTTTACCCTTTTAGCATGAGGCTAATGTCACATTTATATTGTGAGGTACAGATGTGGCACATGCAGGATGTGTGTTGTGAATGGTAGACATGAATGGATGGTAGATGAAATCAGAAACACACTCATACATCTGTTCCGTGTCTGATTAGCTGCAGTATTTTCACACCTGGCAGAGTTTTCGAGCAATTCTGACTCATGCATCAATAAAATGCAACTCTCCTCTTACTCCGTCTACATTTAAAAGACAAAGCAGTGATCCCTGTCACATGCCCAACAAGTGCTCTAATTCCTCTCCACCTTAAGATATAAGTCCTTTAAAAAACACTTAACACTGTAAAGAAATAGCTTGTACAACAATTTCAGTCGCACTTGGATCCATTGTGACACTTTGTTTACCTCTGTCTCGGACACTAAACCCTTATTTGAACATGTGGGTTGTTTGTTTCAGGCCCGAACTGAGTTAACATGTGTGTCAAATATGGGCCAGTTCTTCCAGATTTAAGTAAAAGAAAAATGAATTGGGCATCAAGACCTGTGGTGGTAATCAACAAAGAACATAACCAAAAGTCCAAATGCATTAAAGAACTAAAGGGTACAAAACAAAACTGCACCAATCATTCATTTAATACAAAGCCTAAAATAACATCGCAAAATCCTCATTTTAATTGGAGATGAATGCAGCTCTCCTTGTGACGGGAAAGTTTGAAATACTTGTCCGTCTCTGTCACTGATTCAGGGATGGTTTTGGGTCTGTGAGTCTCATGCTCTGGTCCGCAGAGATGTTGAGTAAGCACGTGGCTGGCTGCCATGTCGTCACAGACACGCACAAACACACACGCTCAAAGTTTATGTCTCATGCACAAATGTTAATACTTCCAAGCTCACCAGGATCTTGCGACAGTAACAAAACCAACGGCTGCCGTCCTCTCCCGTCAGAACAAAGGAGAAGGTCTCACTGCAAACATTACATGACGTAATATTAATGAATATGTTAGGAAGGCGAGGCATTAAACATATCGTTAACAATATAATTGTCATTTGATTTATTTTGATACATACATTGATATCTCAATCTTTTCGCTGACATGAATTATTATAAGCTATGTGATTCATTTGTGTGGCGGCTCTTCAGTCTCAGGAGTGGACTCAGCACTGTTTATAGAGTGGGTAGGTAAGTGAACAGGTCTATTTCCTCTATGTTTGCACAGCCACGGATGTTTGTCTTTTAAAAGGCAAGGAGGCAGCGATATGTCAGGGACCCAACCTGGGAGTCGGCTGCTCCCAAACTCTAGTCGGTATAATGGGATCTGGGTATGATCCCATGCTCTGATCACATGGCGCATCATCATCGTGTAGAAGGAAATGTGGTTTTCAAAGCACAGACAAATTTGGCAAAAAAAATGCGGTAGAACCAGATGGAACAGATGGTCTGTTTGGGTTGACCAAATTTTGGACCGAGTCTAATTATCTTTGGGCCCATTTTGGACCAGTTCTGACTGTCCTAGGATGCAATTCAGGTCTCTCTGTTTTAATTTATGAACATTGGTTTCAATAGGTTTTCCTTGGTTCTGCTTCACATATTTGGATCGGCGAAAACCCTGTCTCAGCAGCTTTCAGCTCTCACTTACACACAGGGAAAAAAACAAAGAATGCACAACGGCCCTTAGCACCACAGCATTTCATTTGATTTCAAGTTTAATTAGGCCCATAGGGGATTTGGATTGATGCAGCAGCAATTCGTGGGATACAGCTGACTGAATGGTGAAATTAAACTTAACACAAATAGAAATCCATTTGGATCTGACTCACTGAGCCCGGTGCAAAAGGTTTAAAACTCAATTTTCTTTTTTTCCACTTGAATCCAGAGAGATTTTTTTGTTTTCCAAATTGTGTCTTGTAAATACTTTTGGTGAAGTGCAAATAATAGTTAACCACTAAATCTCAACATTCCTACCCTGGAGTGAAGTTTGTTGTGTGTAAACTTACACAGGCACATGTAGCTTGCTGCACAGACAGTGTTAGTGAATGAGCTCACCTTGGAGTGGCTGCAGACGGTTTCCAGTCCTGTGCATCGGGGAAACAGAACTTAGGAATGACCTTGAGGCGATCCTCAGCCTCTTTGGAGAGACGGGTGGAGTTCTCAAACTGAAACAGAGAAGGCATTTAAGCACAGCAGGGGTTCACAAAATGTGGTTTTCCTGAGGCTAAATGAGTTTGATTGCTATGCTTCATTCAACTGAAATTCCAACCACCAATAACCAACACTAAATATCTTCCCATAAGGGAATCGGGTTTGACATGACAATATTTGAGAGCCTTAAATATATGAATACATTATTTTCCTGCACCTGACAACCAAACGTATGATCACAATTCTTGCCCTTTAGCTACGACAACCCGGGATTACAAAATCTGTAGGGAAACTTTAAGTAAGCTTGGGAAACTCCCCTTTCAGATCCCTTGGCAGCTTAATCAAGACTCATCCTTCTTTTAAATTTGTCAAACAAGATGAACGTTTGGGCACAAAATTGTCCTAATCAACTAAAATTCCATTCAGTTAAAGCAAAGCAGTGTGTAGCGTTATTTCATTAGCCTTGAAGCAGGGTGGGGTAAGATTAAAAGTCCTTACAATTTTAGGGAATTGTTGCGTGATCTCAGGAGAATAGGTGTTTACTGGGGATCCTTTTCTCAGCGACACCACAACAAAGATCTGGAATAGCTGCTGCTCCTGCAGCTGGATCAGGTCTCTCTCCAGGGTGCGGTAGCCTGGCCGGCGTTTCAGTGTGGATTGGATGTAAACCGATCGCCTGGAGCCTGCTGAACACCACACAATGAGACAACGTGATCGAGCTGGTCTGAGGACATACAGTCTCCCATCAAGCACAGGGGCGGAGTGGGAAGCATTTTGAATATCAATGTATAATTATGAAATTAACTATGACACCGTAATGTACACTAACCTAAAAAAAACAAGATCAGGGTTTGGATAACTGGTCGCCCCTAGACAATGACGAAATGACTCACTCAACACTAGTTAGCGTTTGACAAAATTAAAGACACATTTCCCATAAACCTCATCATTACTTCTTATAAACAAGATGTTTCCGCTGTTGCTAGGATGGAGAGCAAAAACACAATGGAAGTAATTTTTTTTTCGCTCCCTCCTCTCCCCAATCTGCTGTTATGAGAAACTCTGAACCTCCTGTTTTATAGTTTTCTCAGCAAATCTGACCCCATGGAAATGTTTTGGGGCCACGAACTCCTACAGCATGCTTGATATTCAGAGCAATATAATACAGTCAACTTAGTCTACTTTAACTTTTCCAGGAGTAATAAATTATTTGGTCGTTGCTCTGGATCTTTCCGGAGGTTTTACAACAGGAAGACCGACAGACAGCGTGGTGATACCTTTAGTGTTGTCCTCCGGGTCACTCTCTGTCCCGCTGGTCTCCTCTGTTGATAGGGGGGGAGATATTAGGGAGGGGCAGAGGAATGGAAAATATTGAGACACCATAATGAGACGCAGACAGTCAGACCTTTGTTTCTTAATCAGTGGCTGTGCAGCAGATGGCCTTGTGTGCCTCATGAAACCATGGGTATTTCCACAAAGAGCTCGACATAATCTGACTGAGGTGTTGATGTGCGAGACATGTGCATCTGCAAAAGTCTGTGTGAGTGTGTAAGTGTGTCACACCTCGCACTGGGACTCCCAGGCTCTTCACCCTCTTCTTCCCTCGCTTTTCGTCGAAGATGGTCTCAATCTTGCTGACGTACTGTGTTAGAACAGACAAGCACAGTTATCCATCAGGCCCGTAACGTTGCAGCCATTATATGACGAATTACAGGGAATTATGATCTAACTACCTGTTAGGACATAATTATATATATATATTCAGAATGTTTTATTCTTACATTCCAGCATTTTTCTTCAGCGCACTGAAAGAGCACTGCTGAATATTTTGACAGAACACAAACGGAGCAACAGGCTCAGACAGGAAGCAGAAACGTATCTTGGCATAGAGACCAAGCTGCCCCAACGAAGATAAATAACAAATCAACTATATTATGTATGCCTTTTTTTGCTTTGTTAACAACTCAAGTCAGTACGATGGCAAGTAAAGCTTGTTAACTACATCTACAATGTTTTCACATTCCTTGTTTTGGTGGAAAACATGACATGGTCATTTCTAAGGCTTCAGGAATTGCTGATGTCATATTGGACTACATTTTATCTTTATGCTGACAATACTGTACTGTTCGTATCTTCAACTTGCAGACAGCAAACTCATATTAAAGATACAAACTCCCCCACAGCAGCATTGACCTGCAAGTCATCCCCCATGACAGAGTTTCTATACGTATTTTCTTTTATAGATTTACTTTGAAGACCCACACTTCAGAATAAAACTTCTTTGGACAGATATACAGCTCACTATTTCTTTTGAGACATTCTTATCTTCTGTACTACTACTACTTAGCAGGACCCATTCTGGTCCCAGATTGGGTCTTGGGTGTCCCAGGTGAACTGAGTGGACCTGTAAAGAGCTTGATGAGCCTGTCCCTCAGAAATTAGCCCTTAAAGAATAAATCGACTGCTCACCAAACTCCAACCCTCAGCTTGAACTGTCAAACATTTTAAACTTTTTATGTCAATTTAGTTATGTTTCTCTCCTGTTGTACACTTAACACACTTGTTTAAGAGAACAGTTTACAATTGTACCTACAGATTTGAAACATACACCATTACTACTACTCTCTCTATAAAATAGGTCAACAAAACAACTTTTACAGTATATTTCCTCTTTCTTCACACACAGCAATAGAAGACTGGTGCTGAGAAATTGACTAACAGGAAGTGATGCAGTTCATTTTGCTGACAACAGTTACAGTACATTGCACAGAAGTAGGAGGAGAACTGGGTAAACACAAACAAGGAAATAGATGCCCAACGTAGTGCGCACATTGACACCTGATCTCTGTAAAGGTTAACACAATTAGCTACGTATTACAATCTAAATAAATAAAGAAAATAGATGACGAATTTAAACTTGTCCTTCGTGTCATTCCAAAATGTCCTGTCAAACAGCCTGACTCATTATACAAATGTCAAACTAGCAGCAGACGCAAGGGTCATGGTCCCAAACTGGAAATACAGACCTACTTGACAAACTTTATCCTAGTAATCACAATCACAGGCCAAGATTAAGTCACACAACACAGCTTTGTCACTGTACCTCTTGAGAGTTCCTCCCTGTACTCACACTTTCCACTTCCATGGGTTGTACATTTGGATTTGTGTGTTCTGTCTGCATTCTCACAGACACTTTCCTATGTTTTGTGTTCTTCTGCTGCTATCTAGTTTTTGTTCTTCCTGCTCAGCAAGTCTCCGCCCCCATCTTGCTCTCACACACACATCACGTGACCTGTCACACACCATGTCAACACAGTGCATGCCATTCTACATACAATACAACAATGAGAGCCAAAATCTATTAGTATGGTCATATGTGGTGCTCTGGAAGTTCATATAAGATGCAAGTATGATTTACCTGAGGTAGTCTCTGAGTTTTCTGTGTGCTTGCGCGTCGAGGTGCGGCTGATTTGGGAGCATCGGAGGCTTTGGATAACAGTAAGGGAGCCGATCCCTTCCTTTCCATTTTGCCAGCGTAGCCTTGTAAAGTCTGAGGCTTAGGAGGGAACTGGAAGACAACAATGGTGGAGTCACTGACTGAGGTTTGGATAACCACATGGTATGAATCCATGTCATTCCGTTTGTCCCTACAGCATCTGCTTGTACCGACAATCAGTCCCCCCCCCCCAGCATTTTACAAATTCTTTTGTGATTTTGTTGGTAATTTCCCAAATTTTGCAGGAAATGTTGCTATTTGTTTCCCCATAAACCACAATTTTTACACTTCTGCGTGCCCCCCTGTGGCTTTAAGAGCTCCTAGAGACGAGTGTTCCCCCTTTACACCCAGCTGCTCTCTCCCAGCATGTTACATAAAAATACAGAAATAAATAGACGTCTGTTATTTCCCACTCCTTTGCCTAAACGTGGTTCATATTCAAATGATGTTCTATTACAGTGAAATGAAACACCCCCCAAAAAAAAAAATCACAATTTCTTCACTTCTGTTTTATTTTGCACCCGCTTCCCTATTAATCAGATTTGAACAAAGCCACAGTTGTGTGTGTGGGTGCCGTGTGGCGACTTGATGAGCTGAATAACGCCAGGAGCAGCTGCGAAGTTGCCACTCTGCTCTGTGATGAATGTGTTTCCCTGCTTACTTGCACATGATTTGATGATGCAGCATTGTGAAAATTTGCAGTAATTTGTTGTTGTTGTTGTTGAAATTGCATAAAACCTTTGCAAAAAGCTGGAGGGACTGAACAGTATGAGATATATGCAGACAGACAAAATGAAAACTATTATGTAGTGCTATTACCTTTGGAGCTGAAGGCCTTCCAGTGGGGAGACACATGGCAGATTGCTTTACATCCTCATAGGGGTTTTCTCTGGGCACCTCGCCTGAGGACAGACAGAGTGATGGTAAAGAGAGAATCAAAGACACCAACAAGTGGCCAATAGGCTCCACCTTATTAGGACTAAAATATATAAAAACACAGTGATGGGGTGGGATGTAATGTTTCATATCAGCCCCATTACATTTACATACATTTCAGAAAAGCAACATTGTCACAGTTTCCTGGCTGTAACCTGTAAACTGAAAACTCAGGCATGTTGGACTACCAATATGGGTCACACATACAGAGATTCAACTGACTGGCCCAATGTCATCCACTTCGAAGGGCTTTCTAATTGGCTCTGCTTCAGTCACATCAGCGGTGAATGGCACCCAATGGTCATTATGACTTCCTGTCTTTGTTAACAAGATGTGTACCCATTTGTTTAGACCATATGACAGCCAGATACTGAGTGAAATGAGCTCTGGCATTCACAATCGGCTTTTCTGTTTATGTGAGGAGGAGTTGATACTTACAGACGATGTCCTCATAAATGTTGTCATCAGAGAAGGCGTGGTAAAGGCCCGAGTGCCTGGCCTCGCCGCCCAGCGTGCCCGGCTTGGTGGTCAGGCGCGCCGCATCCTCGTACTCAAAGGACTTCCTGCAGCAGGCAAGGGAAGGGAAGCAGATGGGAAAGAGAGCCTGGCTGTTGTCCTAAACATAGCCTGTATATTGAAGCTATGTTGTCAAACTAAAGCAAAACAAAGAGCGAGAGTGTGACAGAGAGGCTGGCAATGTGGCAATGTGAAAAATGTTCAACATCTGTGGTGACTGTTCACCTTTACAGACCCGAGAGCTTACACTGATACTTCTCCCTACATCTGCTTGGGTTCCTGTTGGTATTCATCAGTGTAATTACTATGTGATTAAAAGTATCTTGCCAACATTAAAAACACACAATCTGGTCAAATGCGGGAACAGAGGCTGCATTGTTACATGCTTCATGTATGGTGCAGAGTACTACCACGCTCACTGGTTCTCAAACTGTGGTATGTACGCCTTCGGTGGTACACTAACTGACTCTGGGAATTCCTGTAGCAAAACAACACAACTAAGAACCAAATTCTGTCAATTCAATGGAAATCTAAGTTTGAAATTCTCAATATTTCTACATGTTGTATTGTTATATTCCGTCATGGATCACCACGCAATTCATAGAAGATGACGACACGCAGTATAGGCGGACGTGAGAGCAACCTAAGTGGGAGTGATTCCTGAATGTGTTCATAGGTTTAGAGTTACACTGAGTTTTGCTTTGCCTTGAGTGTGTGTGTGTGTGTGTGTGTGTGTGTAATTACATGATGACCCTGGCTCCGTGGCTACTGAGGAACTAGGCCACATCCAGACAATAGTCAACAATGGTGCCAGATATCAAGTGACGTCACACCTGGACCAAAGTCAGCAACTACAGTTCCCTTTGCAAACCTGCCCTGAAAACACTCCCTGCTGCTGCTGCTGCCATGGAGATATTCAACATATATTGTGGCAAAATGGGATTATATTGTCTTCTCCTTGTCTCACCTGTTCTTCTTCTGCCTCGAAATACCATTGGTCTTGGCATCAGGACTTGGAGGAGGTGGGAAGCCTGGTGGCTGGGCTAACCTCCTACACCTCATGCTTAATAAGTGGGTGTTGTAGGGAGATCTATTATGGCCCGTGGTGCTGTTGGCACGAGACTGTCCCTGGTACTGGAACGTCCTCAGTGGTTTGGGAGGAGGTAGAGCTCCACCTGAAGCTGCTGTCCCTTTCTCCCAGTGCAATCTGTTCCCCTCAAGTTTCCTCCAGAATCCCCTTGAAGTGTAGAAGTTACCTGCAGGCATGTTGTCTTCCTGATCATCAGCTGACAGAGGTAGAGGCGGAGAGGCAACTTCAATATCCAACAGGCAAACTGGTTTGCGGCTGCCATTGGTTGTGGTGATTTGTTTACCTGGAGAGATATTAGCATTTGCGTCCACTTTGGGAGACGCAAATACAGATGCTGCAAGTGGCTTATTTCCTGTGGTTTGAGTTGAACATTCACTTGGACTCTTCTGCGAAGGTGCTGACAGTCGACCAACTGCGGGAAGCCCAGCTTGGCTTTGGGATTCCCGGAAATCTAAGCCCAAAGTCTTAGCTTTGGAGAGGCTGGCTTGGCTTTTCGAACCATCGCTGTGAAATCCATTGCCTAGGACTTCCCCCGAAAAAGCCCGGGATAAAGTCGGAGGGTGAACTTTTACCACGCCGTCCTGGCTGCTGGCCTGTTGACTGCGGCCTTCCCACTGGGAGATCTTCTGCTTGATGTTAATTCCTTGCCCTGAGGCAGCGGTTGTCCGTTTCTGCAGGCGACTAACATCACTACCCCCTCGCCTGCCCTGCTCCGGCCCCAGAGCCAGCATGTTGGGAGGGGGCCAGTGTCGGCTCACTCTCAGTTCTCCATCGGTGAATGAAAAATCTGTTACCCCGCTTAAGCTTTTAATAATTAACCCACACAGCAGAAACAGCAGTAGGATGAGGTTTTGGGTTGAAACTGGTCCTTTGAGTGTCTTCTCCTGCTAGCAGAGTGTCATTTCCCCCTTGTCTCCTTTTGTAAACAACCTAGAAAAGGAGACACAAAAGTCATACATCAATCATGCTGCACTTAAAAGCAAGTCCAGACAGCACAGGGCAGGGTCAAAGAGACAACACAGCAGCAGCACAGGAGGGACACCTTTTCAACAGCAAACATCTTAGGACAATACACAAGTTGCAGGAGAGGGGTGAAGGGCAGGAAGGGCAGCATCCTATCCAGGGTCAATTCCCAAAAATAAATCCAAAAAGCAATAAGGGAAGGCAGTGTCAGGAGCAAATTCACGACAGCATTCTGCTCATTTCTGAGTCTGGAGCCACAAACATCACCCTCTGGCCCCGGGGGGAATCACTGCTCTGCCAAACCACATAGCTGACCAAATATACAATTCCAATGATGCAGGAAAACATTGAATCTAATTTAGTGCTCTTACAAAGCTCTCCTTCACATCATTTAGAATTTTAATGTGTTTTACAGTTCCGTTCAGATGTCAGTGCATGCACAGTTATATGCAACAGTTAGCGGCAATTACAGAGATAATGGAAAACATCTCAACCACACCTTTGCTGTGGAATAAAAGCTCTTTAAGTCATTGAGCCATGAACAGAGAGGGGATTTACAAACAGCGGTGTGGACTGAGGCCTTCATACAAGGATTACAGTGCGCACAGCATGAAGCAACAGTGTAAACTCCCTCTCATCAAATGCGATCAAGACAACACGGACAGATTCAACGTACATTTCCGCAATGGCATCCACAGTGACTCATATTCCAGGCCTTCACATGAATGTGGTTACTGTACGCTCTACGGCAGCTCCTGGCTTGCTGGAACCAAACCATTTGGACACGTTGCACATTAGGACCAAAGCTGAAAGGATTCAGAGAAGGGGAGACATGGTAGAATTCCACAGCGCTGCTCACAATCATAATAATTCTATGAGCTGCATTCCAGCAAAGGGGGGGGGGGGGTCTCTGAGAATAAATTTAACAAGAGACAGTCAGTCAGTCAGGCCTGCAAGTGATGCTTTTGTTTGGTTTGACCTAAAATCGCATGTATGTGTGTTGGAATGTCGCATAATCACTGCCAGACCATGCAATGACAATACCACTACTAAACTGACCTACTTGTGTTATTTGTCCCTGTGTGCAGTACGTTGTACAGGAAGGGCCGACTTTGCGTTTCCTGAAATGCAGGAAGAAGGATCAGCAGATTGTCCATAATTATGGTGCAGCGAGATTTGAATCCAGTTACAACCATTGATTTGAGCTATGTTTGGGTCCGTTCACATCCCAGCCTGTGACGATCATCAAAAGATCTCTTTGAAATACAACGCGTCCAAAAATACAACCGGCCGCTCGTAACTTTTGCAGAAACATTGAGTGCGGCAAACATGTCTGAAGCTGTCAGATGTGCGTTTCCCACAGCGCACATGTACAATCGGATGGTGATACTGTGAGGTGCAGCTGTATCAGGTGAAGACACAGCCAGAGGGGGGGAAGGGGGAGTCAGAGTGAAGCTGGCTGTCAGCTGTGAGGGGAGTCATCCTTATATTTACAGTGAAACTCACTCCCTGACTCACCCATGTAGAAATGACACAGGGGACCATGAAACTCCCACTACCCCCATCATCACCTGTCAGCTAAATTAAACCTAATCACACCTTCAAAACAACCACAGAACACCCTCACAAAGAGCTGCAGCATGTTCCAACATGTTCTAGGTGGGGTGTCCTACAAGTGTGGCTTACTATCAACGGTGACAGTTTAAACTATAATGAAAGACAACTGTAGGTTTGCTGAATGGAAAAACAAAAGAACACGCAAACACAAAGTGGATTGATGTGAGACAGGTCCATCACTAAAAGGAGAGAAGCTTCAACATGTGGAGGAATAATGATGATCGTAATGTAATGTAATGTAACGTAATGTAATGAATACACAGAATCAGTGTGTGTGAATGATAAAATCACTCCAGGTTCAGTTTATAAGTATTACTATTCAGTATGGCAGCAACATTTTACAGGAAGACGACAGAACATAAATGTCTTAATGGATTGTGGACTCTGCTCTTTAGATACTGTCCATATTATTCCATTATTCATTTACTACAGTGTGTTTAATTTAACAACAGCTCCAGCTCGTCAGCATAAAGGTTCAGTTCTGTGACTCCAGATTATTATAAAACAACAAAACAAGACAACAGATTCCTGTTAAATATATTACTTATTCAAGAAAAGCCCACAAATCCACAGAAGGGTTGTGTCACAATGGTCGTTAACCAACCAACAAACCACTTCCAGCGTATAGTCTCAGGGGAGAAAAACTCAGGAAAGTTGAATTTGTGCAGAAAAATGCACGTTTTGGTTCATTTGGTGTCCGCCGACTTGAACAATAGTACGTAGTGATTCGGAAATTAACTTCATACATAAAATACGTGGCGTATAATCTTACAAATAAGCGGAATGTGTTATTCTGCCGCATTTGTCTGGAGAATCTGGCGTGTAGAAACTAGCACGCATGGTAACTCCGCTGCAGCTAAACACCGCACACAGCAGAAGATGCAAAAATGTCTCATCACTTACCGCTCAGAGGCTGAAGTTGGGAACAAACTTCATTTTTCTTCACCGCAATTTTGATAGAAGGGAAAAAACCCAATAAGTTCCGAGTTCATAGGCTCTCATCGTTAATTCAGGAGGTCAGGAAGCGGTCCAAACGGGCTTAATGTGGATGCTAATACAAGTTTGTAGGCAAATTATAAGACGTTAAAAGCAGAAGAAACACGATCCCATCAACTAATTACAGCAAACAACAACAAAATAGAGGGCAGGGAGAAGAGAGACAGAAGGGTTCTCTTCTTCGCCTCCTCTTCTGGAATATTAAATAGTGTCAAGTCAAACAGGGAATATACATAGCTTCCGGCTATTGCTTCCAAAATAAAACTAGTAGTGACGATGGCTATAATTGCCCTCATGGTGGCGGAATGTTTTTGTGACCCCCATGACCCTATGAATTGTACTATATCGAAGATCCCGGTAGGTTCACTCATGACATATTTGTTCCAGATGAGGAATTAAAATAAGACTGCCACCATGTGAAGCCAGCAGTGTGTCCTGCAGAATGGGAGAAAAGAGAGCTGTTTGCACCTTTACTTTGAACGAACTCCCTTGTGTCTTCCTCGTGTTCCTCTGTAATACGGGGCTGTGATTGTCAGAAAGTTTTGCAGTCTTGTCCTGATCCAGACGACGTCATCATTTTAACTCCCACAGCTGTCATGCAGGAATACATACTGGTGTGTTCGAGTGTTCTGGGAAATCTATAGACGCTGTAAAGATGAGCCGCGCCTGCTGCAAGTTAATCAGTTACAGAGTTTACCTGTCATGTGAAATGCAGCCTGTCTAAAGAGGTGACGTATTACACTGATAGATCATTTAATGTTTTTAAACGCAAATTAGTTCACATAAGTGATGCACAAAGCTGGACTTTGAAACCCACTTAAACAGTAGCAAGTGAAGCTGTGACTGTTGACTGACATGATGTGTATGATAAATGAAAAGAAAGATAGATCTATAAATGAAGAATAGGTCCTCATCTTCCAGATCCTGTGACCATTGTTTCTAGGTCAGTTTTTAAATCACTTTTTTCCATCTTGTCTGTGGGGGACACAACAGACTTAAACTTTCTTATCAAATATGTGATTGAGATTTAAAATTGGAAAAGTGGAAAAGTGGAAAAATGTAATGTGAAAATGTGAAAATGTGAAAATGTAAAAATGCATATGCTTCACAGGAGGCATGAATGTTCTTCTGCTTCTGATTCTGAAGGGGGCACGATTAAAAAGTGTATAAACTGCTGGTCTTAGATATCGTAAATACCACAACTTGGCAGTAGCTGTTCCAGTTTAATGGCTACATCTAATTGCTAATAACTTCATTGAAGTTGCATGCCTGTTGTACAATTTGTTCTATCGATTCAGCTCAATGCAACAGCAAAACTGCTTTTGGTGCATCAATGTCAAAGATTAGAGTGTATAAGAGCACAATCACAGAAAGAAACAAGATGTTCCACATTTTCTTTTATTAGGTTCATTCTTATACACATAGTTCCTCCATATGGCGCAATACACACACCGACCAATATACAAGCTGTTGGAACATGGAACATCAGTGTGTCAGAAGGCTTATTAATGTAAGCTTATTGTGCAAAACAAAGATAGAAAGGCTCTGCTAGATTTGAAGAGAATTTCCATGGATAAAGTTTTAGTCATGACAATAAATATGAGTGTTGAGCTGTTGTGTTGGGTTTTTGTGTGTTTACTCAGACTTAAGACCCTCTTTGATAAGGTTGAGCTCGTAGCACATGGTCTCATAGCGATATGCCATACGAATCTGGGCCACGTTGGTCTTACGGATGTCATTACCCTCTGGGCCCTCCTTCAGATAGTCCTGACCCAGGAAGTGAACCTTTTCCTGAGGTAGAAGAGAAAACAGCACCAATATGATTTAGTGCAGGTCAAAGAATAGATCATGATATGTATAATGGAGTATCTGTCATCTTCATGTATGTTACCTCATCGGACATGCTGCTCTGCAGGACACTGTTTCTGGAGATCTCACACATGTCACAGGTACTGAGCTTGAAAACCTGGGCTGCGATGGCGTACTCCTCCATCAGAGGCTCCTGTGCGACAAAAAAGCAGAGATTTATGCTGGAATGTTACTACTCGCTTTTTCATGATCCCAATGTCCCACAAACTGGAGGATGCTACTTAAAAGCCTGAAAATTGTTGGCTTCATCTCTACTCAGCACATCATGGGTCAGTGCACATGCAAGATCAAAGCCCTCTGCCTGTTCTCTGACCTTGGTGTAGTGAAACTGCATGGGGTCATCTGTGGACAGAGAGACCACCAGGCCTTTCTTGTGGAACTCCAGCAGAGGGTTCTTGGCATACTCCAGAAACAGGCTGTTGTTGCTGAGAGGAGACATGGCAATGGGGATCTGGGTCAGGAAGTACAGGTACTGCAGCACCGGACTCTGTTGGTGAAATATAGAAAAGATTACATAACATAACATAACATAACATAACATATGAGTGATTGAATATCTTCTACACTAATCTGTAATCTCCAGGTCATTCTCCAGGAAAACAATAACCCCCCTTATGGATCAGACCCATCACAGACCACCAATCATGACAACTTCATCCAAGCTTTTTGTGTATCATGGAAACCAGTCTGACCTTCTTGAGGTTGAGGCCGTGAGAGATGTTGTCAGCAGTCATGAAGGCCGCCAGCAGATGGGTGATGGCTCCAGCCTCACCGCAGTGAGGCCTGAACATAAAGGTGTTCATCCCCCTCTCTCTGGAAACCACAAGGTAAACATACAGTCATGACAGGCAGAGACTTTTAGCATCAATATTCTGTACTCTGTATGAATATTTAGGGGGAGATGATAAGATCTAGCGCAAAGAAACACGGTGGCAGTGTCGGGGACGTGAACACAATGGACGCGGTAATAGTCCATTAGTGATTAGATACTCACCTACGGAGCTGGTTGAGTACTGTGATGTTTGCATACATGTAGTAGATGTAGTAGGTGTAGGATGGGTTCTTGGCAATGTCCCACTCCTCTGGCTTGGGGCTCTTAGTGCAGAACATGTGACCGCTGTGCTTGGATTCATCGTCCACGCTGTCAAAACCTGTCACCTACAGACCAAAAGGCAATGAGTACATGAATGATACTATTTAATTCATGTTGCCTGAAATCACAGATGCATTTTGTCATAATATGTTGCTGCTGTATCCTCAAAGTCAGTGAATCTTGAGACTTACAGCTCATTGACTTATCTTTAATCCTGTGACTCTGTCTTGGCTAATGGTAACACACAGCAAAAATTATACAGTTTTTATGGCTCTACTTTATCCTGACCAGCCCAGGGGTGTCAGGGGTGCAGGAACTCTGGGGCAGGCTCCATATCGATTGGTACCACCTACTTTCTATTGTTATCATTGACCTTTCCCCGTACTAATGATGGTGGTTGAAGATACATTTCCGTTTCTGACTTACATGCTTGAGGAAGATGCTGAGGTCAGGGTGGGACTGCGGGTCAATGGTGGCCTGGAACACAGGAAGGAAGATGTTCTCCAACATCTTGCCAAAGTGGGGCACAAAGTCCCTGCCTCTGAAGATGTCACTGGAGATAAAAGAAAAAGAAGAAAACAAAGACACAATATCAGCCCGGTCATATGTAGTTGTTATAATGCATCCAAAACATGCATAAATGCTGTGTCCATGTCACTCCTGGCTCAAAGTGAACTGTAAATGAATATAGTCTGACAACTTACTAGATCCTGGGTATTTGAATCATCCATTTAAGGTTCGGGGAGAAAACTCGGTGCCTGACGAACCAAGAAGCCAACTTGGTCCACTCAGAGGGGTTGCAGCCGTAGATGGACAGACGTGGCTCAGCGTACTGGTACTTGGCGTCTTCCAGGTCGCTGGCTACTTCCTGGTTAACACAAATGTTAAACCTGCTCAGATTTCATGAGCATCAGTAACAGACCAGGCGATCCATCCTGCAGAGCAGTGCTTCACAGGCAAACAGACAAAGGTGAGTAAAATAACACCTATCTAAAAGCTCCTTTTGGGATTATGTATTGTTTTGTTTGAATTTGAGGATTACATTACCATTGTGGTTCTATGGTGTGAATGTCATGTTGTAGATTTAAAACAATATGGAATCACATTTCCTTCCCAAAAACCTATTTGTCTTGACTTTTTGTGTGGCGTTGCCTTAGAATCCGACCTTTATGATGGTGGCAAAGTATTCTCCATGGATGTGGTTCTCGGTCTTCATGTACAGGTCACGAAGCTCGCTGGCTCCCACTGGGTTGTATTTGGCATTGAACTTGTCAAAGCGCTGGAAGGTTTGTCTGCCCTTTAAAAATAACAATAGAGACAAGCGAGAAATCACAAATGGTGAACTGATGGGATCAAGACTGGCGCCTGAACTCTTTTTGTAAATGTTCAAATCATAATAATAATAGTAGTGGTGCATTAGTGTAAAGTAACATACAGCGTGCACATCCAGGGAGTCAACAGTGAGGTCATAGGGGTGCAGGTTGAGGGACTGGAACAGCTCCTTCATGGTGACCTCCTTGCCATTGAGTTTGTGCACGACACGGTCGGCATCCACGCGGTAAGACCTCTTGATGAAGCGCAGCAGGTGCTTCTGGTTCATGCAGGCTGCGGCGTGGATGTGAGTGTCTACCTGGAGTAACAGAGAGGCAGCACAGAGTTGTTTGGGTTTATCCTGTGTTAGAACTCGGGTTGGTCACAAGAGGGCGCTAAACACTCAAAGACACCAACTAAACCAGGATTGAGAGGTTTTGAATTCCCTGTCACTTCCTTCAGTTCACATGAATATATCTAAAATAAATAGATAGACCTTCATAAGGACATAAATATTTACAGTTACAGTGTTTGTATTGCCATGAGAATGAAAAATATCTCTCTCAAATATTTATTTGTGTTCTATTTTCTTCTGTATGAATTCATCTATATTAAACCAGGCAATCTGTCAGTCCGACTGTTATTTGTATTTAGGGATTTCCACTGTATCCAATATCAAATGTGAAAATAAAGAACGACAGAACGTTTTAATCTTGCCACCTTTAACATTTCTGAAACATTAACACCCAGGGTCTGTGCTGATTGCTGGGACATCCTACCTTCCTGCAGTTGTAGAAGTCCCTGTGTGGGTTCATCTTCAGCTCCTTCATCTCCTCCATCTCATTCAGCATCTCATGCACATTGAACTTGGACATGAGGAACTTCAGGCGGCGGTGAGTGTAAGTCTTGCTGCAAGTCAAGAGTTTGACTGTAATCAATATCATGCACTTTAGTTCTTCATACATTCTGATTTCCTCAAAGGTCCTCAAGGTGCTTGCAGAACACTTTGGGAGCCAGCGATGTAATTTAATTACTGTTACCGGGGCAAAGTGTAATCCACTTACGTTGGACCTTGAGCAATGAGGGCAATGAGAAAGTTCATGTCGTCGATGAAGGTGTTGTAGTCGGGGCAGGGCAGGTCTTTGGGCTGGTCTTTGTCAGCAGCTTCAGCATCTTTGTACACACGCATGACACCCTCCTTCATATTAAGAGCGTAGCCCAGGTTTGCAGGCAGATCCTTGGTGTCAAACGGGTCCTCTCCTTTCTTTGGAGGAGGCGTGAAGACTGAGGATGGATGTAACACGGACAAATATCACTTATGACAGCTTTTAACAAAGGTATTAATTTGCCTCTTTGCATCTAAAAGTAAATGCCAGCATCACAAATCAGCTCAGTCTTCATCTCAGTCTTGATCATACTTGGCTGCATTTGCTCCTCAGCATTGAAAGACTCTCCCTCGATGCTGCGCAGGTACTCAGAGGACGTCCTTGGGAAACGTTGGAAGGCCAGCTTCATGTACTTCTCCCTGATGGTCAGAGCACGGTACAGACCCTTGCAGGACAGCTCAAAGTCATCCATAGTCACCTGAAAAGCAAAGCATATTGTCACAGCCACCCACAGACCTGCAAAAGTATGGATGACAAAAAAAACTTAACTTTTATCTTATCTTATGCAATTGGTGGCTTTATGAAATAAATAGAATAACAGAATAGAATAATAGTAGTCAGTATTACTGGAATTTTCTTGTTAAATTTAAGTTTGGTGAGGACCGAAGTCAAAATGAGGATCAGCCTCATTGCTGGCATGCCTGCCCTTCTAAATGTCAAACCCACAGTCTTGAAACCTAAAACCCGGTGTGTGTGTGTGTGTGTGTGTGTGGGCCTGGGTTTTGTGGGGTTGGGGAGGCCATGCTACAAAAGGTCAATGACCCACAGGCACTTATAGTCAGTGAAATTCAAAGTCAACACCTCCTGTTTTCACATGAACCTGACCAATGTCAAGGCCACGGCCGTACCAAGCAATAACTCCTTTCCTAATATCCATTTCCATTCTTCACCATGTCTAAACTTGACTTCGATTTGATAAGATTCCATGGATTTATGAAAAGGTGGTCAATTTGGATTATTATTCCCTGCAAACATTTCCAAATTCAGTCGTAAACTTCAGCAACATGAAAGGAAAACAGAGCTTACTCCGGAGGCGTAGTCTCCCAAGATGGCCACTCTCTGGAAATCAGGCACTTCCAGGTAGATGGGCCTATCCACCTCCACTATAGGGGTAGCAGTTGCCTTTGCATTAGACATGGCAAGGAGGCAGCGTTTACTCCTCTTCTTGCTACGGATGATGAGCAGTGAGGTTGAGTGGCAATAAAAAAACAAGATGTAAACTTGCTGAAGAGTTAGAGAGTTACTGCTCCTCCAAAGCATTCTCACCGTTTTTCCATATCGTCGTCTGCATGCAGATGGTGGGCCATCTCCTGGTGCATGATGGGACATTCAGCCACATCAAACACGGAGAGCTCATCTCGGATGGATTCATCCTTGGTCTCAGATGCAAAGACCTGCTCTGCGAAGGCCCGCATCTTATCATCGGTCTCTGTCAGGCACCACAGATATGCTTTGAGTCACTGAGCAAGAACTTGAAAGATATTCTATTGATTCATTTTCAGACATGCAGCATCAATCCAAAAAGAGATGGGGGCTACGATGCACAGGAGTTCATCATTACTGATTAAAGCTGAATGAAGATGACCGGTGAACATCCTACGTTTTTAAAACATAACTACAATTTTCCCATCATTTGTCATCATACATTTGCTTTTCCATGGACATGGTGTCACTGAAGGACAAGTGCTGGACTGGTGCCATTTTATACGACCTGGCCCACATTTTCATGGGTTTCCCTGATACTTGAAAATGGTCTGACAGTGTGCAAATACATTCTCCAGATACCTGCAGCAAGGGGCTTGTGTTTTTAGTCATGTTGGTCTGATTTCAAATGCCTTGGATTTAAAAATGGCGTTTCCAAACAAACCTATGTGGTATGTAAGACATTTTCTAGCCTCTGGCACCCTTACATCACTAGATCCTTGGCGTTACACCAGCTTTTTGAGACGTGACAGGCATCACGTCTGCTGGCCAAAGAGACAGGAGCTTTGGCACAGGCACCATGTTAATGGAAAGGTGTTTCATGCAGATCAGGCAAATGTTGATGAAGATTCCAGAATTTCACCATTTATTTAGTGAGTCAGTGGTTGTCATTATTAAGATTAGAGTTAATCAGTATGATGGAAAATAGTAAGCCCAAAATAACCCAAATAATAACTAAACTCATGCTTTAAACTATGAACAACAAAGCACTGGCATTCAAGTTTCATCAAAAAAGCAAAGCAATACTTTTTCAGCACTATTGACTATGTCTTTTGTCTTAAACATGCACTTTCTACAGAAGCACTGGTAGCACAATTGTGGTCCAATGATGTCCACGTGCTTCACTCATTCACAATCCACCTATTTGCCATTCTCAGCGTGTATGAGGTGACAAATACATGAATAAGTGAATGATGAAGGAGGCCTCTATCCTTCTACAAAGCATTCAACAGGAGGGATTTTGCCTTTCCATTCTCCATTCTCAATACTTACTATGACCTGATTATATCCAGCAAGCAGAGTAGGATCACCCAAAATATAACCCAAAAAAGACAGTCTTAGAAAAGCAGGGGTTAACATGTATTAAGTAAATGATGTGTTATAAATGAAGTTAACATTCAAACCAACAATTCTATTGCTGCATAACAAAATACTGTGATGTTGAGATACTACACAAAGCACACGAGACTGTACAACAGATGCTGTACCTATGCCATGGTAGATATGGAAAAATGGAAGAAATACATGCAATAAATGAGTGATGATAAACGCTATGAGTAACTTCAGCCAGTGCATGTGGTTTATGATGAATGGACAAGGTTTAAGATAACATACAATGTGAGAATGGATGATAGATTAAAGCAAACATAATTGACAACAGCTCCATAGAGTCTTGGCTATTGCAACAGATGCATAGAGAGCAAAACATGGTATAAAATGTAGATGTATGAACAGTGCTGAATACACAATGAGTGATGATGTGCTTCTGGTGCTGCATTTACATGTTTGTCTGTGGGCTCTGGTAATGTGACATATCTAAGACATGTTTGCCACCAGAGAACCATTAGAACAACAAAAACCCCTAAGTTACGAAAATGAAACCGAATAACTCTTCGGACAGCAGCTGTTTTGACCATTGCACTTCTATTTTTCACCCGTGACAGCATGGTGTGTGTGCTGTGGCTGGCAGAGGTAGGACTATTCTTAGTAACCTTAATAACAACCTGCACAACCTCAAAAAAATAATATGATAGCTTACAACTAACTTACAATTGTTGTACATGTTCAACACAAGTCACTGAGTGTGAGTACTCGTGACACATGACCTGAGGGAATTTGCTGACAAGCCACATCAACCAGGTATCCACTCTTGACATTTTACTGCTGATACCCAATCACTCCCTCAGCTGATTTCTGCACAGCTGCTCATGTTGCACATACATGTAACATGATAAAATAAATGTTTCAGAGGCTGATACAATGAAGGGTACTATCTCAATCATACAGTCTGCTCATCGCGTTGGTTTATGAAAAGTTTATAATGGCCGGCAATTAAGTGTAAAGCATCGATCATACAGTGCTATTAGTTATAAAGACATAAATTGTCCAAGTCTGAATGGGGGATAATGCCTTCTGATAACTATGTATTAGTGTGGACGCCCTATTTGAATGCTATGAATCTTAACCGCTGTAAAAGCTGTCATTAAAGCTGTCCGGACCAATTGTCAGGGTCAGATTATACTGGCAAATGGGTGGCAAGTGATGTGACCCTATCAATATGGATTCTAAGTGATAAGTAAAAGGTTTGAGAGTGCTCAGCTCCATTCAAGTTCAGCCTTGTGATTTATCTAGACAAGCACACTAAAGCTTATCTAAATTAATACTTTGAAAAATATTATTAAAATCAAAGAGCCACCACCGTAAACAACCATCCTGCACGTCTAAACTCAGTGTCATTCTGGCTACACTTACCTGGCACTGGGACTTTAGGCATGTTGACGTTCTTCTGCAGAAACGAGCCCTGAGAACTGCTTAAGGTAGGTCAGCCGCTGGACCACTGTAGTGGGGAAGTGCGGAGTCTGTGCATGGTGTCTCCAGTATTAAGCTCTTTGCCTCAAGTGTAACCAGAGCCTGCTGTGCCCACACGCGATACGTCTAAAGCCAACAGGGGAATCATATGTGTGCAATTCTATTTTAAGTTGTTAACATGCACCGAGGGCCCAGTGACAGGCACAGCATGCAGACAAAGACAGAGGGTGGGTGGCTGTGCAGGGAGGCTCATGTTATAGAACACTGACTTAGCTAATGCACATGGTCCTGGGCACATATGATGTTTTTAGATGGGTTGCTGTAGTGGTACTTTGTCTTGCTTCCTCTTCAGCATAGATGAGTCACTTTAGCATTTGTCACACTCACAATGAGAATAATTTCCTTTAAATGTTTAATTAGAAAACAGTGAAAACACAATTTTGTTCCAATGTACTTCTGATGTACTTAAAAAAAAGTGTGGCTGACTACTTAAATAAATATAGTGATGTCATCAAACTTACAAGGAGATGTCATCCAAACTAACAAGAGCTACAACAATGATGTCACCAAGATCTAGATTATCTTTTGGCTCTTGCGGTTGCCATGTGGGCCATTTAATCCATAGCTGATTAAACAATAACTGAGATATTAGCCAATAATGTGAAGGATTCCAGAGATTTGTGCAGACATTGCCATCCATCAGATGTTACCACCAGGGGGCACATCAAGTACCACTGGTGGTATACTCACTGTTCATACCACACACAAGGACTGTAATCATTCTTAAGACTTGGAAATGGACACGATGCAACTCACAGCAACGTTATACAGTTAATGTAGCTTTAATAAAAGCTCCCTCCTGCTGTCTTCAATGTTTTTACCAATGATATCCTAAGCAGCTTTGCAACACTGCAGCGAAAAGACGGATAAAAGGTCCTTTAAAGAAGTCTTTCTTTGTGGTGATATTTGAAGTGCATAATTTGTGGCATGATGAGATGTTTATTTGGAATCTAATAGCAAAAAGGCTTAACTGGTGCTATAATGTCTTTACTATTCAGTTGACGCAAAACAATTCCTCTTACTTCTACTGGTATGTAACTATCGTTTAGCTCAAAATATTAAAAACAATGAAACATTCAAAAGCTATGAAAATGAGAAATGAGAAATTTAAATCCACATTAAATTACCTGCAGTTTTATCAAATTACATTGAATTACATTACATATATTACATCCAATTCTAAATGTGTGTGTTTTTGTTATTTTGTCACTTGCACATTGCAGTCATGTCCCTTTATTCATGCTAAGACCCAGTGCAGTCTGAAGACCTAAAACATCCAACATCTATTTTTAGGGAATGTGATCCTAGATGTCACCGTTCCTCTTATGGAGCGACTAGGGGTCAAGTGTTTTGTGGGCAGTTAAAAAAAACATGTCCATCTCCTCAAAATATTTAAAGTTTGCTACTTTAGCTGTTTGACAACAAATGAACAGGCAAAAAAATAACTGCAATGACTTTTTTTTCTCTGATTTATTAAGTGACATACTGAGACATTCTCTCTAATTGAACATGTTGCACTTGCTGACAGTAGAAGCAAGTTCAGCAGGCTTCCATATCGTGTTACTCCTATCATCATCATCTAATCTATCCTAGCTGGAGCCAGGCGCTCCTCTCTCTCACTTCAGGTCCCTGGGCACACAGATGGTTTACCCAGGTGTCAATACTTCTAATTGATTTCAACAATCATTGTACGGACCAAGAAAGAACAATACTTGAATCCAATGAAAGACAAAAGCTGTGATTCCGAGCTGACCAGTATCTGTGGGGCCCTAGGAGAAAGAAATCTGTCATCAAACATTTGATAAGACTATAAAGAGCCAGCAGGCCCTTTCACAACCATGTCATGTGTTGGCATGTAGAGAGAGTTTACAACTATTTAAGAGACTCAATGGAATACTGAACTTTCTATGTTGTTCACCAGAAATGAAGGGAAATACAATTTGGAGCAATCATCACGGAAGTAACTTTGATACTTTTTCAAGGAGGAGTGATGTGGCATCTGCATGGAGATGTAGCACTCATAAAAAAATGTAGTTGCAGAGGTAATAGGGAGCTGTTGGAAGGAAAATACACAAATGAATATAAAACGAGAAAAATGATAATGCATTGGCCGGGAATCGAACCCGGGCCTCCCGCGTGGCAGGCGAGAATTCTACCACTGAACCACCAATGCTTGAATGTACATACTATCCCTCCCAAAATCCAACGACTTTTTCCTCCTCTCACTGCATGATTTTGGGACGTGGCTGAGTTGCCAAGATGGGAGTGGCGCAGGGAGTCTAAAACTCCTACATGCGTCCGACGGTACGGCATTTTTAACTCATTTGTGTCTATTTTTCTCTCTTAACCGCTGCCCATCACCTATGCAGTGTCTTACTAGGAAAATAGTACACTCGTATGTGTATTACGCGAATTTTTCTTCAGAGATCGACACTATTCATTTCTCACGAACATTTTAACCAATTAAAACACCAGTGTAAATCAGTGGTAAGAAAGCTTTAGTCTTCAAAAGTGACTCAAAATATACCTGTCTTTCTAATTATATCATGTGCTGGAGCGACATCAAGACAAAAAAAAATGTTGTGTTAAACTGCGTTAGAATAGTCGAGCAGTGGAAGGGTTGATGAAGCGAGAGCAGTTTGCAGGAGCAAAAGGCTTTGATTGGAACTGTCATTTGATGAAGAAAGATTCGCGTTATATACATACGAGTACTCAATTTTACTGGTTAAACACTGCAGAGATGGGGAGCGGTTGGAGTAAAATACGGGAAAAGCATGATGCATTGGCCGGGAATCGAACCCGGGCCTCCCGCGTGGCAGGCGAGAATTCTACCACTGAACCACCAATGCTACAGCATACATGGCGTGTACGGGGCTCTAAATTCTCATCGCACTCCCTTCCTAGGAAATTCAGCCAAGTCCCAAAGTTGTGCAGTCAGAGACTGTGAAGTCAGAAAAAAATCAAAGAGACCCTGTCTCTATTCAGAGCATTGGTGGTTCAGTGGTAGAATTCTCGCCTGCCACGCGGGAGGCCCGGGTTCGATTCCCGGCCAATGCATCATCCTTTTATCTAGAAACACGTGGATTTTAGAAGATGCGATTTAAGTTCTGCGGTCGTGGTGCTACTACAAACCGTCAGCACTGACAACCACAGCTTTGCTACGATGTGTTATTAAGTTCTTAGTGTGCTGAAGTATAATTTGGAAACATTTTGCACAAGGACAACACTACAATACCAGAAATAAGATCTTATGCGTATGAATGAGCTTTGTATTAATGGATGAAATGTGAAAAAATATGAAAGTGCTGAATTATGAATAACGTAGCATTTTCTGTAGCATAGATTCACTGCAACATGAATGCATGCTTGATAGTGATTGCTCAGTTCTGGGCACTTCACAATTCCAGCATGTTTACGTGCGGATTGCTATCACCCTTCCTGTTTGAAAGATAAAGTGGAACACCCAAATTTGAAAAACACTCACATTATCTTCATCTGGTCACTACATGTGTATGCACTGTGTTTGTTTGCACATAAAAACTTGTTTTGGAAGAGGTTATATTCCACGGTGCAATATGTGCTTCTCTATTAGAAAACCCAGTGATCTATGAGAGCAAACAAAGTGCAATATACAGTAGAACCGTACTGCACATAAAACAGTATGTAAGTTTATAAAATAAAACTTCTATCAGGTTAATGACCAGGTTAAAGATCCTAAAAGAGGAAATGATTTTATTCTCCATTAAGTGACATTTCAAGATTGCCTAATTCGTTTCAATTAAATATTACTTTTGGAGATTTTTCCCTGAAATAAAGTGTTTACTTAACTTTAGGTCACACAATAGTAATCCTCAAAGTGTCAACAGTCTCTAGTGCCTTGATCCAGGGCAATGGCATGACCATTAAAATAACAAGTTTTCCAAATGGGGGAAATCCCGATGTTTCCGCTGCGAGACATGCCACCAAACATTTGTAAATGACTGATAAAATAAGACACTTTTGAAAGGAATTGTGACAGTAAGAACATTCTGTTACACTGATTATGACATGTATTCATTTATTTAGGTCATAAAGCATACAGAAATGTCGTTTATTACTTAGTATTGACTTACTTAGTAGAATTTTTTTGTTTTTGGAAAAACTGTCCCTGGCAATCATCATCGGCCTTTCCTATTGATGATACTTCAAATGTCCTGAGCACAAAGTATATTTAATAAAGGTTTTTTCAGGTCAGTAGGGACCTATGATCACAATCTCTCCGTGCAGGAATTTCAATTGGTCTTAATTGCTCCAAACCAGAGTCAACCCCAAGCAGAATATTCACAAACAGGTCCAAGCATCTCTTCTACAGTCAGGACTTAAAGGTAGGTCTCCTTAACATGCTTTCATAATGTGCTTTATTAGAAGTCATTCTTATGAACATGTTTTCTTTTTGTTCTATGTAAAATGCAGCATCACTGTTTACTATAAACGTCTCGCAAATCTGATTTTTAACCAAGAAGCTGATTACAGTCGATGTTAATGAATGCAATTTGCCCGTCTCTACCACTTCCCCCAATGGAGACAACATGGACATTTACTGCATTTAAAGTTTAAGTTCAGAACTACTGAAGCCTGCACTCAAGTATTCCAATAAAAGTATCCAATGGTAGAATATGTATATCAACTGAAGATGTAATAAAGAAAATAAGGACAGAAATAGAGAAAGAAGGAATGTAAAAGGAAGATATGTGTCTATTAGCTGTTCAAGAACCACTTAGAATAGAAAATACAATGAAATAGAAAAATACCTTATAAATCACTTGTTTTTTTGTTAAGTTATATACTACATCACATTATTGAACAAATAGGCTATTGATTGTGCTGTGATTCTTATTCCACTCCTCTTCCTCTAAACAAAGCCTTCTGAAATGTATTTCTTGGATTACTTTGAACACTGCAGATTAGGTGGGTTAAATGTAAAACGTGATTCTGCAAAGCAATTATTTAACACATGCTTCTACTAAACACATGCATATCTTGCAATCTTCAATCATGATTCAGGGTAAAATGTAAGATTTCCTTTTGAAATGTAAAGGAGAAAAGGCAAAGGTTTAGTTACACATTCAAAAATGTAATACGGACAAACACTGTACTTGGTTAAGTACACCGAGTGGTTTACTACCGCTGTGGACAACAAATGCATCGAAACCAACAGCTCTATAAAATAGAATGGTAGTACCCCCTGGTGGTGGCTCTGATGCCTACACATCCCAAGAGAATTGCAACCAGATGCTACTGCTTACTCCTGATACCTGAGTACCCAGAGAACACCTACGTACATACGGGCAAAAAAGGTTCCTGCTTGAACGTCAATGCCCTCCACAGGTAAAGTTTGCAGCACTACTGTTGCTTATTGTCCCAAAGCTGATACACCACAGATCTGTGACAAAGGCCCCAAAGCGCCGCCTCTTTTTCCAATACTGCCTCCCCTCCTGACTGATATCCCTGGCCTCTGTATTCTCCAGGACAAGGGCGTTACTTTTCTCAGCTGGCTTTATCACAGCCAAGATCCTACTGTCCCCTGGTTGCTCAATGTTTTCCACAACACAGACACTGTCGTCATGGTTCTGGACAGTCTGCCGAGTCTGTGTGTCCACCTCCTTAGACCTACCATGGTGGATCTCTTTGGGCAGAGCCACCTCCAACTGGGCTTTAAGATTGCCATGTATCTCCAGCTGTATTTTCGTTGCCTTCCTGTTCCTACTGAGCTTCCACTTCAGCCAATCCAGGATGGCAGTCGCCTTGGACAAACCCTGACTCTTCCTTGATCGATCCTCCTGCTGATCATTGACCTGTGCAATTGTCTCCTCTGCACAGCTCATATCGAAAGAAGACTCTACAGAGCTGAGCTTGGAAGAAGCCTTAGTCTCATTAGACAGAGCGCCCTCCAGCTGTTTATTGAGCTCAGCAAGTGTCTGTGTTGTTTCTGAAGGCTGGGTGATACTGCTCAGCTTCTCTTCAACCTCCATTCTCTTGGACTGAGCCTCCTGTAACTGAAACCTGAGCTCCGCCATGGCGTTCTCTGCAGAACTGAGATTGGAAGAGGTTGGAAGAATTTGAAGAGTTTCATTTGACACAGACTGTTCCAACTCGTCTCGAAAAGAATCACCCTGCTTCTTCAAAGTCATCTGATCCAGGACTTGAGACAGCATCATGAGCTGATTTTCCAGCTTAGCTTTTCCTGCCTCCTGACAGCCGCTTTGCTGCATCTTCATCACTTTATTCTCCATAGCATTGAAACATGTATCTGCCACTTATTAACTGTTTATGTTCACCACACCAACTTTAGCTCCATCTGAGTGTTTCCAAAAGAGTCTAAAGTTATACTGTTTGATTGTGATGATGCCACAACGAATGACGCCACTTCTTTTGGCGTAGGAAGAAAATGGATCGACGGTAGACGCCGAACCGTTGCCATGGTAAAATACAACCTTTACGCTTTTAACTAAGCCAACAAGCAAGACAAATATATTTACCGCACAACCATAGCTGTATAAAACAACAGGTTCCAGAGAGAAAACAATGTTGGGCTAGACTGCGTCGTATTAACAAAACAAAACCACTTACCAGGAAAGTTGAGCTCGGTGCGTCATTATCATTTGTTGAGTTGTGAAAGTCGGTGCTACATTTTAAGTACAGTATTAAGTCCATTTGCATTAAAACATCAAGTATCTTCCGGTCCATCTTTAAGTTGTGGTCACACGGCGCCGGTGAGACATCCGACATGAGAGAATTCCGTTATCGTTGCAATAAGTGTAATTATTTTTCTTGTATTATTAATTGTTTTGTTGAAAATAGACACACTTCTGCACTAGTTTGAGCTGTTAAAATAAATAATAAATCCATTGTCTCTTTTGTTAAATTACAGATAAGATCAACAATGGAGGTGAAGGTCTCCGTATATGGTGTCCAACGTGTGGTCTGCGGTGTCACTGAGGAAACAACATGCCAAGAAGTGGTCATAGCGCTGGCTCAAGCTCTCGGTATGTATGTAATGTGCCACTGTGGCTTTAGAGTTCTACCTCTGTTATGTTGACTAAACTGACAAATTAAACCAAATTCATTCCCGTTAGGTCAGCCGGGGCGTTACATTTTACGAGAGAAATTTAAGGACTTTGAACGGAGCATGACGCCCAGTGAACGTCTCTTGGAGTCGCTAGAGAAGTACGGTCAGCAAGCCAGGGAGGTCCAGCTGACTCTGCTCCTCAATGGACCCTCTTTTTGGGAAGAAGAGAGGGGGAGGTCTAAGTTAGGTGGCAGATACCAGCCTTGCCCTCCAATGAGAAGAAAAGATGCCGGGGCCAGAACGAGAAGGGGCAGTGCTTCGCTGAGTTTGCATCGTCGAAGCTTGCCACCGCTATCCTGCCTACCTCAAGAGGCGGAGAAGCCAGCAGAGGACCAGAAAAGGCAGAAAAGAAAGTCTCTGACACTCATGGAGGAGGCCTGGGGATGGTTTGAGAGTCTGGGCAAAGGCAAAGTGTACAATACAGCCTGTGTAAAGGAGGGCAGAAAGAAGAATGATAAAAAGAATCATAACTCTGTGGACATTTCTGTTTGTGTTGAGAAAGACACATCAGCTCCAGGATGTTTGATGAGCAAGGTCAGAGGTGAAAAGCCTGTTAAGTCAGACATGGATCATCAAACTACCTGCTGTATAGGGAATCGACCAAGGGGTAAAGAAAGCAAACACTCAAAGAAAACTCAAAGATCAAAATCTGATGACCTAATAAGCTCCAGATGTGCTATGAGTGCAGATGAGAAAAATACTTTAAGAGAAACTATAATATGGCAGATCACATGTTTGCAAGATTTACAGGTGCAGATAACAGGTATAGACAAACAGATAATGGAGCTTGAGGAACAACAGAGAGCCAGAAAAGAAGAGCAGGAAGTCGAGCAGAAGATTGTTGAAGAGGAGGAGGAGCAAATCAAATATTGGGAGAATGAGCTGAAAGCAGAGGAGGTTTATGAGAAAGATTTGCAGTGTCAATTCCTTGAGATGAAGGAGAGGGCTGGGGAGTGCAAGGCCAAATTGGAGGAGTACAAGAGTAACATGCAGAGGCCTAATTTCTCTGAGCTTCAAAATGTCACCGATTTGGAAATTGGGTCAAAAGCTGACAAGAATGCTGTGAATGTAATGGGTTCAATTCGGGACCTCCATCAGGAAAGATGTAATTCTGATGGTGATGTAAAAATGAATAGGAAATCCCTGCCCAAAGACCCCTCCAAACCTCTTCATGCTGTAGTTCCACCCAACCAGAGTGCTGGGCGCCGGCCCACAGGGCCCACTGAGCTCAGGGAGTGGTGGACACGCTGGTCTGAAGCCCAAAACTCCCAAACAGACAGTAAAAGGAAGGTGATTCACCGCTCTGAGCTCACAATATATCTGAGCAGCAGCAAGGTGTAGGAAACAGAGAGGGGAGGGGGGGCTGATGGCCGTCAAATGGATAACAGATTCTATACTGACTTGGCTGTAAACTAGATTTTATTAAACTACATTCATGGGTTGAATTTTATTCAGTCCTCATTATGGTGGAGGACCAAATAAGAATGGATGTAAACTTACTGACAATACTAACAGTTCGCACATTTATTAGACACTTAAATATGTATCCACATTTGGATAGAGATTAGGATACATAGTTTTGATACTTATTCTAAATAAGGTCGAACATACTTGTAATCGAGTTCAACAGAGTACTACTAAATGTAACTTGTTTCTTTTGCAGCAACCTCAGTATGTAATGCTTTCTTCAAAATAAGAGGATTTTCATAAAACTTTAATTCAACTGTTTCATTGAAGACCATTAACAAAACAACATAAGATAACCTGTGTATGTGTTTCCTGTAGAAACTGTAATGATCGTCATACAAGCAACACTGATGTCATTTAACATTACAACTTGTCATTGTCTTGTCATTTCAATATGCAGTATATCATATCCTTGCTCTTTTCATAGTTTTTGTTCTTTTCTTTCTCCCCTTCTGTATGTATTATATAAATTAATTGTAGAATAGAAATTTTCAGAAAATAAAAGGAACTGCCACAAGTAATTTCGGATGCCTCCTCGCATGTCTCCTAAACAAACACAAACACTACAGATCCCTGTGTACATATGAGTATGTTTTGTGTCAGAGTTTGTGTGTACGAGCATGTGTCAAATCAAATTCCCCTATCCCCTGCCGTTATCTTTAGGGCCAGCTTTGATCTTTGATCCCACCAACATGGAACAGGCTGGGGGTCTGTATTGCTCAATCAATGACACCAGGTTGGCGAGTCTTCCGCTCCACATTGAAACCCTGTACAGAAAAAAGATCAATTCATGTTCTTGAGGTTTACATATGCAAAATCTCAGTGTAAAGTTAACTTCTATGCACTGCTACATAGATCTGAAATTTTGCACACTATAAACTATTATAAAGAACAAAAGCCAGCCAGACTTATAATTCATAAATGGTATACTTTATACCAGATGTCAAATTTCATTCTAATGAAATGCTATCATGTTTGGTGTACCTTGGAGTTGTCAGGACCACGGGGCTGTCTCACAATGACCAGACGAGGAGCACTGGCATCATCAAGAATGATGCTCTTCAGTCGATTTACCAGGCGATCAGGACGTGGAGTCGCCAGTGGTTTAGGCCCCTCACTGTAACATAAGGTGCAAAATGAGCATGGAAGATCAAAATTGTGGGGCCCAACTTTGGACCTTACTTTACTTTCACTTTATGACACTCCAGAAAGGTACAAAATGGACAGAGTCTGTAAATGTAATCAGATTATAAAACAAAGTACAAGGGAGAACATGGGCCCCGCCTTCAAAAACAGGTCCTCTTGAGTCCTTACCTGACTCTGCGTACATTGCAGGCACTACATTTTCCTGTGCGTTGATTGAGGAAAACCGAGAACTCCACCTCATCCCCTGCCTGGAGCTCTAAGCCATCCTGTACTTCTTTTACATGAAAGAACAGCTTCTTGCTCTCACCAACTTCATATGTAATGAAGCCAAACTGGGGGCAGCAAAATAAGTTAATTTCATTACCGTTATTTCTAGACAGCAACATTTTAACACCGTAGAACTGGTTGTGTCAAATCAGTATCCATAACAGGAAAAGTCAAGTTTCCAAAACATAAAGTTAAATGTGTTGTCACTAGTACCAAATGAAATAAGTGATCACCTGGTCTTTGACGCACTCCACCAAGGCTCTACGCTGCGGCACCACATTACAGGCCATCTTCTGTCCAGTCTGGGATATTGTGCACGTCTGGAACTTCACCACTTCTCCTTTCTGCAGGCAATCGGCTTTATTTGCCATACCCATAATTCCAAAGGGATAACTCAGGCTTTTAGTACCACCTGTAACAGGCAAAAGGGTAGAGGGCATCTGAGTGCTGCTGACTTCGAAATGGCAATCTCTGCTTACAATCTTCAATTCACAACATACTGTAGTTGTAACAAACCTTCCTCCGCGACTTCAATAAGTCCCTGGTACTCTGTCTGAGAAGGGTCCACACTGCGTAGAGGACGGATAACTTTCCCCTGCAGTATTGTTGTACCAACATCCTCACCAATGCCATTCACTGAAAGTGGATAACAGAAGATCACACTTATTTATTTGTACTAAATCCAAGTACACTGCCACTACATCTGTGAATAAATTTAAACTGGGATTACCTGCAGCCACTTTGGTAACCTTTTCAGCACTAACTTTGTTTCCTTTGCCCTTAGAGAGCAAATACTCCACAGTGTCGCCCAACTCCAAGTTCTCCAAGTCTCCACAAAGCTCACTGGAGAACAAAGAGCAAAGAAGTAAATACATAACGTGAGCAACTAGCAATTTATCCCAAACCAACTCAAGACTCTTTAACTGTACCTGTAGTGGAAGAAAATCTCCTGATCATGATTGGCAGTCTCAATGAAACCAAAGTTGTCCTTCAGTGTGGCGACAAATCCCTGCAGTCTCTTGGAGTTGGAGATGTTACGGTTTAGGACTCTGATGGAGACGGCACTCTGCTGACCAGTCCGCTTCACTTCATTGATAGAGAACTCCACCTAGAGGACAAACATGGATTAATAGAGCACATACAAGACTCCACTATATCGAAATGATGTTCCTTTAACCACAGCAGAGAACTTCTCCATCATGGTTGAATACCTCTCCCATAGTTAAGCTCAATCATGTACTAAGGAATGTATCTGCTTTAACGATGTGCCTTCATTGGGCTGATAAGTAAGGGAGGATTTATAGCAAGGCTGGCTGGTTCAACTTCAAACACAAGAGCTGTAGTCATGTTTTGTCATGTCAAGTCATGTAGTCAAAGGTCAAATGCGGTACCTTATCTCCGGCCTGTGGGTTGTATGCTCCTTCCAGGTCCTTGGTGTGATATGCCACAGTGAGCTTTACTCCACAGTCCTCATATGCAATCACTCCTTCTTCACATTCCTACAGAGACAAATACGATGAGGAATTAGCTTTCCAAATAATGAGTCGCTTCAGACTCAACCCCAGAGCTCAGTCTTATGGAGGTATTGGGGGGCACAAATTGTACATTTTTGATCATTTGATATGTTACTGTATTCATGCAGCACTGGCACAGAGATCACATACTTTGTAAACTCACAATGCACATTCACAATATGATTCTATAACTTATCAACTTATACGGTTTTGTAAACAATTGGTTTCAGAAAACCGATAGATGATAGCTGTGCAATGACTTAACAGGGAGCTTGGCGCAACAATCAGCATGCATGCCAATAAATAGACCCGATTCATGTTAATGTTGTTTTCATGATATGATGCTGTTACAGAACATTTGAAGCCGGGAGCCGTCCAGTATGCCAGGAGAAAATAACAACATTGCTTATTTGTTTTTGTGACACTACCTTCTCCTTGCCTGTGTTGGGACTGGCATTTTTAGCGTTGGCTGCTACAACTTCCTTGTCCACCACACCCACAAAGCGCTGTTCAGACTGGGTATGGAAAGACACCGTGCCTTTGGGCAGCTTCTTGATACGCACTGCATGGTTCCTCTGATCTGACAGCATGTCCTTCAAAGGGAGAATATTAGTTTACTTCATGTTATATTTACAACATGCATGTAGTTTGAGACACTGAACAAGTTTTAGGATTGTATGAACCAAACATACAGGCACAACAGTGAACTCCACTTCATCAGAAATGTGCAGCTGGCTCTCTTCCAGGACTTCACTGAAGTGAAAGAACATTCTGGCATCCCGATCCACGCACTTGATGAAACCAAAGCCATCGCGTATAGCAGCAATCACACCCTGGATGAAGAATATTTTGCAGATGGTATTTACTTCAGTACATCAGTTATTGGGCTTGGGTCTGACATCAGACACATTCCAGGGACAACAACTCAGGCCATATTTGTAGGCCATATCATGATAAACCTGACTGTTGGGGACTTCCTTTACAATAATACATTTGAGTTGCAATGAAGTTCATTGACTGACTCGTCCCTAGAAGAAGCTTTCTTATTTATCACAATTCCTCACCATTTCTCTGGTCTCCTTAGTGAAGTTGAATGTGTCTTGGATGATGTCGATGTTGGTGGCCTTCTCTAGCTTATCTCTGCGGTCAGTGGAAATGTTGAACTGTATATGGTCTCCTTCCAGAAGGGTCACCTTGGACTTTGTATCCTTCTCACCAAACGGCAGTTCCTTGTCAGTGAAACCAATCCTGGCACCAATGCGACCAGGTAGTGGGTCGTTCTATAGGGGTGCAAAAAAAGGGATCTATGTTTAGTTTTTCAAATGCTTGATAAACTGGGAGATGCACCAAAGCCTCTGTAGAAAAGTAGAACTTGCCTGGTTTTTGGTGGGAACCTTGGGAATGACCTTGATGACTGTGCCTTCAAACTGTTCAATGCTGATGTCTTCAAAGATTACTGTTCCTTGGGGGAGAAGTCTCACATCTGTGGCCACTTCCTTGCCCTACAGTGACAAGATGAGAAGGTTTCAATCTGTCAGGCGTGTTCAGGAAAGTCCCAAACAATCACCATCCGTAAATAACTGTGGATAACAAGCTTTGGATGGTTTAGAATAAACACACTTGAAGTCTTGACGGACACCCTTAAAATGTAAAGGTGGAAAACACCTACATTTCTGTCTTTGATGGTGAACTCAACATCATCTCCAGCCTGCAGAGCTTCCAGATCACCCTTAAACTCACTATAGTGAAAGAAGATTTCCTTCACCACATCAGCCCTCTCGATGAAGCCAAAAGCCTCCTGAAAGACAACACAGCAGGGTTCAACCACACACTCATATGAGATTATGGACTGAGTTAGATTCTTTGCCATAATATTATTTAGGATACTATTACATTGATCTGTGAAATTAAATGTGTATACCCTTACCTTTGTGGCACACACTACACCCTGGCACCTCATTTGCTTTTTCTTCACCAGTTGAATGTTCCGAGCACTGACTGCACCAATACTGAAATAATCCAGGTTTAAACACAGATAAATCCAGGGCGACAGTATGCAACTGTTCCACCTCTACTAACATGACTCAGGGACTCACTGCTTGTTGGTCTCCATGTAAGAGCTGACTTTATCACCTGTGTCCAGGTGGATGTTGCCCTCTACATCATCTGGGGTAAAGGTTTCATTTGAAACCACAGCCTCTTCCAGCTCACCTTGAAAGAAATCACCCTGCTTGGTCAAATGGAGCTGATCCGCGGCTTCAGACATGATCATGAGCTGGTTTTCCAGCTTAGCTTTGCCTGCTTCTTGACAGGCACTTTGCTGCATCTTCATCTCTTTATTATCCATAGCATTGAAACATGTATTTGACACTTAGTAACTCTGTTTATGTTCACCACACCAAGTTTAGCTCAATCTGTTTTACCAAAAGAGTCAAAATACAAACTGTTTCCCTGTGATGATGTCACAACGATTGACGTCATTTCTGTTGACGTAAGAAGAAATGTGATTGTCACTAGAGATTAGATTTTTTTAAATTATACTAACAAAACCGTTAATATGTCTGTAAAGTACAACTGCTACTAGCTAGAGCGATGTTTGGGATACGCGGCGCAGCATTAACACAAATAAAACAAAGCATTTACCAGGAAATTTATGCTCGGCGCCTATAACTGTCAATGCGTCATTCCTTTTGTTGGGTCATGACACCATTTCTTTCACTGCTACATTTTTAGTACACCACAGTAACACTTGTTTTTTGCACCAAAACATTAAGTGTCCAACTTCAACCTTTTGGCCGCGCGGTACCAGTGAGAGAGTTCCCGTCAGGAATAACTCTTCGGTACCAGCCTGACATTCCCAGAGAGGACAAGAGCCGTGTGTTAGTCACTCTGGGGTAATAGACGGGAATACAATATGATGTTCAACTACAGATTTACGACCAGGATCTCCATTTGAAATATTGCTAATTCAAAGAGTTATCTCACTCTCATGCGTGTTCTTGCCTTTATGGTAAATAATCCATTAAAGGGGAACTTGGTGAAGTTCGCGTACAGATACATAAGTGACGACGTCCTTATTCAAAATTAACTGCAATGTTAGCGCGAGGATACGCAAATCACTACGTCCGTTTTTCAAAATAAGATGGTATCACGCATTTTTACCTAAAAACTGGTGGCAATATTATATGATACAACCCAAATTCTTTGTAAACTTGATTATGTCCCTGGATCATATATGTGTCTTTATTTCATGTGTTCTATGAGTCTCTCCTCCCTTCAGTCACTGAAGTAAATGGGGAAACCCCTCAGAATACTTGATAGCATAGTAAGAGTTTACCAGCGTAAATGGGTTTCCAGACCTGCCTATCTCTCCGCTGGGTCCACATCGTCCATGGGGGGGGGGGGGGGGGGGGGGGGGGGTCTATTAGATGAGGTATTACTTGTAGTACCTCATCTAATAGACCATTACATCAGGGTGCCGACTCGGCCGAGTATGCAACGGCGTACTTGCCGGTGTCGGCTAACTTTGAACGATATGCTAAAAAATAATTAAATAATTTTTTTGGAATGCCATGCGATCGACCGGTCGATCGTATTGGGCACCCCTGCTCTAACCCAACTAGTTGTTTTACCGACTCCTGCTTGTGGCTGAGCTTAGCACAGAACGGTAGGTCTGGACTGGGCTCCTCTGGGGGTGCCACCTCTTGTGAAGGGCTGAGAAGTCACAACAAATAAGTATTTTAATTGCACAGCCAGGGAAAAGGAAAAGTATATATTTTGCTGACCCCGATGCATTTTATCCACAAAATAATTGATCTCCTGTAATTTCAAGGACTAATTACAAAATAGTTTTGTGATTGTCATTGAAAATGGGTCTTTTGATTTACAATGTAATAACCTAGCTCTATTTTTAAGTAAACCAATGTCATTGTATGAAGACTTTACTGTTATAATGGTGTTTACGTCCCAACAGTCTAATGTCCATGGTTTGGTCCATGAGTGGTTTGCAACGCTTTCTCCAAAGTAAGACAGGACAGCTGATTTTCATAAAACTTTAATTCAACTGTTTCATTCAAGAACATTAACAAAAGAACATAAGAGAACCTGTGTATGCGTTTCAAATGAAACCCGATGTTCTCCAAAGTTGAAATAAATTCTGTAACTTAATGTGCATAGAGGCACAATAGCTCACCCAGCATGTCACAATAAACAATTCCTGCTTTTTCTGAATGATTTCTAAAGTTACCTTTCCCATTGTTTAAGTTCAACTGTTTTGTTATATCTGAAGTCTGAACCTTCACTAAGAGAGAGAAAAAAAAAAAGAAAAAAAAAAAAGCACACATTACATACAGTATATTTCAACCCGCAGGCCTGGGATGCATATTATTATTTCTACTAGAAAAGAAAGCCACCCTAGGATTGTTCTTAATATTTTGGCGGTTGGCTGGGAACAGAGGATACATCTAATTTTTTTTCCATTTTGCTTGTAGTTTTTAGGCACCTTATTCTTACTTTATTAGCAGATTGAGTTTCAATGAAAACGCAAAATATGTGCAAGAACAAAAACATTGTATAAAAGAACTGCAGATTTAGGATGCCACAAGGAATTCTGCACCTGGGAAAATTGCTTAAGTGGAGCGTGTGAATACCAAAAAGGCATCTAAAGGCTCCAGATTGGTAAAAGTAAATCCCATTAGACTTCAACATCCACATACATCTCACACTCACCATGCTTTCACTTCAGCTCTCAAGTAAAGCATTTAAAAACTGCTCAAAAAACCGAGCAGAAGTATTCTCAGTTTAAGCTTGCACATATGAGAAATATGATCCTCCTTATGGAGGGAAACTTTACTTTGCTTTATGCGTTTTGTAGGAAAGCATACAGTAGTGGAAACTTGACAATGTACCCATTTTTAGTTTCCATGAATAAAACAGCAAAACTATATGGGAAAATGTGTAGCAAATGCTTAAATCCATGCTTAGAGAAACAGTCATTCACCAACGCAAACTAACAGATTACAGGTGCAGAATTCCAGACAAAGCAGATTGAAAAGAAAAGGGCACAGACAGCCATACAACCAACGCTCTGATTTAATGGGACAGAGCCCTCAAAAACAAATACCTCCACACACGAACCACTCCTAGGACACCACACACGCACACACGCAGACACGCAGACACGCAGACACGCAGACACGCAGACACACTCGAGATCCCATGTATACTGCAGTGCTGAGCTCTGTATCAAGTACATCATACATGGGAGTTAGGGAACCGTGGAATGAGAACGTTCCCTTGCAGGTATAGGTGGGGACAAAGATTTCACATGCCGATTACTGTATGTGTGAGTATGTTTTGTGTTGGAGTTTGTGTGTACGAGCATGTGTCAAATCAAATTCCCCTATCCCCTGCCGTTATCTTTAGGGCCAGCTTTGATCTTTGATCCCACCAACATGGAACAGGCTGGGGGTCTGTATTGCTCAATCAATGACACCAGGTTGGCGAGTCTTCCGCTCCACATTGAAACCCTGTAGAGAAAAAAGATCAATTTATGTTCTTGAGGTTTACGCAAAATCTCAATATTCAGGATATTTGTCCTATATATAAACTATTATAAAAAACAAACGCCAGCCAGTCTTATAATCCATAAATGGTATAATTTATACCAGATGTCAAATTTCATTCTAATGCTGCTATCATGTTTGGTGTACCTTGGAGTTGTCAGGACCACGGGGCTGTCTCACAATGACCAGACGAGGAGCACTGGCATCATCAAGGGTGATGCTCTTCAGTCGATTTACCAGGCGATCAGGACGTGGAGTCGCCACCGGTTTAGGCCCCTCACTGTAACATAAGGTGCAAAATGAGCATGGAAGATCAAAATTATGTTACTTTACTTTCACTTTGACACTCCAGAAAGGTACAAAATGGACAGAGCCTACAAATGAAATCCAATTATCAAACAAAGTAAATGGGAGTACATGGGCTACAAAAACAGGTTCTTCTGCATATACGTATACAGTACGGTCCTCTTGAGTCCTTACCTGACTCTGCGAACATTGCAGGCACTACATTTTCCTGTGCGTTGATTGAGGACAACTGAGAACTCCACCTCATCCCCTGCCTGGAGCTCTAAGCCATCCTGTACTTCTTTTACATGGAAGAACAGCTTCTTGCTCTCACCAACTTCATATGTAATGAAGCCAAACTGGGGGCAGCAAAAGTTAAGTTATTTCATTACCGTTATTTCTAAACAGCAACATTGTATAGCCTTGTATAAATAACAGGTTGTACCATAGCAGTATCCATTACAGGAAAAATCGAGTTTCCAAAACATAAAGTTAAATGTGTTGTCACTAGTACCAAATGAAATAAGTGATCACCTGGTCTTTGACGCACTCCACCAAGGCTCTACGCTGCGGCACCACATTACAGGCCATCTTCTGTCCAGTCTGGGATATTGTGCACGTCTGGAACTTCACCACTTCTCCTTTCTGCAGGCAATCAGCTTTATTTGCCATACCCATAATTCCAAAGGGATAACTTGGGCTTTTAGTACCACCTGTAACAGGCAAAAGGGTAGAGGGCATCTGAGTGTGTCTGACTTCCAAATGGCAATCTCTGCTTACAATCTTCAATTCACAACATACTGTAGTTGTAACAAACCTTCCTCCACGACTTCAATAAGTCCCTGGTACTCTGTCTGAGAAGGGTCCACACTGCGTAGAGGACGGATAACTTTCCCCTGCAGTATTGTTGTACCAACATCCTCACCAATGCCATTCACTGAAAGTGGATAACAGAAGATCACACTGATTTATTTGGACTAAATCCAAGTACACTGCCACTACATCTGTGAATAAATTTAAACTGGGATTACCTGCAGCCACTTTGGTAACCTTTTCAGCACTAACTTTGTTTCCTTTGCCCTTAGAGAGCGAATACTCCACAGTGTCACCCAGCTCCAAGTTCTCCAAGTCTCCACAAAGCTCACTGGAGAAGAAAGAGCAAAGAAGTAAATGCATAGCATGTGAGCAACTAGCAATTTATCCCAAACCAACTTCAGACTCTTTAACTGTACCTGTAGTGAAAGAAAATCTCCTGATCATGATTGGCAGTCTCAATGAAACCAAAGTTGTCCTTCAGTGTGGCGACAAATCCCTGCAGTCTCTTGGAGTTGGAGATGTTACGGTTAAGGACTCTGATGGAGACGGCACTCTGCTGACCAGTCCGCTTCACTTCATTGATAGAGAACTCCACCTAGAGGACAAACATGGATTAATAGAGCGCGTACAAGACGGCACTGTATCGAAATGATGTTTCTAATCTAGCCCCTAAGTTTGTGATTGGGTTGGACAAAATATTACATCTTTCAATTCAATAGTCTTATATTATAGCCACAACATATTCAACCACTGACATTAACAAACACTGATGTTAATTCTGTTGCTACACAAAGGTAGGATTTATAGCAAAGGTGGCTGGTTCAACTTACAACACAGCAGCTGCAGTCATATTTTGTCAAAACGTAGTATTTAAACATCCCCAAGTCATGGAGTCAAAGGTCAAATGCGGTACCTTATCTCCGGCCTGTGGGTTGTATGCTCCTTCCAGGTCCTTGGTGTGATATGCCACAGTGAGCTTTACTCCACAGTCTTCATATGCAATCACTCCTTCTTCACATTCCTACAGAGACAAATAAGATAAGGAATTAGCTTTCCAAATGATGAGGGCTCCCATACTTGACGTAGGCCTTGCAGAATATTTCATTCCTACCAAACCACTCTTACTTGAGGTCGGCCGCCTGGCTGGACTCTTATATGTCAAGGCTCCAGTATACTTTGAGCTTTTAGGCATAAAAGACATCTTGCAAAGTTTAAGAAGTAGTGACTTTGGCTCTTTTGGTGTTATTTGATGATTTGGCTTTTGTCTTCTACATGTGATCCCATTTGCTGTGATAGGATCAACCATCACATGGCTGACTGCGTCATCGTTGATGGGCCTCCAGGCAGATCTTGATATTTGTTTTTGTTCATTCCCAACATCCTCTACTGTTGTCAGAGCACATCTCAAGGCTGTGCTTGTCAAACAGAAAACTCTCCATTTCAATTCCACCTCCAACTAGGGTGAGAGTACCAACTCCTGTAACATCTTCCTGGGCTTATTAAAAAAAATGAACTCCTCTCTCTGTCGGTTGGGAGCCTCTTTCACTACCCCCCTGATAATAAGCGACTAGTTGCATAAAACAATCTAGGACATGTTCACTGGTCTTTTCTTTTATCCATTCATCTTTTGAAGTATACTGGGGCCTCAACAGTTATGTTGGTTAAGGCTAGCAAATGATGCAAATTAGGAGGAAGTGGATAAAGATGGTGAGCATTTAGGCAGGATGCTACATCACTGTGTGCAATGCAACCTTAAGTGGCAGCCTAGTAGGTTAGCATTATCCTATTCTACTGCAATAGCTGTGCTGCTAAAATTTAAATAAATAATAATAAAAGTTATAGCCTACAATGTAGGGCTGCATAATTATCTGGTATACAAAAAAGTTATCAGTTCTGCAATACTCAAACTTTTAGAATTCACTCTGTAAGAACTATAACAAACAATTGTGTCTCCTCCCCAATTCACAACTATCTGAACTCATCACAGCAAGTTATGTTGGGGATCTTATTTGTGAAAATACACCACAGTGGCACAAGCTGAAAGACCAGGAAGATATCAGGAGAATTCAATGCGTTCTCCATTGTAAAAGTTATCATGCTGAACTCAACACTCAACTCAAGGGCCATTCTAACTGAGGACGTGCCGATTATTGAAATCGGCTGTTGTGTCCTTTTCCTTTTGACTGAACACCAGCAGCCTCATGGCTCTCAATGGCACATGGTTTGACAAATGACTAAAGAGTGGAAAACAATGTACTGTACAAGCACAGTTTTGTCAGTAATTGTGCAGCCCTACTAATATGCCAAATCTGCACGGACTCATTTATATATGATATATATTAATAAGCGGGATTTGATTCCATGTTCTTATGGGAGTAATTGGTGAGGCCATACCGTGCTGTCAGAGGCATAAGGGAAAACGCTGGGCCAGAGGTCTGTAAACACTAACCTTTTCTACAACTCTCCCCTTGAGCAGTAAACAGAAAACACATCCATGAGACAACAAGGCTCATCAGCATCACACTATATTATGTGAACTGCTTGGGCCTGCAAAAGTTGTTAAATCTAGGAATTGAGTGTAATCCGAGTAAACATGAGTGAAGTGTCACTCTAGAGGTTAGTGTCATGTAGCTTTGTCATTTATTTGTGCGATGGCTTCATGCAGAAGATCTCGAACATACCTTTTCTTTTTTCTAACCAAGGAACATGAAGGGACGAGGTTGTTGAAGGAGAAAGCAAAGAGGAACATTAGAACTAAAACCAAACTCAAAAACAGAGGGAAGAGGCGTTGGAGTGGGGGAGCTTGGCTATGTAACAATCGGGGGGAGGGGAAAAGGCTATAGAAGAATGAAAAAGAAGAAAAAAAAGAATGAGTTTGTGCATTACGCTACCTTCTCCTTGACCTTGTTGGGACTGGCATTTTTAGCGTTGGAGGCTATTACTTCCTTGTCCACCACACCCACAAAGCGCTGTTCAGACTGGGTATGGAAAGACACCGTGCCTTTGGGCAGCTTCTTGATACGCACTGCATGGTTCCTCTGAGCTGACAGCATGTCCTTCAAAGGGAGAATACTGGTTTACTTCATGTTATATTTACAACATGCATGTAGTTTGAGACACTGAACAAGTTTTGTCAAAGTCTTAGGATTGTATGAACCAAACATACAGGCACAACAGTGAACTCCACTTCATCAGAAATGTGCAGCTGGCTCTCTTCCAGGACTTCACTGAAGTGAAAGAACATTCTGGCATCCCGATCCACGCACTTGATGAAACCAAAGCCATCGCGTATAGCAGCAATCACACCCTGGATGAAGAATATTGTGCAGATGGTATTTACTTCAGTACAGCAGTTACTGGGCTTGAGTCTGAAGTGTTTAAGTGTGGGTCTGTAAAGCCCTTCAGGGTTTCCCCATATCAATATAGTGGCTGGGCGGGTCACATCCCTCAAGAGTTTGCAACAGCAGATTTACGGACACAAATCATTTAATAAAGGATAACCAGATCAGTAATGCTGCTGTTGACTCTTTTCCATTCCTGTGTGCATAACATCTGGAATGGAAATAAGTCAGCTACATTCAATCTTTATGGATTCTGAAGTTAATGGAGAAGTGACCACTTCAATTCTGAGTGGTGTGAATGATAGTGACGTCAACTGAGCACAGCACACATTTGTGTTGGTCAAATGTGTATCCCTGCCATACGGGCACCTTCCAGGGGCAGTAACTAAGTAACACTGCACTGCAGGCCATATCATAATAAACTTGACTGTTGGGGACTTCCTTTACAATAACACATTTAAGTTTTGATGAAGTTCATTCACTGACTTGTCCCTTGAAGAAACTTTCTTATTTATCACAATTCCTCACCATTTCTCTGGTCTCCTTAGTGAAGTTGAATGTGTCTTGGATGATGTCGATGTTGGTGGCCCTCTCTAGCTTATCTCTGCGGTCAGTGGAAATGTTGAACTGTATATGGTCTCCTTCCAGAAGGGTCACCTTGGACTTCGTATCCTTCTCACCAAACGGCAGTTCCTTGTCGGTGAAACCAATCCTGGCACCAATGCGACCAGGTAGTGGGTCGTTCTATTGGGGTGCAGAAAAACAGGGATCTGTGTTTAGTTTTTCAAATGCTTGACAAACTGGGAGATGCACCAAAGCCCCTTAGAAGTAGAAAAGTAGAACTTGCCTGGTTTTTGGTGGGAACCTTGGGAATGACCTTGATGACTGTGCCTTCAAACTGCTCAATGCTGATGTCTTCAAAGATTACTGTTCCTTGGGGGAGAAGTCTCACATCTGTGGCCACTTCCTTGCCCTACAGTGACAAGATGAGAAGGTTTCAATCTGTCAGGCGTGTTCAGGAAAGTCCCAAACAATCACCATCTGAAAATAACAACTGTGGATAACAAGCTTTGGATGGTTTAGAATAAACACACTTGAAGTCTGAATCTTTAAATGTAAAGGTGGAAAACACCTACATTTCTGTCTTTGATGGTGAACTCAACATCATCTCCAGCCTGCAGAGCTTCCAGATCACCCTTAAACTCACTATAGTGAAAGAAGATTTCCTTCACCACGTCAGCCCTCTCGATGAAGCCAAAAGCCTCCTGAAAGACAGCACAGCAGGGTTCAACCACACACTCATATGAGATTATGGATCTGTGAAATAAAATTTGACAAAACGCTAAAAACAGCACATTTGACGTACTTGCAATCGTTCTTATTGATATCTGACCCAAATGTGAACATGCTCAAAACTGCACAGGTAAATCACTGTTTAATGTTTTGTCAAGTGGGCAAATACACAAATAAAACCAGAATATGTTTAACTTGCTCCACGACACTTCTGCACTGATACAAGTCCTTACCTTTGTGGCACACACTACACCCTGGCACCTCATTTGCTTTTTCTTCACCAGTTGAATGTTACGGGCACTGACTGCACCAGTACTGAAATACAAATAAAGGAAATACAAATAAATCCAGGGCGATGTATGCAACTGTTCCAACTTTACTAACGTGGTTTAAGAACTCACTGCTTGTTGGTCTCCATGTAAAAGCTGACTTTATCACCTGTGTCCAGGTGGATATTGCCCTCTACATCATCTGGGGTATAGGTAAGGTAGAACACTTCCTGTAGAGAGTCACCAGTTTCAAGCTTTAAAGGCATAAAAAAAACATCCACCTTTTTTAAATTATCATTATTTTTTAACAGGCAGTCCCAGAGTTGTGAACGCCCAATTTACACATATCCCTTATTAGCGTACCAACCCCCATAAAGCTTATTATCATGAGAAAAAAAAAATTACAGTTGCATACAATTGTTTGTACTAACAAGAGGGCAGACTAGTTTTCAAATTGCGCTCAAAACACTTAAGTGGTTCGTGGGCCCAAAATAACGGAACATGCATAAACAGTGTTATGTATGTTGTGTTTGACTAATTGAGGCTAGATGTGAATCACACAGATCTGTTGCAAATTACACACAGTTTCGAAATACGTAACTCAGTCCTAACCAGGGGACTGCCTGTATTTATGAAAAACAAAGACTAAGGGAATTCAAGAAATGCAGTTTGGAATGAAAATGACTCCCAGCCTTGCATAACTGTTGCTTATCCCTGAAATGCTTTATCATAAATCATTATAGAGTAGAATCAGTTGAAAGTGGATGACACAAAAACAGATTAGCATAGAACAAGTAATAACATATTATTATATATCTCAAGGATGACACCAACAGTGACATCTCACTAAATTACTCCAACAATCTGAATGAAATTGAAACATGTTGCAAAGAAGTCTGCATTCATGCCGATTCACTTACCCCATTTCTTTCATAACAAACACTGCCAGTGGGGACCTGGCCAGGAGCAGACTTCCCATCCAAGTGCACTGGTATTGCTGAAACAACCTGGAGAAAAAGGGAAATTGCAAATGGAGATCATTAATGCACTGGTACAGATCTCTTATTTTGTCAATCTTAATGTTGAATTCTCACTTTAATTTCCCAGTTAAAATCCTTCTGGGCATAATATGGATGGAATGGTACAAACACATTGTAGATGATTGTGCTTTAGTGGGATATCTGTTAACTATGCCAGGCTTCCTAACAACTACTAGCACACAGCTAGTCAAACTGTCAGTGAGTTAATGAATCAGACCCCTGGGTCAGGTACTGGGAGGCATGTGTTGTTTTCCATCTACAATCAGACTTTGTAGCCACAGAGATAATCAGACTGTTTCCGAATGAACAGACAAGTTACCAGTGAGCCAAGCAAAAAGCATCTGATCATTTTGTGGCGTCTAAATTGTGATAGTATTCAAATTCATGATGCAGCCGCCATGCTCACATAGTACTTACACCTGTGAGATCGACTTTTCCTACTTGCTGTTTGTAGCAAAAAGTAACAGAAATTAATACAAACAAAGAAATCAAAAAATAGAAGATACAAATTTTAGATTTACATTATTTTGAAACTAATTTCAAATTTAGTCCTGGTGTATGAGGATATTTTTTTAATATTAAAACAGAAAAAGTGGAAACATATTACCTGCAAAAAAAAAAGTGGGCCCAACCAAAGTTATTGTGACAGACAAGGACAGAACGAAAAATAAAATGGTGTTCCTTAACTGGATGTATATAACCATGCAGCACAGTAAAGGGATAGGCGTGCAGGTCTGGCCCCACCTGGCCCGAGATGCGTTCCTCTGGCAGCACCTCTGGCTTTATCTTAAGCAGCTTCACTGCTATGGGCTTGCCAGTGCGCCTGTCAGAGGATACCTCAAACTCTACATCATCTGCGGAGAGAGAATCAGGGAGGAAAGAAGAAAAACATTTAGCACACTTCAGATGCTGCAAGAGCCACTTTTGTGCAAGTAATGTAGCTGAAGTGTTTTCGCCTCTCAACACACAAAGGTCCTCAGGTTACAAGGGTTAAATCGGTGCACAGACCAGGACTGGTTCACAAGTGTGACACCTCTCACCTCCAATTTTAAGATCCTGCAGGTTGCCATTGTACTGGGAGCAGTGGAAAAAGAGACGCGCTTGACGTTCAGAGCACTGGATGAAACCGTAGGAAGTCAATAGCTTCTCCACCACGCCCGTCTCTCTAATACCAGCGCCTGTGCCATTGGCATATGCAGTGTGCCCATTGTTATGGAGCATTCCTGGGTCAAAACTCATCTGGAGAGGGGAGAGGACAAAGAGTTGAAATGCTGCCGGTGGAGGGCCATCATGAAGCAGAGTAGCATAGACAGAAGGTCAGAGTTTATGCAGTGTTTGATGCCAACCTGGGGGGGAAGAAGAAAACAAAACAAAACACGCAAACGTTTGACATGCAAATGTAACACTCCTGAAAACGGGGAGGGCAAACAAATAAAAAAAATAGCCACAAAAACCCATTTGAGGACTTCAGCAGCTACCTGACCATCACCAACTGTAAATGAGATACACACACAGTTCATACCAACAACACCAAGTGGTACAACGATTCAGATCGTCCACTGCAAACACACTTAAAAGTGCAAAAGTGGCATGCACTAAGCTACATTTTACTCTGGTTTGCCACAAGTGATTAAGCCCTGTGTTACTTATACTAAACAGACACATCATAGATTTCATGCGACTCTGCTTAAAGACAAATTATTCAAGAAACTCTAACCAAGCCGTCAATGTACCAGGATGCTGAGAGAAAGCACACTAATCAACATCTACCAATGCCAGTAGATAAGGGTAATTTTGTGTAAGTACAAACCATGCGATTAGCACATGTCACCGTTAGGTCAATCTGGGCACTACACTGAACATGCCCCCTTACTGATCTTTGATACAAGGGAGTCCGCTTGTGTTTTCTACTTCCTGGGTGAGGGTGGCAAGAAAGAGAGAAGGAGCGAGGGATAGGCATGGGACCAGTAGAGGTAGACGGGGCAGGGGTGGTGTCCCGAGCCACCGGAGGTTCAGATGAGCCTCTTTCCATTTCTGACACTGGGGATAGGGCTTGGATATGCTGTTGGGAGGAGGCAACAGCTTTGAAAACGATGATATTCACAGTAACAGGCTGCATTTAAGTGCAGATATCGCCTTCCAAAGGATTTTAAGGCTGGCCTTACATAACCCTAACCAATGTTGAATATTGACTAGAAATCCATCCTCTCGCAAGACTGGTCTGTCTCTAGAATGAGTGTAAGAAAGGTTGAAATCCACAGTCCTCATTCTGTGCAGAAAAATGCTTCCAAAGATGCGAGTCCTTAGCAGTTTCAATTAGCCATGGCATGTCTGTATTTTCTAAAGTCACTCATTCTTTAAGGAACGTAATCATCTAAACAAAAAGGTACCCGAGCCCACTAATCAGCACATTTTCCATATAGCAACCACTGTTTACACACACACTACATTTCACAACATCACAGCAACATATTTAACGTTGGTCTTGGTTTACTAAGTGCCTTTTTAAAAAAATCCTCGCACTAGCCCATCACAACACCACCAATACACCAAAAACCCTATGGAATTCCCCTGTGTAATTACTGGCAATAAAACAAATCAGAAAAGCAAATGGCTTCTCATCAATGATGGGTCCGGCATGAACGATGAATCCATGACAACCAATTTTTTACGACATCCATCAGTTACACTAATAAGTGACTGACAAGGCAACACATTCAAATCAGAATGGTTCTTCATTGCTGGCATATTTTAAGAAAGGAAAAAATGATTAACCCTTTTCTTTATGCAGCCAGTTACAGTACAGTGGATTAAGTGCAATGTTGCTGCTTAATGTGGAAGACGGCAAGACTACTGAAGGTGGAGAAAATCAGAAAATGCAAATGACAGGTCAACTAGATGTATCTACAGTGGCAAGTTGGTGATGAGGTATGAGTTATGAGGGGGTCCCAGATCAGCCTCCTTTGTTAGGACCCGCAGTGCACTATAGCACACTTTTATACTGTTAACACAAGACATAACAGATAGGCAAGTACATTACCCACTTAGGTTCCCATGGTCAGGGGTTAAAAGAAAAAGGCCAGAGGGTTTGGAAGGCCATGTAGTAATTTTGGTAGTAATTACCCCTTATTAAAATAAATCTGTGTAGAACTTACTCAATTTCTGGGTTAATAAATCAAAGAATATCTGAATAACGGCCACATTCAATGAAATTACTTTTCCTACCAAGTGAACCAATTGCTATTTAGTAAGTTATATTTGTGTTGAAAGTAGCATTACTTAAAATATGCATGTTCTGTGTAAAGCCTGACTCGGCCTTTAGAGCGTCAACGCAAAGAAAGAAAACACAAAGAGGAAAAGCGACTTTTGGAATGCAAAAGTGTCTACAATCCAATTAGGGAAACACCCCTCGCCCTGCAACGATGCAACTGACCAGAGGCTAGTCTCGGGAGCCCAAAAGGGATGAAAGGTTAGGCCATAAACAGCAGAGAGATGCAGGGCAAGGTGGGTGAATGGGTGTTCGATGGGGTACGGAAGAAAGAGGTGGGAAGGTGGAACTTACGGATCGGCCATACGGCGACAGGCTGAGTCCGACAGGGGAGGTGCTGCTGAGGTCAGCACTAACGAACGCGGTGGGTGGCGACGCAGGCAAGGTAAACTCAACAAAGCCTTTCCAGGGGCTGCCCATATTTTCCCATAAACTCGAACCAAACTTGAGCACTTGGTGAACTTGATTACTTGTGTGAATTTTTGCTTGACCGATTAGTCAGTAATATTTTTGTGTAACCACCCAATGATAGACGGCTGGATGTCTGCAAGGGTGAAGAGAGGGACAAAAATAACGGGTAAGGCAGAAAGATCAGCCAGTGTGCCAAGTGTCACAATTAAAGGAAAAGAGCTGTAGGGAAATTCTCCACCAGGGACTGTTGAAAAGGCAACAAAACGGGAGAACATGACTTGAAAACAAATAGGAAGAAAGTGTGCAGTGGGTGTGGGTAGGCAATCACAAACTTTTATAATCACGTTTTAACGTTTTGGACATTGAACCAGTTTAGTCTCAGGCATGTGGTATTACAGATTTATCTACAGCGAATTGCAACATGCTGTATACTTCTCTGGTCTGACATATACTGTATATACGTATATCAAGTCTTCACTCAATATCAAATATCAGTTGTTCTACATTAGGGATTGGCAATCCTGCGCCATAAATATACAGGATAAATTCAAACCAAGCACTGCAGAAGTTGACATCCCTGATTAGTCCAGTCCTTCTCTGATAGACAGTTGCTCATGTTGCTGCCATTTGACAATCGAGAACCCCAAACCTTTACTGATGAGGCCATAAATACAAATGCTGTTTCAATAAAAATTCATGATAAAAATGGCAGTGCAGGACAATTGTGGTTACTTCAGATAAATTATTGGAATATAAACAATCGCTGTCTTTTTGTACCAAATGAGTGAAGTTGGACAAATCACAAGTTTCCGTGGTTAACTATTAGGATAATTTGTCAAATTGTATATTTCTAAACTCAATCCATCTTAACCCTTTGATCTAGGGAAATTTCTGCTCATTGGAAGGCAATTTCAAATTCCTGAAATTTCGTTCAGCGCATAATCATTCAAGGACACGACAAAATGAATGTAACATAAAAAAACTCCAGAACACTACAATAGCTCAAAGCTGATAGGTCTTGAATGATGAAAGTATTGCATTTGAGACTCACCTTGGGTTGTTGTCTTGAGTCTTACGGGAGTCAGGATGTTGATGACAATACAGTTGTTGCAGATCTCTTCACTCACACACAGTTGAGCATACACACTTGTTACAGGTTTCTGGCACAAGTTCTAGATGGTTGCATAAAGCAAAAAAAAAGGGGGGGGAAATCTAGCACAAAAAAGGCAAACGCAGGTGCAATAACACTGCTTAGAAAAAAATACACAAAAACAGTGGGAATTATAGGAGGGCAGGAAGGACGGGGGAACTATAGGGGAAAACTAGCAGATAGCAGCCCCCTCCACACACCGTTGGTGAGTCGGTGGTGTGGTGAGGATGAGGAGGGCTAGGAGCAGCGTTGGGACGTGTGCTTTTTCAAAGCTGTTGAGTAGGCACAAACTTCTGGTTTCAGATCAGTTGTCGTCTTTTCAAAATATGCTTAGGCATGGATTTCTTCTCTTCTGTATGTTTTAACTGGGTTGATGTGTATCTTCGTCTTTGGTTGTTTCAGGATTTGGTTACTTCTTGTGTGTGAAACCCTTGACGTGTTTTCCCCTTGTCTTCAAAGTTGCAACTTTTTTTTGCTTGTTTTGGAAGGTGTCTCTTCAGTTTCTTGTGATCTGAACTTGAAGCAGTTGCGGATGGTACAACAATTCAGTTCCGTTTTACTTCATACTGTTGAGAAAAGGTAGATCAGGTTAGTACATGGACCTCGTCAAGCAGAATGCATCACTTTAACTCCAACTAATAATCATTGACAATTGCAGACTGAAGTTTTGCCTTCACAAAACCTGTCAATTTACATAAAGAATTCTGCATTTTCTGTCACATGAAAACAGTTAGTCACGGCGACCTATGGCTTGTAGAGGTTTTTGTCAACACTAGATGCTTTGCCCCAGACTCACAAGTATAAAAATAGGTTTTCCTCAGATGCCTCTGGACACAGCCCACAATACCAGACAGCTGACTAGATGCAACAGGCAAGAGCTATGGATCAACAAGTCCATGTGCATACCATCAGTTCATGCCATGATATTTATGGTGCCATTTCTGACTAGAGACCCCTGTTCTGTCATTCAACTTACACTTACATCTGTTTGGCACACTTCATTTACACAAGATCGGTGAGGAAAATTAGGTCACGGTAAAATGTTTGATTGTGTGTGTATAGTGCTATATTTTGCCACAAACTAAAAAAAAACAACCATCCATCGCTATGATAGGGACTATGAGTGTTGACCTGAATACAGCACTTGGAAAACAAACCGGATGACCCAACTAGGGACACTTGATCTATTCTGCTGCTGTGTTGCAATCACTACCAACACACATGCTTCCTAGAGGGTTTAAATATAATGTTGTAAAAAGGTTTAATGGAATTCAGAGCAGCAGAGGGGGTTGGGTGTGGGTTTTTTTTAATGAATCACTTCGGTAGCTGTTGATTTATAGACAAAGAAACAACTCAGATAGGGCAAATGAAGAACTGAAGAAGAAATATTGCATACCAAAATGTGGAATGCAAACAAAAAACAAACACTTGGATCAAACAAAGTAGTTAGTACCGGGAAGATAGTTATGTGGGTAAAAGGTTGTGAGCACTGCACAGACACGACTCTTCCCTGAAAACAACCTTGGATGACACGGGCTGCTCAGTTCTTCCCCTTTCAGCTGCTGGTGACGCAGAAAAGTGGAAAACAGTCCACCCACCAAACCACCAGCACTGGTAGGCCATTTCAGCACTTTCTAATGACTGTTAAACTGCGGCGTAGCTCGGCAATAATTAAACGAGGAGACCTGGCAATCTTTCAAAGCGGTCACAGTGAAGCTAAAAGAGGTTATAAACCCTCATGATGGGCCCGAACAACAATAACCGCCCCGAGCAGGAGAATTCCTGCGTCTTCCCAGCAAATCCGCCATCCTCAGCTGGAGCCTGCTAATGTGGCCTGATCCAACACGTTGCGGCATGCAACGCAACGGAAAACGTCACATCCAGGCTACCGAACACATTTCCTCCTCTAAAACTCTGATACGCGTTTAACAGATCCAAACATTAGCGTTTCGCATTCGCGGTTTGTTTGACGAGCGTGAGTGTATCTCATTTGTAATGGGACCTGTGTGGTCAACAACACACAAAAATAAAATAGCATCTGGCTAAAGCTAAAGTGCGAACCAATGCCCTCGAGGATTTGTGAGTAATTCGTTAGCACCGTACCTCTACACGTCAAAGCATTAGCGGCATTCATACTACTATACTTCTCACGGGTGTCACTGTATTAACGATAAATGCGAATACTATACTGTAAGCTTAACTCAATTTCAAAGTTTCTTGCTTCATCCTCAAAGTATACAAATTGTCTTACAATTACATGGACGGAGACATTTAGCGATTAGTTGGTGTGTTTCGGCTGTGTTGAGGTTCGTGAGATAAACTCTGAATTACTTTATTACTCGTCTGCTTTGTGACTATATCACACCAGCCGCTATCATCCATGCCGTGTATTTATGCCTGAAATAAACTGATGACAACCGCTGATTTTGGGACAGTTATGACATTAAGTCGAAAATGCCAGACTGGATACAGTATGGTGAATTAATATTTAAGAATACACGAGTTCCAACACAGTGACATTATAAATAAAAGGTTGGATGTTATTGTTTTTCTAATAAATTGATAAAACGGTATTGGGGCGATCGGCGTGAGGAAGAGACAACAAAGAAGCTGTGACAAGCGCTCACAGACTCCTTCTCGCTTAATTCAACTGCCTAGGCTGTCACTTGGTAAAGTCAACCAAGTAAACCGCGTTTGCCAGCGTAAACCGGCGGGTATTTTAGCGAGAGGAATTTGTATGTTTGAATTATTTAGAGTAGTTCCGGGGCTAGGCCGTCTATCGTGCTATTTGGCTAATAGCAAGCTACCGCTGTTCGCTAGCACGCTGGTCCGTGTGTGGTGATTTATGGTGAAGGAATAACACGGCTGCCCCCACCCAGGCCCCAGTTTCACATGTGACTAAGCGCTCAAAAACACACCGAATTTTTAACCAGCTACTGCATAACAAAGATGAAACTAGACATACTTTTCAAATAAATGTTTAGGTTGTTGGTTAAAGCATTAAATTTAATAAAACTCACCCCAACAGCTTTCAGCACTGTCACCAGCGCCGCTAGAAGCAGCACGGCACATTACGTAGTGATTAGGGAGGCGGCTATCGCGAGATTTGACAATATTAGGACGACCAGAGAGCCTGAAAGGGGAAGAGCCTGTCTCTGTCCGTGTTGCTTCTGTCTGAATCTACCCAACGAACCATGAGTGAGTTAGATATGCTGTCGGTGTTGTTTTAGTTTAAATAAAATAACAACGATCGTCATTGATTATCTCAGTCTCCAAACGCCACCCATAATCCCAATATATGTACAGTTGTTGATTGATTCATGTTTTAATTTCTCATGTTTCCATATCCGCATTTCACTGATAACGTTTCTCTTCAAATAAAGTATATTCTTTGGAACCATACGTTGCAACTTGGGAATGTTTGCAGTCACGAAATCTTGTAGGGGAAATGTCATGCTCCTTCAAATAATTTATTCATTTAACGTTAGCGACTCGTTGAACACGCGAGGACTCGAAATAGTGGGAATATCAAAAGCTTTGAAACGTGCCGGAGATATTACATGGCTGTCTGAGTGGGAAGCTTGCTCTCTGTTTTGATACATGCTGCATTATAAAGCAAACAAAGAAAATAAACACCCTTGAAATAATTTGTATTTTTAAATATCAAAGTTAGATTTGATTTTCAGCAAACAAATATATTTAATATGGAAACAGGTGAGTCAAAGCATTTTCTTATGATTGTTGGTATTAAGTGGTATTGACCATTTGTATGCCTCCAGACTGTAAGCATGAAAGATGCATGACAGCATGAAAAATAACTCACAAAATGTATACAGAAAGTGGAAATGCACATTGTATCAGTGATATAGTTTAATGTCATCCTTTTTTTTTTGTAAAAAGCAAGGTTTCACCCGATCTCTGCATCTTTTTTTCCCTATTTTTTTTTTCAGTTACATTGTTTATGGAACACAAAAGAATATATTTATTACCACTGGAGATAGGAATTACGGCCCCCAAAAGCATGCAGGCCCCTACTTAACAAGCCCTTAGATCATTATGATTAGAATAGTAATAAGCTATTACAGTTCTACATTTTGCATGCTATTTTAAGGTCTTGTGAGAAGTCTGAACATAACTCTTTGGACTTTAAAACCCACCAGACTGCCCTGCCACATGAGTGTCTGCATGTGATTTTTATAAACACTCCAACAATCACAATCATAAATTGGGATCTAGTAACTAGAAAAAAAGTTAGTCATGGCAATCTAATTTAGTTATGTCAACAATTGGGAATCACAATGTAACATCTGGCTTTGCTTTGTCTGCACTACATAAAAAGAGATTGTAGATGCTCTTGTATCTGGACCATGCCTCGTCATAATTTTTTTCCTCATGTCCATGTTCAGTGTGTGTCATGTCCACTTGAGACACCTGTGATACAAATGAAACTGTCTGCTTGAAGGGTCTAAGCAAGGGGTATCAATTATTTTGTCCCGGTCATTTTTCCATTTGTTTAATAAGATGATGTTAAATCAAAAATCAAAAGGAAAGTGTATATTGTAGCAAATACGTAAATAAATGAATGAATCATTATTTAGCGAAAATAGCGGGGTTTTTTTTTAAATTGTTTTCATTCTATTATTTCCCCCTGCTACGTGCCCCTGTCTTGACACCTTGCCTTTGTTTTTATTTGTTTGCATTTTTCGTTGTATGCTGTTATTCGTTTCTCTTCGTTATTTCGACACAAGACGCCACATATGCAGTATCTCAGGGTACTATTATTCTCTCCAGGATGTGAGATGGCGGTAGATGTGTAAACGTCTATTTGCAACCATAAAAAATAACCACAGAGAAGAAGAAACACGGAAGTGACGCGACCAACTGTTGTATATCTCGCGGAAAGCACACACACTTGACAGGGAAACATTCCTAAGGTCCTTTGTTATTCGTATTTATCTCTCTATTTATACTTCAAACGACGGCGGGGCAGCGTTTAAATCTGAAGAGGCATTTGGCCCGGCCTGGTCTACGTGAAGCTGCGTAGACAGACGGCTTTAGGTGATCGCGGCGCGGTGCTTTCCTGGCAGTAGTTAAAAGTATTCAGTCGGTAGCAGGAGTTGTCAGTGTTCGGTAAATGGCCTGCACTTTAGAAAAAGTGCTGTGCGACGCTCGGACGCTGCTGGAGAGGCTGAAGGAGCACGACATGGCCGCAGAGGGACTGATCGAGCAGTCCGGCGCCCTCAGCCACAGGGTGCACAGCATGAGAGAGGTGGGGAATGCCCTTCCTGACAAGGTAACCACGCTGGCTGTGCAATGCTGCCTGGCTCTAAGGGTTACACGCAGAAGATGTCGTCGTTTGGTTGTAACTTACCTTTGATTCAACATAAATGAACCCTGCAAGTCTCTTGACATTATTTTCCAGAACTAGTTAGACGAGAAGCAATACAATCACTTCATATGTGTCGTGTCGTGTGTTTCATAACAGATTATAAAATTTCTAATCCTTAAGATTTCGATCTGGATTGTAGTGAAATTCTTTAATGAGCACACGTTTTGTAAATTAAACAAAAGTCCAAATAAGTTTAATACCAGAATCTATTTTTTTTTTTTAAAGAAAGAAGAAAGATGTATATCATTCAAATAAATAGTTAATCTCCAGAAATGTCTATCTACATTTGAAGGAGAGCAGGAAAAGTTTCCATTACTTGTCATTTGTTTATACTCTACTTTACTTTGCTCTTTGATTTCAGCACACAGATGAGTGTTCAGAGCTTCAGGAGCTGACCAAATTCAAGCCTCACGTCCTTCTAACTCAGGAAAACACTCAGATCAAGGAGCTGCAGCAGGAGAATAAAGGTAAAAGAGCATGTTGCTGCATTATGTTGTTACTCTATGTGTATGTAAGAGCCAAGCATCCGACGTGTCTTTCTGATGTCTCTGCAGAACTTTGGCTGTCTCTTGAAGAACACCAGTACACCCTGGAGTTGATCATGGGTCGCTACCGGAAGCAGATGCTGCAGCTCATGATGGCAAAGAAAGAGCTGGACACCAAACCTGTGCTCAGCCTTCACGAGGACCATGCCAAGGTACCCTGGCTTTATTTCTGTTTCAAAATTCTCACACAGTCGTTGAAGGATGTAGAGTGAAAACGCTCAGATTTCATCAACGTGCTTCTCCAGTTGGCGTTGTCCCGTTGAACGTGCAATCTTCTCTCTTGTAGGAGGTGCAGAGCCAGTTGGAGCGGATATGTGAGATGGGTCAGGTGATGAGAAGAGCAGTTCAGGTGGATGATCAGCACTACTGCTCAGTGCGAGAGAGGCTTGCTCAGCTAGAGGTGAGTACAGTAAAACCACAGGATACACGTCGTAAAAATGACGTAAAAATGCCTTCAGCCGTTGACCACTCTGTTTTTTTTGTGTAAACTGCATGTTGCCTCTATGAGATTATTTGTTTTTATTTTATTTGTTTTTTTCCCCTACACTATACCGTCCCTCATTCTTTCCCTTTGATCCCTAAGATCGAAAACAAGGAGCTGCGAGACCTGCTGACCATCAGCAAGGCGTCTGTGAAGACATCGACAGCAGAAGCCAACCAGCCATCAGCACCAACACAAGAGGAGGAGCAGACAGCTGAGCCCGAGTCCATCGAGTGATCAAACCAGCGTGTGTCTGTGTGAACTGTAGCTGGGGGTAACATTATGTCTTTCAGGACCAGGAGACAGGGTTGATGCTTTCTTCACACGTTCACCATCTTATTTTTCTATATATGCTGCGATTCAGTCAAACCACAGTACATAAATATATTTTTTTGGAAGTAAGGCCGCGTTATTCTGCCTATTGTTCATTTTCTTATGCAAGTGTATTACCACTGCAGTCATGTTGGAGTTCATTCTCAACAAGCTCTGACTTGTGTTTAGTGTGTTGTTTTCAAAGACTCTTAGAGTGGGAGCTAAGGCACAGATCACAGCAAGGGGTGTTTATGTTTTTGGCCAAAGACACATTTACTTTTCAAGTCACCGTTTCTACCTCTTTGGTGCCCCTTTGCTGGCCATACTCACTCCACATGTAAATTGCTCGTGCCCACCCTCGGTAGAACCTCACCGGTGACAAATCAGCTCCCTAGTCTAACACCATTTTAGAAGGCTGAGTTGCCAGAATGTTAGACTTTCAAATCACAACAAGATGGCTCATGGCTGTTTCACACAGTTTGCCTGCTGACGAGTGAAAGTACATAACATGTGTGTATTTGTCTCATCATTTGACTTTGATACATTTTGTCTGTTTGTAGAGTTCACATGTAACATCTTTTCCATGTATTGTACTTTGATATTGTATGTCTAACGCCAGTTTTCTAGTTTTCAGATTTGGATGTAGAATAAGCTGGTGGCACGTTTTTATTTAATGTTAACGGTTTCAAGGTATGCCAGTTTTTTATGTAATGATTATCAAATGTTGGGCACTGTATGTTATTACAAGTTGTATATCATCATCTCAGGAAATCAGTGTTAATATGTTGAACATGATAAAAAAAAATGACTTCATGAAAGTGTGATTTGTGTCAAAATAAATTTCATCAGAGAGATTGAAATAAATTTGCAACCAACACTGTGTGGAGGTTTTGTATTGTACAAGCTTTTAGGTGGCACACTGGGTTGGTATTTAGAATGGTTGGAATGGAGTTTGAAACTGACCGGGGCCGTTCTGTGTAGCTTTTACAGGGTTTCTCCTCGTCTGTGTGGGCTATATAGTGTAGGTTTACAGATGCAGCTTAGTTCAAGTGGAAAAATCTAAATTGTGTGAGCACATATGAGTGTTTCTGTGAGAGATTGGTGACCTGTTGAGGATGTACCTGAACACTGGGGTGTTGTATTTTTACCTGCATTTATTGTTTCTCTCATAGTCAGCAGGATCCGATGACTTAAGAAGATCTGAACCAATGTTGCTGAAACTTGGCTGAGGGTGGGACATGGAGGTAGACTGTGTTTTACAAATTGAATTTACATTTCTTCAACTGCAATACGCCATTATAAATGAAAAAAATCAGGCATAAGATATTCTTATATGTCATTAGTAGGTGTAAATTGGTTAGAATCTGAATTTTACTACTAGTAACGGCCACAGTCATGAAGTCAAATGTTAACAAAGGTTGTGAGTTCAGAACCAAGTGTTGGCTTCCAAGTAGTTAAGGTGCAGGTAGAGGAAGAATTCCATCACAGTGTGATAGATGGATTTGGAAAATTGTACCAGAAAAACACACATTTTTTATCCAGGCGGATGAGGAAGATGCTCTTTCTGTACCGCTTGGTGGCGACGTTGAGCCGCTTCGGCTAATACGCACAACATGATGCTTTCAAAGATTCCACGAAAACCGACACTATTAACTGACTTTACATTTGTGACCTAATCTTGCGCATCTATTCAGATACACTATGTTACCTACGCTGACACATGCATAATTTTCAACTGCAGTTGTCACATCTCTATCGCCGGTCAGTTTTGTGTATTGAAGAGGGCAGCGCAATAAATGTATTTCCGTAGGTCCGTGAAGGCAGCAGCGCCCTGCGTTCATTGACACTTTGCCTGGCAGAAGCTAATGCTAATCATGTCTGAGAAGGAGCTTGGAAAAAAGTGGGACAAATGCCTCGCAGACGGTGCCGTCAAAATCGGTAAATATCCCGGAACCTTCCATTCATACTGACCCTGTAACATCCCAGCAAAAAGACAGAACACGCAGCGTTTGTCACTGTTTTCCACAGCTGTCATTGACTGGGCGAGAGGCTAACTAGCTAGCCATTGTAAGGGCTTACAAAGGGCATCTGATTGACTGTCATGCATCTCCTCATCTTAAACCTAACATAAACTTAGTCTGCTATTTCTCTTAAATTCCACCATCGCACTTATTTTGCACTAACGACCCAGTTATAACGTTTTCATTCAACCCGATGACCTTTTTAGAATGTAAGGAGCAACACGAGGGAGTTTCTGGTTGATAAATTCATGAAAACATATCGATAAAACGCCATAAATCAGATTTTTTTTTAACGGAGCTTGCTGTGGTGTTCTTGGGCGCATCTGCTATTGGAGTAAGTCAAGTAATTTTTTTAAGATCATTTATTTAAAACCCACTGTTTTTTAAGAGTTCCTGTGCTTTTAAAGAAGCCAAACCTGTGCACACCCGATTGTAAATCAGATTTCCAAAGAAAGAAATAGTTTTAAAAAGATATTGAGCTTTCTACTGTTCACCGCCTGTTATACTCGAATGCAACAACACTGGACTTTGGGTATTCTGCAGAGAATAACTGTCTTAATATTACGAAGTACAATCAGAGGTTTTTCCTGTGCCTTTCCTTGAGTCACCTCGAGTTGGTGTGCTGGACTGGTACTTACAGTAGATGTGCTTTAGGTGCTTGACTCCCAGGTGCAGACTCCTAGAGAATATTGTATTTGCATTTGCTCTCACCTCTAAGCATTATTGCAAGGCTATTGTTTTGGATCGCATTCTTGCATTCTTAAACCTTTGTTTTTCAGGTACTGGCCTGGGGTTAGGGATTGTCTTGTCTGTTCTGTTCTTCAAACGTAAGTATTTTCTACACTAGGAATCAAATAAATGTTTTTACAGTGTCATTATTGTCACACTGAACACTGTTACCTAATTAAAACTTTGCAGACGTGGATCTGTCACGTCTGTTGTCGAAGAGCCACCCATCGTCAAAAGCAATACAAGAAGCTGTGGCATACTTTCTTTAGTCACATTGTGAAGAGCTTCTTTGTGTACTTGTGTGATGATGATAATGAAGTACCTTTTTCATTTGTAGGGCACACATGGCCGATAACATTTGGCTCGGGAGCAGGACTCGGCATGGCGTATGCCAACTGTCAGAATGACCTGAGATCACATTATCTCCTGCACAGAAGCGAGAAGGTTTGTTTTGTTTGTTTCTCCCACACATAAAACAAAACTAGTAACCGAATTCTTCCAATGGAAATTGGAAGAGCATCCCTTTGTTGTCATTTATGCAAATCAAGAATGAATGTAACTGCTTTCCATTTATCTTTCTCAGCAGGAACAATAACCACATGTCATCGAGGGAGTGTCTTTTTTTTATTTTGTCAAAAACATTTTTGTTTTGTTGTGTTGTTTTGGGATGGTCACCATTTGCACTGTTCTCCAGTTAGACTCTGTCTCTCTGTTGAATGATTCTGATGACTCTGTATGATGTGTATGTGCCTGATCAGGACAGTCTGTTTATTTAATAAAATAAGGACACAAAATACCCTGGTGATTAACTGCATATTAATTATTGGACATACTGTTTGTGTGTGTGTGTGTGTGTGTGTGTGTGTGTGTGTGTGTGTGTGTGTGTGTGTGTGTGTGTGTGTGTGTGTGTGTGCGCGTGTGCGTGTGTGTGTGTCATCATGAGTGGCAATGATTCTCAATGGAAATGTCCATGCCTCTGCCCACATACACACATACCCACATACAACATGAGCTTATGATTTGAACAATTTATCAATTATCAACAGCTTTAGTATTAAATGTATTTTATTTGAATTTAATGGAGGAAGTGGGAGCTGTAGTTCTATGTAAGAAGATTGACCTTTGCAGTACAGATAGTTAACATTTAACATTTTTTTCAAAAAAAGTATTCTAAGGGGAACAGTACAATTTTGTGCATAATTTTGCCACAGTCAATATCATTAGCTCTAACAACCCCCCCTTAGCTCTGTGTTCTACCTGCTAGACACTATCTGAGCTTTAATATGATACAATGTTAAGGCAAGCACTGGTCCTCACGAGATGTAGATTATTAATCGTCCAGGGGGTCTAACTAATTGGAATAGCTGAAAATGCGCATGCGTAGCATATATTGCATACTATTCTTACAATAACAACACACAGTATGTAGAAAGATTAGCCATAGTACATGATTTTTTGCTCAAAGTGCAATAGAGTTATTTTGTGCATAATTGTGTATGTGTCACCATGAACGCTTGTTTTTAGTCATCAAGTATTTGTCTACTGCAATTGGAACACAAATATTGAAGCCTGTCATCAAGGCTAATGACATTTCCCAATATCAATGCTTAATCATTCTTAAATTCCCTATTGTAATAGTTCTGTTTCATCTAATGTCTGCTCTAATCAATTAAACACTTACAAATATTTTGGTTAATGGGATGGAGAATAATGTAAAATGCATATGTTGACAAAAATTTCACCGTGAATTCTAACATTAATAGCAAACAAACATGGAATGGAAGCATTTATTTTACGAATTTATCTGCTATTAAATACTCTTGTCACAATAATGGTCACTGGCAGAGAGCACAAGGCATTTCAGAACTTGAAATAATAACCAGGATTTCTACATAAATCAAAAAAAGCAAGAAAATTGTAATTTGTAGTTTTCAAAAAATTTCAGTAATAAAATATAAAAATGCCGCGATAGTTGGCCATCAGTAGTTAAAAACACCACGAGCTGTAAAAAGACCACCCACACAGTTCCTATGATGTAGAATTAGCATTTCTTGGCTGTGGTTGTGCATGGTTATGCATTAACAGCTCAATGCTTTGACACGCTCCTTCTGAGAAGCTGTGCGCTCTGGCTGGGAGGCGCGCTGGAGTGGCCGACACAGGGATTAACCAGAGCGAGGGATATAAAGGCAGCATAACAACAGACATGATACCTGAAGGGCACTTATGAATAGAGCCTGGCATCCACATGACTGCTGCAAAAATCATTTGTTTCGGCTCATCTCTTATCCGTTCCTGCTGAAGTTGTGTAATTCCACTTCTGTGAGGTGAGGTATGATTCTGAGAATTGGTCCTCGGCGTCTTTAGTAGTTTCTCTCACTGGCACTGCTTTCAAATGCCTAGTTGAAGCTCATCTCTCTGTGTGCCCTCCTCCAGTGATTGTCATCGTGACATGCTGCTTTGTAACCCACTGTGAGCCACGGAATGGCTTATTCTGGCTCATAGCTGTGGATGAGACAGGGACGTGTTTGCCAGGATGGAGAGATGGATGCAAGTGTGTTGTGGTGATTTTGATCTCTGAGCAAAGTAAGCACAGGGCATCAGGATGTCTTCATGCCAAAGAGAGATGGCACTAATTAGCCATGGAGAACAGTCCTGTTAACCCGGACAGGAGGAGGGGTGGATGGATTCTCGACACAAGACCTCAATGGCTTCTTTTTATTGAACTATGTCGTTGAAGTGAGAGCTGGAAGGAGAAGGATTGTGAAAGCCTGGAACATTGCGAGGTGCCTTTCACACCCTCGCAGAGCAGGGGCCAGTCTGGGGAGGGACCTCAGGAGCTGGGTTATTGCCTTTTTCCCAACTAGCACCATGGCTGACCCTCATGTGCCTGCCTCAGTAGGGAGCTACAACAGTAGTTCTACCACCACCAGTGCCTGGGACATCACTGGTAGCGGCCCGTGGTTGTTGGCATTCATGCTGACCATCATTATCCTTATGACAGCCTGTGGCAACGTGCTGCTCATCGCTTTAGTGTTTGCCCATCGCTCTTTGCGTTGCACCTCCAACTGCTTCCTGGTGTCACTGTTCCTGTCTGACCTGATGGTGGCACTGGTGGTCATGCCCCCAGCCATGCTCAATGTGCTTTGTGGGGCCTGGGTGCTCTGGCCGGCCTTCTGCCCCGTTTGGCTTTGCTTTGATGTCATGTGCTGCAGTGCCTCCATCCTCAACCTGTGCGTGATCAGTCTGGACCGCTACATCTTTATCATATCGCCGCTGCGTTACAAACAAAGGATGACTCCACCCAGGGCTTTACTCCTAGTGGCGGCAGCTTGGGGGCTGGCGGCAATGGCCTCCTTCTTGCCTATCAAGATGAAATGGCACAGCCTAGGCCATGGGAGCGATTACTCTTCACTGGCTAGCGTCAGCCTTGCCAACATCAGTTCCTATTCAGACACAATGTACCCAGCATCCTTTCAGCTTTTTCCATCTGGGGGCCTTTCCTTCCAGTGCAGGCTGCGGGCCACCTTGCCCTTTGCCTCGGTGGCATCTGCGCTCACCTTCTTTTTGCCCTCCAGTGCCATTTGCTTCACCTATTGTCGGATTCTCCTGGCAGCTCGGAGGCAGGCCAAAAGGGTGGCAGCACTCAGCCACCCGCCGCACCCACATCCATCGCTCGGGGAACCATCCCGGCCTCCTTCACCTGGGGCTGCAGGGGGGCAAGGTCACCAGGATGGAGATGAATGCAGTCACCAGGAGCCTCTTGTATCACACAATGTACCGGTAAGGATGAGAGGAGTGATCTCCACACATGTTGTCCCCCATTAAAATGTTATAGGCCTCAAATAGTTCCCCTCAAGTGATTAATGTGAAGTCTCTCAGGGATTCAACATCATCCAAGTGCAGAGGTAATCTATAAAACCTGCAATTTAAGACCTGTAATTCAGAGACATTGGCTTTCAGTTTCAAAGGCTGGACCTGGTGCCTTAAATTGGGGGTGTTAGGTAGGTTGAATAGTGTCATTGGTGTTCCTATTTTACAATCAGAATGCTTGCAAATTCTATTCATGGCTTTTTGTCTCTGTTTGCTACTCGAAGACCAGAACCAGAGCAACAGAACAGTGTTCATCTATTCATGTGCAGGGCACCCGAGGATCATTTATAATTCATACTTTATTAAACTTAATTATAATTCCACCCTTGTGATGACCGGTGCATGAGCTATCTAGAACAGGTATAGTGACGATATGCACACAAAACTATACATTTGGTAGGCGTTTATGTCTTTACAGGGTTAGAATGCTTCAACATATCTCCCCTCTATTTCAATGTTTTCATTGACACATTCAACATAATAAGCTTAGTGACAATAAAGAGATTCTATTCAATACAAAACCTTTTCAACATGGCTATTAGTGGAGGTTATGAGGTTAGCTGAAATGGCAAAGACCTTGTATTGATGCTGTAATGCAATAGGTTCCTCAATTGAAATTCTTAATGTCCGTATACCTGAAGTAATCCTAAGGATAGAGAGGATGGAATTGAAGGAATAACGTCAATGTTTGCCTTTAAGTATATGTCAGCTTTTATTGTTCACTGGCTGCTTACAATGACAAGAAGATAAGAAGCTTTTCATGAATGTAAAACTGAATATTACATAGACACACAATACGTCCATGGAATGAACCTTTCATTCACGGTAAAACGAGGCGGTGCAAATACCATGAATAAGTTCAGACTGCGTGTCAATATGTATCTTAATCTATATGCTATATTTTTTGTTTCATATATAGTGGGTCTAAGAACTTTGCATTAATTTTAAAAATGTTTTTGCCATGTTAATAAGTGGTCTAAAGAGATTTCTGGTTCTGACTTCCAGTTCTACACCAACATTGGATGGCTTCTTCCCAAGATTTATCCAAATCGGTGGTGAACATTTCTGAATAATAACATGCACGATAATAATAATTATATGATATAATTTCTACCACATTTTGGAACATGGCTGCAGGGACTTTCAACTTCCTTTGAGCCAAAAGAGCTGAAAGAGAAAGAGAAATTAGTGAGGTCTGGCCCTCATGCTGGCTGATAGGAGATGCAGACAGACACAGGAGAGATCACTGAGGTAACTGTTGTAGGCAGTTTAATGATGTTCAGACTGTGAATAGAAGTAATCCATGCCCTGTGTTGTCCATGTCCACAGCTGTCTGTAAACAGTGAGCGCCGCCTTGCTCACAGGCAGGGGCGGAGGGCACTAAAGGCCAGTCTGACTCTGGGAGTCCTGCTAGGACTCTTCTTTAGTGCTTGGCTCCCTTTTTTCATCACCAACATGGCTCAGGTCAGTAGAAGCAACAGAATCCAACAGAAATACATCACAGAGTTAGTTAAGCCTTAACTCCTTATACTTGCACTTAAAATGGAAATACTTCTCCGTAAATAGAGCAGGGGTGCAATTGACAAGGTACATTTAAGCTGTAGCCTCCTGGATTTATCCTATTGTTAAAGAATGAATACTGACATATTACTGACATATCAGTGTCCAACATTAACATGTCGACGTCCAATCTTTCCTGATCGTTAACCAATCCAGTGTCCATATCAATCCAGGTTGCCATCACATCCATGTTCTTTCTTCATCTTTAACATTTGGACTGTTTTTCTTTTGCTTGGAGGTCGTTGTTGCAATTTTAGAAATAGCTCTCTAATTTCATATAACAGTGACTCAGAGGTTGTTTTGTTAGTTTTCTCACAAATTTGTATGTTCGTTGGGCACTGAAACTGTGTGAAATAAATGAGAAAAAAACACACTTGGATACTGGTCTATTTTTGTATTAGCCATGCCTGACGCACTGCCTTGCCAAGCTATCCAACAAGGAAATAGATTGGCATTTCAGCTCTGCATGGCTGACTCATAGCAAAATCTAGACAACAGCTCATGAAAGTACCAATTATAACTGCTATTTAGTTTCTAATGATTTTGATTTGATTAGACTGACTAAAACCTCATTACCCAGGACCATGGAAAAGGTCTCGGAGTAAATGAATGTCAGATAACAGCTTCATCTAAATTGGTAATTACACTTGTCCTGCTTTTCAAGCTTTCAACGATCCAGTCATTTTGATTTCCCATCTGTGCCCTCTCACTTCTCCCCTGCATAACACCGAGCACAGAGACTTGACTGTGCCTGTGCTGTCCTTCCTTTTCGCACTCAATGTGGTGTGTGAAATACACTCCTCCCCTCTCTCCCATTCCCACCGCCTCCCTTTCTCATCTTGTTAGTATTGGAAGCTCTCCTCTAACAGCTGTCTCCTCCTTCTCTGTCCCTCTCTAAACCTGGTGCTTATGCTGCTGATCATCCATCACCCAGGCCTAAATGTATTTACAAGTTCAGGGTAGATAAGATGTTTTATTAGAGAAAAACATGATGGATTTGTTTTTGGGACATTTCATTTCATGCCAGATAAATTCCATGTGAACCGAGACCTTTTGTGATCACACAGTTCCAATATACAAATTCATCCTCATGATTCACTTCCATATTTCCTTTTTTAAATATAATAGAGGGGCACTTGTTGCAATGTAACGTTCCGCCGAAGCCCAACTGTCCTTTAATTATAGCTTCATCTCTCAATAATGAAATTAAGGTCATTGCTTTGACCATGATCGCACCACACACCCCACTGGCAAACCAATAAACTGAATAATATGTCTGTCCTTGGTAGAGATACAGTGTTTAAGATTGAGAATGCTTAACTAAATAAAATCTAACAAACAGAAAACCCTGTTAATAATTCACTGACCTTCATAGCCTTGATAGTTTATGAGCTATAGTAGATACCTGCTTTTCCAACATTGGTGGAATCATCATACTTGTGTTTTCATCTCTATTTAATACTTCCCAGTGATTCTGTACATGTGACCCATCTGAAAACATATTTGAGACGGATAACATCGATGCATATGTTATTCTACTCTTTGCCAAAATGTCGAAAAACACCTGATCTCTCAATGTTAAAAGAAAATGAAACAATTTCCTAAACCCGCATCCAGATGTGTATCCCCACGAAAATGTAATTGGCTGCTTCCATAGATCATGCCCTGTTTTCATGTGTATGTGAATGTTTAGTTTAACTGTGTGGGTTCTGGTTGTCACCCAGCTCAGTGGCATGATAGCTACCTAGCTAGCAGGTAGCAGCAGAGTAGCTAGAAGGATGCTAAAACAACACACTTACAATGTTTACATGCCCCACTAAGCTAGTACAGACAACATGCTCTTAATCTGGAAGGTTTGATAAATGAGCTTCCTGTTGACAATGTCTGAACTGAATAAGATTTATGTGATTCTGGCAGGTAGGCAGCAACACTGAAGGATCCCACAATGCATATTCATAAATGTAACTTCATGAGGATTGACACAGTAATAGCAGCAATTCTTTCACTGTTTCTATTCAGGCAGTTTGTGAGTGTGTCCCCCATGCGCTCTTTGACGCCATCACCTGGCTGGGATACTGCAACAGCACTATGAACCCCATCATCTATCCGCTGTTCATGAGAGACTTTAAGCGTGCTCTTGGCAAGCTCCTACCTTGCTGTTCCTCTCGCTCACCGAGGAGACCCTCGCCGGCGCTCTCCCTGTCTCTCCGCAACTCAGGCGAGCCGAACATACCCAGTACCCCCCCATCTCCTCTGCCCTCTGACCCCAACCACCCCCCTCCTACTGCAACCGATGCCGTCAACCTGCTGGATGCTGAGCATGCTGGGATTGAGCTGCCTTTGCTTCTACCTAATCAGGTGGACACATTGGATTGAGTGTTGAGTGTTGAAGAAAGAAAGAGAATTTAAACCACTACATGAGGATTTTAAGAGGAAGATTCAAAACAAATATCAGCCCATGATTTAATCCCTATGTGAGTTGTGCCATTGAGTGGTTGAGATGATGTAGATGAATAAGTGTGAGTTAGATAGTGTAGACATCCTACATAACTATCTCTACCAACACTGTTTACTTGCACCCATTAATCCCAATTAAAATGAAGGCTTTTTGGCCGGGACAAACACTAATTTACAGACAAATCTGAAATACTCCATTGTTTTTCAGTGTAAAATTATACATTTATTCTCCAATATGGGTAGATAACAATAACTAAAATTCCCTGATAAAGAGCATGCCAGTATCCAATGTAAATAACCTCTCTTCATCCCCCTGAGCACAATGTCATATCACCTCATCCAACCGATACAAATATGGCATCCTTTGCTGAATAGATTTATTGAAGCAACTGGCATTGCAGTGAGCATCCAGTTATGGTTCATTTGTGAAATTATGTCATGCATACAGAAGACAAGACACAAAACAAATAGAGGGTAATGAAGAGAGCAAGGATGTGTGATGTACATATGAATTAAGGCAAAGGGATAACAAACAGAGCAAGCAACCACAGCCAGCAAAGATTCAGTATGTCGAAATGACAAAGACAATGTAACCGTGGAGACTTAGATGACATTAGTGTTGCTAGTATGAATGATCTCATATAGGCACAGTTGACAGGATGTCGACTTTCCATAGTACAAGACCAGTAGCTGCAAAACACATCATGGGCTGTGGCAAGAGAAAAAAGTGGGGAGGTACAGGGGGAAACAAAAAAAAACAACAGTCACACATGACAGAGATGAGAGGCTCTTGGCTGCATTTTGTAGCCCAGTGTGAGCTCACACATGGGGGTAGCGTCAAGGCACCAACTTGCAAACCAGCGCCCACCATGTTACTCTTGCCCAATATCATGCCCATATGTGACCAAAGTCTCGTAGCCGCTAAGATGTAGATTGTGATGCAGATGAGGAAGTTTGTGGGTGGTTCATGTGTTAATCTGCCCCAGGATGTAACACACAGTGAAGGTTAGTTGTAGAAGTCTGACACACACTCAATTACACCTGACCTTAGGGAAATCACATGCTACTATAAAATTCACATCAGCCAACAGATGAAAATTAGAAGGATGAAAGGAATGGAGATGAAAAATGCTTTCAGTTCACAGTCTAGACGCTAGTAGACAACATTAATTGTGAGTATTCGCAGTCACAGTTTGTATATAAAAAAAAAAGAAAAAGCACTATCATTTACATTACACAACTCAAAATTGTTAAGACTGAATTAATTAATTATTCTAAAAACATGTTGTGTTTAAGCAAATGAGGTTGAAGTTCACGTTTACATGGAAGCAGCTGGTCCTGTGACATGCTCTTTAGAAGTTTGGCTGTCGTTGTGTGTGTGTTCTGTAGTCCAGTGTGTATCGTCCCAACTCCATGACGTACCCTCAGTCAGGTCAGCCTCTTGTACCCCGTCACACTGGGTAGCAGATGCTGTGTCATTATCAGTGGCGTTCTCCATGTGAGGCAAACCTTTACCAACTTCAATTTCAGTTTCGCCATCTGCATCGCTCAGAGAGTCCAGCAGGTCTGAAATATCAGGGATATCCCATCCGTCACCCGTGTCCTCTGTCTCCTCCCGTGTCCTCATGTCTCCATCTTCCTGTGTGCTGCTCCCATCTTGGCTACATTTGAGGTTTTGTCTCTGGGTCACCTCGTCACTGGGGGCTTGAACAGGAGTGTCCACCTTCTCTTTTGTTATTATTAGAGACTGTAGAGGGGTAAAGGAAGCTCCTGCCACTTCTTTGGTGGGCACGCCTACTGCCACCAAGATGGTGTCCATCTGACGCATATAGTCCAAGTGACCTTTAACCTGGGAAGAGAGAAGACGGCCATAATGTTCTTGACTAAAAGAACTGCACACATTTCAATAAATTACAGTATTACCATTTAATTAAAATCACTACATTGAATTCCTCTGTTCTTTTCATATTTTATAATAAGCTTCCTCATTCCATGTCTTAGTATTTACTGTCTGGGGCTTCAGACATGTCAAAGATATTTTTACTGTTCTTTTTACTGTTAAAAATGTAAAAAAATTCAAAGTTTTCTAAGTCTATAATGCAAAGGCTACCATGTTTATGAAGTGTCTTTAAGTTTAAGTGCGATGATGTCGGTTCATGTGGTAGCAGAAAGGCATTGCTGTGAAGTGAAACTAGCAGTGGCCTTACAAAACACAAGATTATTTAGTCTTTCCTTTAAATGCCATTCAACTAATGTCATATTTTCTTCTGGTGTTTGATATTTGATAATATTTCATCACAAAATGTTTGTAATTGTTATAGTAATTGTGACAAATATTTTGGTATTAAACCAATTTCTACAAAAAAAGAAGCTCCAGCTTGTTGTGATTGGAAAGTAAAGAACAAATCAAGTTTTATAAAGATAGCAAGTATACTAATTAAATTTGGCGAGTATTAACTTACCCCTGTATTCTACATGTTTGCCCCTAAAAACTCAACTAAGGAGAAAAAATGTAATGTACTAAATTGTAATGAATGAACTCGTACTTTAATGAATCACTGTGAATAAATGTGTAGCTTGTTTTGTATTACAATGCTGACGATTCCTTGCTCTGCTCATAACATGACAACCAGAGTGGTAGCAATTACATTAAACCTAGTACAAATGATAAATAAATAAAAATGAGAGAGTGCTTCAGCCATGGAAAACTGGAAATCAGACTTATAAGTAACTCTGGAGTCAGCTATAATGGAGATGTTCAACAAGCTGAGATGTTAATACAGCACTCATATTTAATAAAGGGCCCTCAAGTGTGTTTAGAATGCCCGTGAATTCTGGTCAGTCAGGTAATCTCAATTATCCTGATTCTATGATGGAGGCTGAGTGCAATCACCGGTCATTAAAAACAATTTAACAGGAGACATTTCAGTTTGTATAATATAAGATAAGGTATATGAGGAGCTCACAGTATCGCCATGTGTCTGTCAGTAAAACATTCACCCTTATTTAAAACGAGTGGAGTTCAGAATGTCTAACAAGAAAACAAGTTGATCCTAATGGGTTTTCTGCCCTTAAGTTATTTTCTCACTACCTCTAATGCCCGCTCTGTTGCCATGCATTTAAACAGTGATGTGACTTATGAAACCATAGCCTCTCGTCTGTTGCCATAGTGACCCGTGTGATTTTATTTACAAAATCCTCAGAGTTCCGAACATGGCGTGAAGTCTTTCCATCTGGAGGGGTTAGAATAGTCGACACGAATTTAGCGCCATTGCATGACATGGTGTTCATTAATGTTGCTAACACATTGCGGGCAGGGTGCCGAGTTTGTTTTAGTTGAGTTTAGCCCACAATGCTGTAGACTGCTACACTAAGACAATGAGCTGTTTTTTCTAAATGCTGCAAACTATTTATGACTTCCTTTTTGGACACAACAGGATCCGTCTTTACAATACCCAGGTGATGGTGAAGGCTGTCTTTCTCATCACACTTTTCAGTCACCAAAGCCTATTCTAGTTTGCATGCTACTCACCAGTAGTCAGTAAACTGATTGGTGGAGTTTAACCTCCTAAATGTAGTATTTTATGCTTGTGAATTACAACAGTATGAACAATAACATCTGACTCACCACAGAGGAAAGATCAACATTGATGAAGCGCCGATCCTGAATGTTGATTGGCTGTAGCCCGGCAACAGATAGCTGTGCAGAGGAACTTCGGTATAGGAACCCCAGGAGCCAGTCCCCTCTGACAGGTACGTTGTTCGGATAATAAAGAAAAATAGATGAAAACAGTTGCACTGCCAGGCATCACATCAATCCACATCATAAACATATAGCTGCTTTACACTGCAGGCAAAACATTGAGCAGAAACAAATGTTTTCCTCCTTTGTACCTGCAGATACACAATGACTACATGATTACCTGCAGTATCCATTGACTATTTTGCCAGCCACTACCCTTGTCATTCTCTCCCAGGCCTTTTCTGTGCCTTCCACAGGAGCCCCCAGGAGGACCACATCCTCTACTACGCCTTCACAACCTAAAGACGAAACAACAACACTCAAACTCAACTACTTTATAACTACAAAAGAAACAATGCAGTAAATATGCAAGAGTGAATCTGGTGAAATATCATAATTGCGTCAAAATCGCTTTCTAAACAGTTCCTACCTTTGTCATTGGCGAGCTCCTGCAGACAGAAGTAGATGACTCTGGCCCCAAGACTGAAACCTATGAGACTGACTGGACGCTTGCCCTTCACACACACAAACATGGAGACAAGAGGCACCAGGTTGAAGTACAGCCAGTATCTCACAATGTTTAGTGCACAAAGTTCAGACATGAAACTTCTATAATGAAGGGATAACATATCGTCCTGATCACCCTGTCACGGTTTATTCCCACAATAATCACCCCAGACGATGTGTTACCCCGCTTATTACATGGCTACTTACAAGATAAAGGATTTCACACACTGCATTAATTTGAAATAAATTCTTCACTAATTACAAGCTTCCACTGAGAAAAATGGTCCCATTGCCATTACTGCACGTTACTATGGCAGCAGAGTGGAACCTACTAGCTAGTATAGTCTTTTAAGAGTTTGAAAGTCAAATCACCCAGCATAATATGCATAAAGCATGGGAGAGGTCTTTTCATTCACAAGGTCGTCAATCTTTCATTGTCTTTAAAAAGAAAATTTGATTTGCTGTAACATTTAAAAAAAAGAGGTTGTATTGGTTTAACATTCACGACAGTTAGAAACTTAGTGGCACATTACAGGGAGCTGTATACCAGAAGCCATATCTATGTGAGTGTGAATGGAGCAGTAGGAGATAATACAGTCATACCTGCTGCCGGCTCCTTAAAACCTGAGCCAAATGTTTCCCAACCTCAGCTGAGCGGTTCAGACAGACACACCAGGGGTTGTCAATGACACTGGCTGCTGCCAGCAGAGACGCGGGCCATGTCAGAGCCGTCACTATGCCTGCAGAAGTACACACACACACACACACACACACACACACACACACAGACAGACAGACAGACAGACAGACAGACAGACAGACAGACAGACAGACAGACAGACAGACAGACAGACAGACAGACAGACAGACAGACAGACAGACAGACAGACACACACACACACACACACACACACACACACACACAGTCAAACTCTGTTGAAGTCATCTCCTCATTCTCTATCTCTCTCTCTCCCACCATGCCAGGTTGTATATGGTTTGTTTCGTTAATTTCGTTCATTCCTTTCACACTATAACACATATTCACACAACACTGCACACACACACACATATGTTCATACTACAGATACTATATTTTGAGTCTGTTGGTGATTTTGTAAATAAATCATTATTTTAAACAGCTTTATAGCTGTGGGGTCTCCCTTTTTGTCCTGCCTTTGGAGCCAGGCTTGAGAAAGGGTTGCGAACAACCAGCACATATAGAGCAAAAAGGACAAAACAAGGTAAGACAGCTGGGATCATTTGACATTAGCCTTTAACAAGCAATCAGAATGAATTTTACAAGTAGAACAGCAGAATTAACAAGGTCAGGTTGCTGTTGGTGCACGTTTCCTACTTGGATCAGTTGAACAGAGTGCCCTCCTACCTGAGAGGATTGTGTATTTCAGAGCCTCCTGGGCCATCATGCTGACCAGCCCGTCCAGCAGCGAGGCCATGGCTGAGCCCAGATCCCTGAGGAAGCGGGACTCCCACACCAAACAATACTGTTCCCCGCACTCCCCCAGACTGCACCACGGAGCCTGGAATGAACCTGGATGGCAGCAATGATGGAAGAGAACAAGCACCACTTACACCTGAAGTGTTTTGTAGCCGTTGTATCTGAAGGAGGAGGTGAGCCTGTAACTGAACGTATATTTAGGAGAGCCCTTCTACTACCGTGCTTTACCTAAAGGCGTAACTTAGGTGGTTTGCGTGCATAATCTCAGAACACGCCACTGCAAGTGTTAGAACATTCTGTGCGGAATACACTTAATGCTATTAAGTTGTTTCAATTGGTTTTCATTCAGTGAGTGTACAATCCAGCACATGCAAAGATAGAATGGTGATAGAATCGTAGTGTTCTAGAATTACAAATTTCCTGTCCTTTCTTCCTCGTTATCCTATGTCGAACCCCAGGCTGAAGAGGTGAAATGAAATGATCGACATGAGTGTAATGCTGTGCTTATATAAATGAGTGGACTGAGAATTACGCATTAGCTGAATAACAAAAGGGGCTTTTAGTGCATATAGTTGTGGAGTATCATTTACTCTAGTATTCCTGGACCTCAAAATTGAGTAACTAGGCCTCTGAGATTAGGTATTTGAACGTTTGATATTTGAGTATCTTGTGTTATGTAACTTACTGTAGCATTTTCAAGAAGACATGTTACTGTTACAGTGGTAAAAGGCTTGTAAAAACTTGGCTTAAGGTGATAATCTGATGACAAAATTCAGGTCATTTACATGCAAACTATGTGACTGACATTAAGTTTTGTTATATTTGGCTTTCACTTAAGAGTTCTGTACGCCTTTGAATGGACCCTTATGGAACCCTGTACTTAACACTCCAAAAGTGAAATGCCTCCCAAGGCTGCTCTACATGAAGTGAAAAATGTAAGGGTCCCTTCAGAGGCCAAATATTACCAAAATGCGGAAACTTACATAAAAACAATGTCAGTGACCTTATTCGGATGTGAATGGCCTGAATGTCAGGACATTTTGTATTATTGCCAGTGTATCACATTTTTGACAAACTTTTTTCATTCCCTAACTAGTTTCTTTACATGCCAAGTTTAAACTGGCATGAAGCCAAATCTGTCCCAGCTAAAAAAGTTATTCTGGCACTGAGCCATCCTCACTAGTAAAAACCCAAGAAGATAGAAGGATATATGTGATATTGATTTAGTGTAAGTTAAAGCTGGAAAAACATAAAGCCGGTAGATAAATATTTGCCACACACAGCTAAATGCAAGAAACTATTCTCTTTATTTAAACTATTTGCATGTTAAATGTTAAATAAATAAAATGGAAAGTGTACTCCTGTGAGGCAGTATAAGGCTGACTTACTGTATTTACCACTGCAGAGCCAGCCGGTCACTGCAATGGTCAGGTGAAGCTGCTTCCCGGAGCTGAGAGGCAGGAATTCAAATTCTTCTATCGCTCCAACACACTTATTCATCTTATAGCCTGAAGAGATAAAAAAAGACAAGAGCTGCTGGAGTATATCAACTTCACTTTAAGATGATTTCCATGTGTATTACGGTGTTATGAAAAAGGTTATTTAATTCCATAATCAGAGTAGAGTTGGCATTTTCATATAGTGTACATGTAAACATTCTGAATGAGAGTTAAATTAAGGATCACAACAAAAACAGGCATTTGTCGTGTTCTATCATTACCAGTCAGTCCTGCTCCCGCTGCTCCAAACAGAGAGGCCATGATGGCGATGCCAGTGGCTGAGCCCAGAGCTGCAGCACCTCCAGCACCCAGCACAGCTCCGGCCCCCGCTGCCACCAAAGGTGCTGCCAGCCCACCTGTCACACCTGGCAAAGGCACAAAGAACACAGTCAGTTAAAAAATCAGGCATCGTTATGGTCAAAACCTAAGCCAAGAAAATACAGCTCTTGAATGTGTGAATGTTTCAGCAGACTGCCAATAATAAAAAAAAAGTCACCAATCACAGTTCCTCCTCCCACTGTGGCAAGTCCAATTAGGAGGTAGCGTCGTAGCCTTCGCCCTCTCTCTTTCCTTAGGCGTCGAGTTGACTCCTCTCTAATGGATGCAGAGTGAGACGGATCAGCTGCACGAGCCGCAACAGTCAAATATTCACCAGCACCAAAAACATGAATGTACAAATAACGTCCCAGTTAGCACATTGAGGGTTCATATCTGCAAAACAAGGAGCTGCTTTGTCTATGGCACAGAATAATCTTCGTTATGTTGTCATTTTAAATTGTCCAGTAAAACACAACTACTAACTCATTCACTTCCACCCATCCATCCACATCTTACTCGCTCTCCTCTCCTCCTTCCCTCAGCCTCTCTCCCAGGGTTTCTTCAAACTCTTCCATCCGTTGTGGGGAGACTCTGAGTTGACAGCTGACATGGCGGATCAGAACCCTGGATCTGGCATCATACTGGCCTGAGCGTGCATGAAAGAACCGGACCCTTTGGTGTTAATAACTATATGGGAATATACATTAACTTTTCCATCTATTCCCAAATTATCCTTACCATCTTTGACAGAGAAAGACACCAGATCCTGCAACACAGAGCAGATTTAGAGACAATATAAGTAGACAGGAGATTCTAGACAAAATAAAAAAGGAGTCTCCTTGATTTCAGCCTGACGACAAACAAACCAAAGACTATATTACATTATTGTTATTCATATATGTTTTCATATTTCATTTCTACTTTCTGTTTTTGAATTGACTTATTTATATTTGCTGTTGCATCAATTTCCCTACAGGGGGAGGCAGCGGCTCAGTGGGTAGTGCTTCCGCTTGGGAACCGGAGGGTCGCCGGTTCGAGCCCCTGCCGAGGTGCCCCTGAGCAAGGCACCGAATCCTCAGTTGCTCCCCCCTCTGCGAAGGGTGGTAATGTAACGTAAGTCGCTTTGGATAAAAGCGTCTGCCAAAATGATCGTAAAAAAAAAAAAAAAAAAAAAAAAAGGGGGCATGAATGTGTTGTGTTTCTCTGGTGTCTACTGGGATGAGGCTTACTTGTACGATGGGGGTGGCCCCTGCAGCCAGAAGTGGTTCAGCTTGTAGGATAGAGAGGAAGGTGTCAGAGCCCTCAAAGCCCAGGCCTGACAGGAAGGCACCCATGACTGGCATGACCGAGTCATCCAGGCCCAGCCAGCGGACCAGACCCTGCAGGTACTCATCCCTGAAGACACTGAGAAAGAAATATAAGGAGGAAGAGCAGGCCTCAGAATTCAGAAACAAATCTGAAGATTTTGTGTGGAATAGCTCAATCAAATGTCAATCCGTGTAGTGCTCACCTGTGTTCAAATTTGTTTTTTGATATCTGACATTGTGGAAAGCCAGTATCAATTTATCTGCAAACCAAATTTACTTACAGAGCATGAAAACACAAGAAGGACACAGTCAGGACCAGTTTACCCTCTATACTGTGTGTTTAGTCAGCTTGGTCTAATCATGACAAATAATGATAACACAGCAAAAATGATGTGGACACTGGGCAATGCACCTATATGTCTTTGGACACATCTGATTTTCTTTTCTTTCCCCTAGGCCCTAGGGGAAAGAAAAGAAAATCATGTTCCAAACCCTAGGGCCTAGGGTTTGGAACATGCCTGTGAGGTTTGCAGTTCCAATTCATCTCACAGCTGTTTGATCAGGCTAGGATCAGAACTGAGTGTAGGTCAGTCAGGTTCTTCCACACAAAACTCAAGTGAATCATTTATCAATGGACTTTGATTTGTCATTCTGAGACAGGAAAGGGTCTTCCTAAAACTGCTGCCCACCATGTTGGATGTAATGTTGCAATATAATAAAAAGACATCCAGACATCAGAGAGAGTTCTTTGATGAGACCTTATCCCTCATGTGTTACCTGTTTTCAGGTCCAGCGAACAACTGGCCAAGGGAAACTCCACACAGTGCAGCATAAGCAAAGCGGCCAGGTTCAGTCAGCTGCCTGCCGATGATTGCCTCTGGGTTCTGGTCACATGTGGTGTCCTGTGTGGTCCCTGCCCCCCCTGGATCTTAAGAGGGAAAAGTACACCAAGTTTGATCATTAACTTAAAAAGCAGTTTGATTCTATCCAAGAGAAGCTACACACAGTACACACATTAGATACATACAAAATACATACAAGACTTCAATATATAAACACCAAGACTAAAACTTGTATCTAATGTAGTCATTCTATAGTCCCTTGTAAAGCGGAAATTGTGTAATGTCTATTTCCTCGTAATCAAACATATTTTGAAGAACAATAGATAGTAGTTCAAGACTTTATAGTCATCAAATCGTTATGTTTTCAGTCTTTAAATGCAGCAGTGTGGGCATAACGTAACACACTTTTACGAGTTATCATATTTTCTTTTTTAATATAACATAATACATATATAATATATATTTTAAAACAAAATGGACAGTTGTGCGAATCAGTCTGAAATGTTGTGATGATGTTGACAGAAACCACTGTTTAGTGAAATACCTACAAGCCGAACTTTGCAGAAGACCGCAATGATTCACGACGAGTCTTACATAATGTTGCAAAACAAACGTTCACATGAGCTTAAAGAAAATCAACAATACATTTGCATATGTTTTGTACAATGCGGCAGCGTTCTCGTCTCGCAAACGTTCACTGTATTGGCAGAGTCAATAAGAATCCTTTTAAAATCATATTTTTAATTAACCATGAAAAACATAGATTGAACGGCACATTAGATTAGACTAAATTCAGCCGAGATGATTTTTGATGACATTGCTTTTGACTAATAACGAAAGTGCGAATTGGAAAACACGCCATAGCAGTATCCTTCCGCTTATCAACATTAGCTGCAACAGCTGTACAACTGGCGACGAGTTTTCAGATTAGTTGTATACTTCATAAAGTTGTTACGTTAATAACGTAATATGCTCCTACGCTGGGCAAAATAACAAAAAGTACTTCTACGGTACCTGGAGTAAAATGTGCATCTGCACTGTTCTGCTTTTCCTCCATATCCACGAAATGTCACAACTCTGACTGAACCTCTGCTGCCTTCAATGTTCCATCAAAGCTCGCTCATACGATAATCACACGCGGCGAATTAAGACTTTTTCCAAACTATTTCGAAGATTCAAACTGAGAAATAATTTGTTAAAAAAACTGAATTGACGCTGGTTTCATAGAATGAACAGAGAATGCACGTAGGACAAACAAAACATTTCCAAACGAACAGGAACTGCTGTTGGGTTTGTGTGCATTGATATTGTTTCCAAAATTCCGACAGCACTTGAAACTAGCATTTGTTTGCAACTTTTGCATGACGTAACTTCCACGTTCGCTGCTCATAATGCAAAACAGGGGGCTGTTCAAGATCGGAACGTTTAGGCAAACAATATTAGGATAAATTATTGATTGTGGGTTTGTATTTATATACATATTCAGTTCCTTTTTATTTTATTTCATTTTATCATTTTTTTTTTGCATTTCAGGCAGTCCAGGACGGGGTTGTGTGAATGCGCGGTTGTGTGACTGTGGGTTTGGGTGGGGTTTCGGGGTGGGATGACCTCACTCTGGTCTTTCCTTTTCCTTTTCCTTTTTCTTTTTCTCTCTCTGTTTCTCCCCTATCTCTCTCTATCACAACCTATGATGCGATGTACTAGCCTACATTGCTGTTTGACATCATCCTGTAAGTTCTGTATGTACCCTATGACATCATTGCAACTCCAGTCCACTTGTACTCTACCTCAGGGTCTATATATAAACAACAATAGTAGGGATAACACAACCTTCCTCCCTTCTCTCGATCTCGATCTCTCTCTCTCTCTCCTCTTTCCCCTCTTTCTATATTAAAAAAATGATCTCCAAAATATCCTACACCTGTATGCACAATGTCATGCAATGTCTGCTTCAATAAAACAAATTGCAAAAAAAAGGAAGAAATGGCTAATTGTATGCTAGGACAGTGAGTATGAGAATATACACAGCAGGGAAAATTTAATGCAGCTGCTAAAATCCGATTTTCCATTCTTCCAGTTAGTAATTTAATTTTAACACATTTTATAGTGTTTCTACTGATCGACAGTGCCGCAATCTGCTCTTGTGTACGTCACCCGAAATCGTGGAAGGATTTAAGTACTCGTTTACCTTATGGAAATGGCCAATGAAGTTTGTTGAATCCTGGAGGAGAAGGGCCACTAGGTGGTAGTGTAACCCCCATTATTACGTGTGTGTACAACGATATCCTCAAACCTCCAGAATAAATATCTCAGTCAGTGAATTGTCTTGTTGATTTTAGTCTTGTTGCTGCAGGATACAGCCTTGATCACAGTTCCTGTCCATAAAAAGTAATGCATTTATTTGTCCCTCATGTTCATTCCCTCTCTTCAATTCACACACAGACAATCTGATAGAGAGTTGTAAATGAGGACCATCTGCCTGTCTGTCTGTTTGTCTGCCCGCCCGTCTGTGCGTTGCTTTCTCTCTCTGCCTTGGCTGCTCAGACACCTCAGTCAGAGTGAAGGAGGGTGCTGAAAACAGCTCAAGCACACAGTCCAAGGAAACACTGGAATCATTTGAACTGTGATTGCCAATGGCTGTGAATGCAACAGAACCCCTCCTTGTTCGATGGTGTACACTGAATAAATGGATTGATAGAATAAATGGCATCTGGTCACAAGCATAGAGAAAAGAGCAATTGGCATTTCGTCAAAATGTTGTTTACTGTATGTGCAAGCCCTACTCACTCCCAGAAAATGTTTTTTTATCCTTTAATATGTACTGTAATGTCTCAGAAATGAGGCACTACAATGAGCTCTGAGGTCCAAACGCTTTATTTTAGTTTATGCTTTTTCCACCCATAATCAAGGAATAGGCACTTATTCCCAGAATCACCATTTTGCACCAGAATCCAGAGGAAGAAACCGACGCCTCCACCCACAGTGGCCTAACACAGCACAGCACAGCCACAGTTGCGGTTCTGGTAAAGGGTGCAGCTCAGTCGGAGCAATGCAGGAAATGACTAAATGAAGGACAAGCAGAAAGCAGATACTCCATGAAAATACACAAAGAACGATCCACAAATAGTCTCACTCTAGAATGAACACTATTAATGATATCAGACAGTCTGGGTGTATCCCAGGGTGGAGGTTTTCCTCTTGGTTTATTTGATTCAATTCATGGCAATGTGTTCTTAAGCAAAGGCAACAATTTGACTCAATTAAATGTACAATTTGACACTTATTTTCATCTTCATCATTTGAAATAGATCAGTTTTATCATATTTGAACTGTGACCTATAGACTTCTACATTTTCCTTAATAAATATCGACATATGTTTGTTTCTCTCCCTCTCTGTTCCTATCCTCTTCATCCGCACCCATCACGTTTCGCTTTGTGTGCCTTTTTTACAGTGACAAGAGACTAAAGGCAAAACACCGGAAAAACTGAGCGGATGCAGACTCAGTTTCCAGCAGTTCTCTGTGTGGATGGACTGTTAGTACAACCTGGGCACTTTGTCAAAATAATACCCTGGCCTTGTCACAGAGGAATCTCCCCACGTACGTGTGCTGTGTTTGTGTCTCTGTAAGGTATCCTGTTTATACAGTGTCCTGCATGTAGTCTCCAGTGGACCATAAACACCTCTTCATTTGTTGCAGAGCTCTAGTCTAATTGCGAATGATATAGTGTGTCCTCAGCAGGGGATTCCTTTCATGAGTAGTGTAAATTGTTACTTACACATCAAACACAGCGAGAGTAACACATACAGCTGACAGTTGTGATAAGGAGAAACATTGGATCGGGGCCCATATAAGTTTTCCTTTGAGAGATTTGACCTTTTCATCTTGTTTAGACTTGCAATCGGGGGGAGGAACAAAACCCTGGCGACTGACTTTGAAGAGTGCAACAGAAAAGATTGTTCAATGTTTTCACCCACTGCGCCTTGTGTTACATTCAGGATGTGGCCTTGAGCACCCGTTCACGATTCATCACTGAAAAAACTGCTTTGATATTCACATTTAGCTGTGTAACTCCGGCCAACAGGACAGCAAAAATGCTTTGAAATGAATTTTTATAATTTACAATTATGACGCACAACTCAATTTACCTTACCTACGTCTACTCCACTACATTTAATAATGTACATTATATACCCTTACATTTATTTGATGTCACAACACATTGTATTTATCCTATTAAAAGGTTAAGGGAAACAAGGAACATGCAACCACTTAACTGATCTGAAAGCATGAAAATTGCTTGATCTGAGTCATATTCGTCATGATAAGAGCTTTTATTTTGACACATACAGTACTTACTGGAAGAAGAAAAACCCATGGAATTTTGCAGATTCAGATCCAGGGGTGGTTACAGTAATAGAATTGTTGTACAGTAACAAATAGTGAACAAACATGCAGCAAGCACTAATAGGTTGCTGACATGATACTGATTCAGTAAACAAACAAGTGTTGAAGCCCTGTTTATGTACTGGTTTAAGAGAAGGAAATTGTAGATAGAGGTTATAGAAAAACAGGATCATACAGTCACAGGCAATTACATAGTGGAGGTCAAAGACAAAAACTAGATCTGCATACAGACATTAAGGCTATGCAAGGTAACATAAACTGCTGGAGAGGCTGGAGAATCACTGGACAATCTAACAAGGAGGGGACGGAAAACCGGAGTAGATATACTACTGGTTTGATGGGAGGCAGGTGTGCAGACTGGGCAGGTGACATGGGAAAGGGGACCACAAGGGAAAGAACCAGAGACACGTCCGAGCCGTGACTGTATGAAATGTACAGCCTTGGAAAATGTGTCGGCAATGGTGAATGTGACAGTGTTATGATGGTGTTACCTCGAGACGGGATGAGTCCAACTGCAAAGTTTGGTCCAATGTGGCTCCATGATTGAATGGTACACAATGTACAAGCAAACATGAGAGCGGGAATGTGAGCGTGGAAGGAATGTTTCCACCAGAAATGTAGTTTCAGGGGGGACAATGTATGGCTGATACTAGGATGACGGCTGAACCAGAAGGTATGAACCCATTCAAGGATAGTATCCGGCTCAGAAAGACAGCGTTAGAAGAGTGATGTGGGTCGCTCTCAGCTCATAGTAAGGTGATTCAATGACAGGTCTGGGGGTTCAATGTAGGGGAGTAGAGTAGGTCAGAATTCAGGCAAGAAGAATGACAATCAATGCTCTAACTGAGCCAGATTGGTGGATCAATCGATGTGGGGATTATGGATTCTTAACCAGGTTTGACCGAGGACCACAAGGGAATGAGGAGAGGAGATGATGTGGAACTGGATGGACTCACAATGATTGCTGTATAGGATGAATTGCAGGGGCTCAGTATCTTTAGTTACTCAATCAAGGAGCTTTCCATTGAGGTCACGGGCATCTGGGGTACATCAAGTGGCTCAATGGATATGCTGACTTAATTGATCATCAAATGAACTCTGGCATTAAGTTTGATACAGACTTGAGTTTAGGGCTCGCATTTACTGGCCCATAACAGAAGCCCAGATTGTTTATAGTGGTAAAGCCAGTATATCTCTTTATGGTATGGTATATCTTTTACTGGTCTTTGTTATTTGGGGAGATGAAATTATTCTGCCAAACGCCATGTTTGGGGTAAGGTAAGGTGTTTAGTTGTCAGTCACCATGGGAACATGGTATCCCACTGAAAAGCATTGCAACTGGAACTGAGAAGTAATTTCACATATTCCTGAAAAGACTGGGGTATAGGTTTACAATTTTAAGTGTGTTATATTTGCTTAACTCCACCACAGAAGCGCTAGCATTTTTGTAGGACAAACTCTTTCACCCATGCGACAGCCTCCAGGTCTCACCCATCACCTATCGATCTCCCCAGGCTGAAATGCCTCTTCCTCTTGTACTTGAGCTATGTCACACAATCCGCCATGGCCTGTGCGTGTGTGTGTGTGTGTGTTGTTGAGCGCGTTTGGTCTTACAATGGATTACTCATTGAAAAACAGACAGGTAGACAGGGAGAGCTGGGGGCAGACATGTTCAAACAGAACACCCTTTCTCCCCCACTAACACCATATCAGTAACAGACAATGTCAAGTTTCTTCTCTTTTCTGTCACCTTGACACTCGACGGGAGGGGAATGAGTCTAAGACAGAGTGGACTGTCTGACCCTGGGTGTGTGTGTGTGTGTCCCTCCCTGTGTGTAAAGACACAGCAGGAAAGAGATAACAGTAAAGGGTCAAATTTTTAGAATACAATGGAAGTGAAAAGCCCAGGTTGGAGCGGATGTGGATGACAGGTGATTGTGTCAATAGACAGGATGGGCTGGGCAGCAAGGTTGTCATCTCTCTGTCATAAATGGACAGTGGGCTGTTTATCACACCTGGTGAGCTGCTTAACGGAAAAAATATTGCATGGCTGCTGAATCGCTCAGCAGACAGATGCATGCCAAGTTAAGGTCTGATATCCCGGGTACTAGGATATTGAGGCTTGAACTTTATATCAATTGTTTTGTGCATTTCTTTAGAGTAAGTCACATAAGAGAGGGGGTGTTTTCACTTGCTGATGGCTTTGATAGGTTGCCAGGTCCTCCCGACTCAACCTGCCCTAACAGATTCCACTGCGGATGCACTTGTAATTACAACACGTCCCTGCCTCTTTAAACCTTTAGACATACCACAAAAGTGACTTCAGCTACCTTTTGTGCATATATATAAGCAGCGTATGCGTACTTGTGTGCTCACCTCTCTCTAGGCACATGTGAGGGCTTGCGTATGTGCTCACGTCTGTGTGTTTGTATAGCCGGCATGAGTGTTGCTAAGGGTGGAAGGCAGCTGTAACAGCTGAGGGAGTGTGTGGGGTAAAGAGCAGTGAGGGTTGAGGAATCACAAAGGGAGGAGTGAATGAAGAATCCAGCTGCAGTGCGCCAGGGCCAAGACGCTTTGAGAAGCAGCTGAATGGAAGGAAGTAGAGAAAAGTGCAAGAAAATGAATAAGTCTGCTTTATTAAATGCAGCTGGGGAGAGAGGTGGCGCAGAAGAGGGGGCGAGGGAATGAAAGAAAAAAATAGATGATGAGAAGAAATGATGTACACAAGGAGAAGAGGGGACGAAGCAGGAAAGGGAAAAGATGACACAGAAGGCCAGAGATGAGGTGGACACTTTTTGGACTCTTGACAGTGCTGACACGAACACACACTTCACTACAACACTTCCAGCCAACTCCAGCCTATACCAGCCTCCTTCCCACAGGCTGAATGAGTGAAACCAGTGCTCGGAGAACCCTGACATCCATGAGTCACTGCTGCTAACCTTTTGGTTGTGGTTTCTGAACAAGTGGGACTTAGTGTTTCGCAGTTTGTGTGAGTATGGGAGTTTCTGCGACCACTTAATGCTTTTTGGATGATACTCGATTCATACAGTACAAGAGAGCACTGAGGGCACATGGCACATTTAGGAATTTCCTTTTTGGTGGATAACAAAGCAGAATTCCTCCAGAAAGATCAGTATTATTCTGTAGAGTTTGAGGAGTCCTGGAAACAAAGAGCAGCACATTGCCAGAGGGCCAGTGTGAAGTTCATGTGGGGTAAAAGTGTTACGTAAGTGGGTGTGTCATAAATATATATACCCTATCTATCTATCTATCTATCTATCTATCTATCTATCTATCTATCTATCTATCTATCTATCTATCTATCTATCTATCTATGTAATCCTAATCTAAACCTAAATTCTGGTTTAATTATTCATTTACTTAATAGATTAGTTAAATTAATAAATAAAACACACTGTTCTAGCTTTGTTGGAGCAGTGTGTGTATGTGTGATTCTTCACCGCAGTTAGTCAATGTAATATTTCATAAAATATTTCAGAGCTGTTATCTACAGTATTCTAGACAATAGATCATTCCATGATATGATAGCAAACATGTCTCGATCGGTTTGGTTTTCATAATAAGCAAAGCGAGGTGAGCACATGTATCATCTATCTATAAATGCACTCGGCTTCTTTTCCTTAATACAATGAGACTGTTGTTGGAGCAAACCTCTCCAGAAGGGCCAAGCCCGCAACGGAGAGAACTTCCATCTAACCAACTTGGCAAAATCCGATTCGGTGACATTTTGCTGTGGAAACTTGCAGAGGGGTGTTGGCCTCACCAGTGTGGAGACTCCATGCTGATTATTACAAAACAGATGGTCTAGCCAAGGAGATGGATCAAGCTGTGGGCAGTTACCCCAAGACAGTGAGCAGACCCGGGTGTATTTGTCTTAAGTTAGATACACACTTTGATTTATCTGTGAAAATGCAATCCAGGCTTTAACATGGCAGTTGGTTGTGTTTAATGTAAGCTGTCATATTTGTTAAGGAAAACCCAAGATTGAACATAGCCCTGGATGCAATTAGGCCCTGGGTTTACAAAAAGCAGCAAGATATTGTACACTTTGTCATCAGTTTTTCTGTGGGGAGTTTCAAAATCAGCATCACACTGAAATGTAACTGTTTACAGCGCCTTCTGTCAGAAACTGTGTTGGTATAACAATGTCATTTTGTAATTGCTTCCACATTTTCTTTGGGGAATTTTATCCTCTGCATTTGCCCGATCACAACAACCAGGAGCCTTTTTCTGCCATGGTCCTGTGCAGAGGGGCCAATTCTAGGTCTATAGTTTAGTACCTCCATCAAGGACAATAGCAGGATCATTAATCTAACGCACAGGTTGTATTCACCAAGTTTCAGAAACATAAAAGCTTTACAGACATTGTGACAAACATTAATAGATGAGACTTGCTGTGACAATACACAGGATGCTGATGAGTGGAAGCCGGAAAGCATCGCTGACGCAGGCAAGGAAGGGTCGGTGTTGTCAGGAAGGCAGCGGGTACTTGCTATAATTAAGGACCTCAGCACATCCCTGTGATGGGAAACCCCTTTGCCTCTCCCGTCTGTATTTTTAGTTTACTTCATCGGCTTTAATTTACAGTACGTCTCCACACAGAGAGCTTTCTTGGCCCATGAGCGTCTTCCTTCTTTCTCCTAGATCCAAGCTTAAATTCTGATAAATATTTTTTTTTACCTTTCGCTCTTTTCCAGATTCCATTGTATTTATCTCACATTTCTATCATTACTCCTCATTTTCCCTCTTAATCTCTCACTCTTTGACCAATCTTAACGATGCATTTCAGATGTCTTTCTCCGAGAGAAGCAACATTTTCCTTCTCTTCCTGAAATCTGTGGAAAAATACAGCACACTAGAACCCAAACCTCAACCCCAAACCTCGACTGGCAGAGGAGAAAACTCACTGGCAAATATAGAACAGTGGAATTCAAAGAAACTGCTTAGTGTGGCATTTCACCATTGTTCCAAAACTTTAATGGGTAATTGCAACTATGCTTCTGTTATGGGAAAAGCTTTACAAGGCTGTATGAGGCCGTTGTATTCGCTCTCTCCCTATGGATGTGCTGTTTTTCTGTATTTCCGTGGTATCACACCATCTGTTGCCAAGAACAAAATCTCATCATTTCAACACACTCTTAGGGTTTTTCACCTCTCCTCCCATTCCTCCCCAGTCTGTCTACAGCCTCGTCCACTGCTTTAAAAGGACAAATGTTGTTATGTTGCTGCCCCTTTTTCTCCCTTTTGGTTTCGATGGAGCTCAAACACACTTCTGTTCTAACTGTCATTTCACAGTGATGGTATGTGAAGCTAAGTAGGAACAGATCACCCTCTAAGGTTGCCTCATCTGACAGTGATTGAGACAGTAAGACGTTGTGATGGATGTGAGTGCAGTGTCAAACACACATGTCAGTCAGCTGCATGTAATCTGTCATTCCAAAACTCATTGCATCATTGACATGTTGCAATAGTGAAATGTGTTCACTTGCATGCATATATCCAAGCAAACTGTGAATTGTTTGCTCCAACTCCATACAGTACTCCTCTTTCCCACGCACACACACACACACCAGTACCAAGTAGTTCCAGGTGGGGGTTTTTCGTGTGTATCTAACTGATTTACAGCTCACTGACCAGGTTGTAAAAATGAACAGTAGGATAGCTCTCATCTGTAGTCATCTCCACAAAGCACAGCGATGGTGAGTTCAGGCTCTGGAGGCCACCAATGTGCACGTTAAAGCCCTGGAGGGAGGTACACAAAACCACAGGGAAATTAGGCTGCATGCCTATAAAGTGCAGTGGCAGCAGGGCGTGAATAGATCGTGAAGCAGCAGATAATTTAACAGAATTCTGCAGTTACAGTTTAGCAGCTGTGGAATCAACTCATTGATTTGTGAGTCTTGGCACGCAAGTCTCAAGTTAAGTACCAAGTCAGGAGTGGGAGATCACAAGATGCTACAAGTCACAAGTCCTACAAGTGACAACACTTACTCGTCGTACTCAACAGGTCAAACTAGGCTTTTAAACCAAAATGAATGCCAGCATAATCACTTGAACGGACAATGGACAAAAATGAAGCATGCATTTTAGAACAACTATTTATTACTCTCCAAAAACACTCAAACATTTAGTAAGAATACAAATAGAAATGGTTATAAAAACTTTTGCACAGTTATTTGCACAACTGTATCATTTTTAATCTTTGGTCTGGGGAAACCATCAAGTCTTTCTAAGTCGAAAGGCTCAAATCCAAGTGGAATCACAAGCCAGTGGTATCAAATTTGCATCTCTGTTTTGATGAGGTCAACTTCAGTCTCAAGACAGCAAATTTATGACTCAAATCCTACAACTCAAGCTCACAAGTCTTTGACACAGGTTCCGATCAGTTAGACAATCAAAACTTTAAAACAGAGCATTGCGGTCTAGAATCCAGACTTACACGGACAATGTTACATCGTCTATTAGACAGAAGTCAGATGCTGAAGACGTGTTTTGGTAACAGCGTCACTGTGTCAGATATAGATGTTTTTATGTTTTGTTTTTTCTTGGAATATAGGTCAGACAGAGCTATTACAGTGCCTCCTAATCCACGGTCTGCACTGCGCTGTTGCAGTGTTTAGTTACTAGGTGTGTGTATTGGGAAGGGTGTGTTTATTGTCAATGTCTCAGTGCAACAATGGACATATTTGGATATGATGAGTCACGGCGGAATCCAGACCTTTGTTCGATCCCACTTGAATTCCTACATCCTCTCCCCGTCCATTCTTTTAACAACCCACCCCAAATTGGCGTCTTTGTCTTTCTGTCTCTCCAAGCTGAATTGGAAGTATTGTATGACTCCGTACTATGTAGCCAATCTCCAAAGCTGTTAGATGACTTCACTTTTATATAATGTTTTTTCTTAAATCTCTAAGCGCTTCACCTCAGACAATTACTTACGTGCAAAACTGTTGCCTTTTTCTGACTCTGTGCCTGTGCTGTGTAATTTCTAACATGTACTCCCTGTGGTTTGAATGCTGCAAGTATTTGTGGTCCATTCTGGTGAGCCAGAGGTTCCTCCATCTCTTGGACCTTCTTGCTTGCGTCCACAAATTCTTCTAATTGAACTGCAAAGATGTGAGCGCCATAATCATAACAAATGTTTATATTTTTGAAGTAATTTTCAGAATCTCACTTTATTGGCTGCAGTTGATACTTCTGAATGTATTTGATCATACTGTAAATGCTGCACATGCATTCTGAGTTTTAGGTGGGTTCTCCATTTATATCCCTGCTAATATGGTAATTTGAAGACTTCAAACTAATTTTGGATCAGATCCACTAAGTTGACGCCTGGATGGGGGAACATAGATCTATTTACTATTCTGAGTTACTGGGAGTCTGGAGAGAAAAGGGAGGAGTGAGAGGTACACATAACTGTGGGTTGTGACAAGACAACCAGAAGTAGCCAGAGGGAGGTTAAGGACGTTAACCTTCAAAATAAAAGCACTTGAGTTATATTTTTCTGGTGCTGTCTCATTAAAGGTTGGCTTTTGAGTCCAATTGTAACCTTTTGTTTGTTTTGCAGCCTACCTGAATGTGTTTTCAGAGGACAGTGTTATCCAAAGACCAAGAATAGAGTTTGTCATTATTCCAAGAGCTAGCCTGCAACTCATTTAATATCCCGCAAATAGATCCAAACAACTGCTACATGATATCAATCAATACAGTATGAAGAATTATTGTGAAATTAAGATGTGGATCAAACTAAATCTCACCCACCCACTTTGCATTCAATCCTATTAAACATCTGGGTTTAATCCGGAATACCTCAAATACAAATACAGGCACTGTAAAACATGAATCCCTGGATTGGCACATGTGTTTATGAATATACTGTACTTTATGAAGTTTGCTGATTAATGCAATGTGTTTTATTTTTTAAAAGTCTTTACAGGAAGTTTGGAGGTTAATTCCCTCTCACTTGTCCTGAGCGCAAAAAGCTGAGCCGCACTTGACGAGGAGCGTCGGGACTTAACGCACACGGACTGAAAGTTTAAGATCCGATCCAGAAAGAGATCCGTTCCTTTCCTGATCACCGATAATAACAATAATGATCGATATCGGTAAAATATAGGCAAATTGAAGCCGGAGTGAATGGTGCGCTTGTGAATTATGCAATTTACAGGGAGTGCGCTCCTCTTAGCATGGTGGATATATGGTTGAACTCCACAACATATTTGTGTTGTAATTTGGAATTGATCAACAGCTTTTCCTCGCAGTCATGGAAATCCACATTTTATCGGCATGGGTGCTGCTGCTGTTGTTATTGAGACCTTCAGCTGGACAGAACAGCTCCCCTGAAGGAGGTAAGTCCTGCAGGTCGAGCTCACACAGGCTTCAGGTGGGGAGGGAAGGGCAGATTGTTGCTTAATTACATGTGAAGTGAGATCAATAGTTTTGGTGGGAAATAATATTACATGCAGGTTTTTTTTTGTAGTGGTGCTGCTCAGGAGGCTGGGGGGGCTTCTGGGATTAGGGTGAGTCAGGATGGGGTTATTACACAAGTGCTCTCAGTGAAATGGCATGAATCCAGGCATTGAATTGTAAGTTGATGAAATCACATAGCCTGCAGCAGTGATTCCCCATCCTGAGGGGGGCAGAGGCCACCCAGGCACTCCTTAGAAGGCTCCAGGTGATCCCCGTGTAACACAAATCACTGTAGAACTCTCATGGCCTGATAGGGGTGTGAAAGAGAGAATTATTACTTGAGTTAGTCAAATGAGCGCACATGAAGAATAAATAATTACTGGTGTTAGCTAGGGTTTCAATCTCTGGGGAAAATTATTGCTCTAAATCATATTTTACAAGAATATATCATCAGTTGCCAACACACACTGGGATCCAATGGTGATTTGTAAATCAGGTGTTATAATGACAGCATTCCCTTCATGAGTAGAGCTCATGCTGAAGAAATGTGTGAGGGGCTAAACTTGGTAGTGACACCACTGAGTCTATTTACTAGAGGCGATCCTTACGACTGAGTTAACATCATAGTGAGTCAGATACTGTCACTGCTATTTCCATAAATAGTGACAGTATCTGAGATTCTACTAAAACAGCCGGTGGTGGTGATTGTGCTCTTTATTCATACACATGCATCAAAAACATTTAGCTTCTATTGTCTTCATCCCAAAGTCTAAATACATTGAATATAAAGGTCTGCTGCTCCTTGTTTGTGGGTAATTCGTTTCTTTTAGGAGTAAGAATGAGTGGAGAGGGTTGCAAGTGATGAGAAACCAATGTCAATCAATTTCCTCTTTAGGGGCATGGACATTTGCAGTTAATTGTAGGATTTTCAATTGTTTGTGATCCAGACATTGAAGCGTTTTTGTTATTGAATCCTTTGTGTTTTTTTCCAGACATGAACCCAGATAAAGGCTTTACATTTATGTGTGTGTATGTCCATGTAGGTTTCTGCACTTTCAGTACACCACTCATACTTTGCCCATACTTCATTCTGCATGATAGTGTTACACTCATAAAGTGTGTATGAGCATGTGTGCAGCAGGTTGTAGGACCGGCTGGGCTCCTGTGGTCTTTAGCCAGTGCCACCTGAGGTTTTTACGCTCCATTTTTCCTCCATCACATCATTCCCCCGCAGCCATATAGTTTTATAGCCCAATAAATCTGATTCATTTCAGGTGTAACAACAAGAATTCAGCACGTTTCTGAATAAACAATGTATAAGCCATCTCCAGACATAAATACATGGGTTTAGATAAAGAAACACCTACTGACACAGAGGTGTGTATGTGATATGGAGCAGCCCCCTTGCTCAGTGCAAAGTCCAAACAAGACAGATGTAGGAAATTCTTGAGGCTAATAGAAAGAAAAGCAATGAGTGTGTTCGAACACGTGCATGTGTTTGTTTTGTCTGTGTGTGTACATGCCACAGTGTGTTCTCGGCTTTTATCTTCCGCCTCATCATGTGTAGGGTTAAGAAGTATAGTATATTCAATCAAAGTTGTCCAGCCTGAGTCACTGCCTTTAATTCCATTATCACATCATTTCTGTATTTCTGATTTGTTTCACACGTTCTCTCCATTCTTGGTAAGGTGCACAATCAGATCTCTCATTGGATGTTGATTTCTAATGCTCTCTCCATTGCTTGTGCATTTTCCCTCCTCTCTTCCTCGAGCCCCTGTGCTTATATGGCATCCAGCATTCCTCTCTGTCTCTCAAATGGAACTGCCAATACCCCCCCGCTTTTCTCCTTTTAACGCCTTTTCATTCCTCTTGTCCCACCTCCTACCTCCATCCACTCCCTCTCACTCTTCCACTAAACCCCAGCAGCTACTGTTTTCCCTCTCTCCCTCCTCCCACCTCCCTCTTGCCCCTCACTTTTAACATTCATGTCCAACTTTGCTTCTGTCTCAAAAGAAAATGGAAAATTGGAATAACTCCACTGTTCCTGGCTCAGTGCGTGAATGCCTTTAATCCACCCACAGCGAGGGAAGTTATAGTGCTGCTGGCATCCGTTTATTTTGATCCCTGCTCTTATCATCACTGTAATTACCTATGTGTATCCCTAATCCACTTTTTTCCTGCTGCTTTCTTCCTGACAACATTCCCTGTAAAGGTTTGAATGAGTATGACTATGTTGATCCATGGAGGTGGATGGGAAAAAAGGAGGGAGATTCCAAATTTGTATTTATGTATGTGTGTCTGCGCTTGTGTGTGTGTGCACGCTTTGTGTGTGTGTGTGTGTGTGTGTGTGTGTGTGTGTGTGGATCTGTGAGGAATGAAAGAGGAGCTGTGGAAAAATGTGTAGGAGTGAAAGAGTCAGTGCAGCTGGATAACTTGTTAAAGTTATAACTACATCATCATCACAAGGTTATAACCACCGTATTTGTCCAAATATGTCAACAGTAATGAATTCTTATGCGTCATAAATATAAGTAAGTCAGTAATGGGATGACCTTAACACTGCTTAATTTTCCCTCCACAGTGCTGAACTGCTGTGAAGGCGACGTCCTCTTCTTATTGGACTCATCAGGGAGCGTGTCATCATATGATCACTCCCGTATGCTCACCTTCCTAGCTGAGCTCCTCCTTCCCTTCTCACTTGGCGAGGACCAGGTGAAGATCGGGCTCCTGCAAGTCGGTACCCAACCACGCCTGGAGTTTGGCTTTGATGCTTATAGCACCCAACATGGCCTCCAGGGGGCTTTGAGGAACACTAAACCTCTAAGGGGGGACACCAACACTGTAGAGGCGCTACGTCTGGCAAAAGACCGAGCTCTGAGACCCGGGGCTCCGAATGGGGCCCGGTCAGGCCTCCCGAGAGTGCTGGTGTGGATGACAGACGGTGTGAAACCAGGTGATGTGATTGGACCAATGGCTGAGCTGCGCGATGAGGGCGTGTTTGTGCTGGTGGTATCTACCGGACATGGCAATTACCAGGTGCTGAGAGAAGTAGTGTCCCCACCTGTAGAAGACCACCTGTACTTTGTGGACATTGATGACATGAGTATCATCACGGAGGACGTCCGGAACGCCATCATTGGTGAGTATCTATCTATGAGCGCCAGTGCTGGTGGGTGTAGTCATGGGTGGGGCGGTGTTAATGGGCGAAAGTGGCAAAAACCCAGAATGATGTCACTTGATGTCATTATTGGCATATTTGGGTGGTAAAGATGAGGGTTGTGGTGCCCAATCTTGGTCCACTGCATGTTTTCTATCTCTCCCTAGTGTACTGACATCTGATTGCCATCTTAATTCCACACATGCTCCTGAAGAAGGTGAAGCAAAATAAGAAGCAGGCACAGTATGCATGTGTGTGTCTGTCTGTGTGTAATGAGATAGGGGGCTCTATTAATGGATTAAGGATTCAACTACCATTGCTGCATCCTCTAACACTATGCCAGACATGATATACTGTATATATATTTATAAATATAGACATAGGGGGTAAACCATTTCTTTAGGCAGATTAGACAACTCAGAAATGACACAGTACATACGTAGCTGTAAGGCATGGCATATAGTGTAAATAAGGCAAGTGTACAACATGTACGCCAGTCCCTAAGGATCCTATCCCAGGCATCAGTGCCTCTTGGGTTAGTTCTTTAGTTGCAGGGCCTAACTGGGATGGCTATTTCAAGTGGTCTTGTTATGAGTTACGAAGGTATTCAGAAACCCAAGTCTGTCTGTCTATGTTGGTGGCTGCCGAAGCAATTTAGCCCTCTGTCTAGAGTTCTTCCCTGTCACCCTGCTATCTATCATTCTACAAAATCTGGACCTGGAACGTGCACAGTGTCTTTTCATCTACATCTTCATCCTTCCTCTAACAGAGATCATCCGAGCTGAGAGACTTCAAGTCCGAGACATCTCCACCAACTCTGCCGCACTGCACTGGCGACCTCTCCTGTTTGGCTTGAGTGGGCACTACGAGATCCGGTATGGACCACTTCCAACAGGAGGTGGTGGAGAAGGGGGTGCTGGTACCAGTCCAAGCACTGGTGGTACTCACTACCAGAGGCTAACCCAATCATCAGAGTCCAGTAATGCCATATTAACCAACCTGATGCCTAATACCACCTACACCGCCTCACTGATCCCAGAGTCAAACGAACACGCGTTCAACACTCTCTCTGTCAACTTTAGAACAAAGCCAGGTTGGTTTACCTCACATCTTCACATTTTACTGTATTTCATAATGATGTGTGTACATGCTTCTTTTCATCCCTTGGTGACATAAAGTAGAAATGATCTTATATGATCTATTTTGGACATGGTTGGTGGTTATCTTCTGCTCAGTGATTATGATTGTCTCCCCATTATCCTACCAGAGGTGCTGAGCCCAGCTGTGGTAACCATCTCCGAGTCAGGCCAGACCAGTGTGCGGGTGAGCTGGGGTCCTCTCCAGCCGGACACCGTCAGGAGTTACCTCATCGAATACTCTGCTCTGCCAAGCGGCAGTCTTCAAACCGTCACAGTGGGCCGACTGCAAAACTCAACCCTGCTCAAGAACCTCCAACCTGATACCACATACTTGGTCACTGTTAGTGCCCAGTACTCCTCTGGCAAAGAGAAGGCCATGTCTGTCAAGATGTGTACTCAGGAAGGTGAGCTTCAGTAAATGAAGGAAACACAGTTTGAGGTGAAAATCAAGGATCTGTTTACTGCACGCTAATGCTAATCGTTTTCCCAAATGGGGTGTGGAACACCGCTTAATCCTTTTAGGATCTTACATTTCAGCTCATTAGTATCAGTTCCATTCAGGTTTGACTGCCTTGAGGACATTACTGAGGTCCTTTTCAGCTTTGAGCCAGTCACACAATTACATTCATCATCTATTGTACTCTTTACTCTTTTTTTTTTTTACACTTTTACTTTACTCTTCTTGGCTGCTCCCTGTTTTCAGTTGCATTATTATTGAAATGTATATGCTGACCACTATATACTGTACATGTACGTATATGCTTTTCTATAGTCCCTTCTATAGTTCTATTGTCTTTCTTTATCTCTAGTGACTCCGGCCTTGGCAGACCTCCAACTGAAAACAGTCGGTAGTGACTCAGTTCAGGTGGATTGGACGGGTAGTGAGGGAGGTTTGAGGGGCTACTGGCTCACCTGGGAGGGTCAGCAAGGCCACCATGGGTCTCTTCCCCCACAACGCTCCTCTCTGTATTTGCCCGCTAACTCTCTGTCAACACGCCTTACACACCTCCCACCTTCTGCTAGAGTGTGTGTGTCACCGATTTACCGGACAGCTCGGGGAGAAGGGCTGTGCTGCACGGCTCAGTTTCAGTCAGGTGAGTGGTGACAAGACAATGTGGCAGTTTGGACTTTTTTGTCAAAAATGTAGGCAATTAACAGTTTATCCTGCACATTCCAAATGTTGTCCCATGATCTTTTTTATTAATACAAGATGATGCATAACAAAACGATATTACTTTGGAATGTATGTCTTATCAACTGTTTTCTCCCTCTATCCTCAGATGCATTAACATATGGCTATGGATCATAGTAGTGTACAAGTGCATCATACCAAACATGGAGGGATGCCAAGTTACTGACTGCAGACTTTTATCATAACTCTTTTTCATGCACCCCTCTATGGAGGAGCTGTGCATTTTGGCTTGCTGAGCTCTTAAATGCAAGCCAAAGACACTTAAATGTGGCCCAACACAATGTGGCCAAATACTGATATGCTATACAAACTGCTATCCAGAAGACTATTTGTTTTTCATTTACATGTTCTCACCTGTGTTATGCCTGTAGTATGTTTCAGTTTAGATTGAAAGCTTAAGATATAAACAAAGATAATTCTTAGGTCTGCTTTCCAGATCCGAATCCAGGCATTCAGGGAATGCTGGAAGTTCTATGGGGGTTGTTTCGGAGAAAGGCTTTGCGCCATATGTGGGGCTCGTGCCCAAATCAGTATTACTTTCAAATGTTTTTAATGCACAGAGAACATCTGATTTACATTTATAATGGTTAACTCCAAATACTACTTTTTTTCATAGCACAGGCCTCATGTCTGTGGATAGGCGTGTGCATGTTGTGGGGGGAAAGTGAACAAGCGGTTCCTAATAACAGGATTTCAAGATTGCTTTGAACTTCTGAAAAAAAAAGACCAGCCACATGTCCTCGAACTACAGAGATGTAACATATGAGACAAATGTATGTAGCTGAAAGTAGTGCTGTCCTGGTCTGTGGATACAGATCAGTTGATCATATTTATTCATCAAATGTCATAAAAGCTAGAGTATTAATAGGTTTTACTTTTTACTACACCCTTCTTTCAGTTAGGGACTGTCATCAGTTATACATTAGTCTTTGCTGCCCCCTATGGGCAAGATCCTTCCATGCTCACAGCTGATGTTAGTGTTTTCGTCTTGTGTTATTCTCCAAGAGCAAATGTGTTATTTTATGTTTGTACACCACTACTGAAATTTAACATGAGCTTGCAATAAAGTTCTTTAATAATTTTGTTTAACTCTGGTCAGTGAACTTAATGTCTATCAAACACTAATTTCCAACAAGTGTTCTATGATTCTTATTTCTTGGGCAAGATATAGAGAGTGCCTTTATAAATCTTAATAATCCAGAAACATAGACTTCCAGTCTGCCTGTGCCTGTGTGAAATCTGTGTGATGTGGATGTTGGATGTCACATTGTATAAAGTAGTCAATTTGAAGCATGCAGCCCTCAACATTTCATTCCCTCTCTCATCCAAGTGGAGTCATCCGTTGCCAGCTCACAGATGTTTAACTATGCAAAGTATATAAAACCCTCAATGCTGCATGCTTCAAATGCATCACTGTTTGGAAGGTTGGATAATGCTGAAGAGTGCATATATATGTGCCTGTATATACATCTGAAATGTATATGTATGAAAATTGGCAGGGTTGCTCAATTATCAGATCTGCAGTACTTGGACACTGGGCTGAATGCATCACTGTTCACCATGCCAGCTTCTGTCAGCAGTCTAACCACAGCTACTTTCAAAGAGAAAAGCTTCACCCAGACTCTGCAGAGTCTGTCAAAGTCTTCCACCAACTCCTCCTCATCCTACTCTTTACAGCCATGAAATCTCTCCTAGAGTCACTGTACTATTTGAGTTGTCTTGCCTTGTGAAAATATGATGGACAAGCCCTAGACTGATGAAATATCCAGGGTGTAACCTGCCTTTGGCCTAATGACCACTGTGAAAGACTCCAGCCCCTGTGATCTTGCATGAGATTAACAAGCATAGAGAGAGGATGCATGGATGATTGATGTTGTAATTATAATGGCTGTGCATAGACTAGACACATAAACAGATATGGCTGGGGAGACAAAGTTTAGAACAGTTTATTTTATGTTAATTAATAATTCATCAAAGACAGGCACAGCCAATAAAAAAGGAACAAACAAAATTGGGAATACATCCAAAAAAGGAAGAGGCAGATAGTCAGAAAAGGAAAGTATGGGCAAGGTCCGAAAACAACAGCCAATCCAATAATATCCAATCAAAATGATCAAAGGCAGACTTCGAGTGCTTCTGTGTTCAAAGATCTATAAACTCATTGCAGTCTTCCAAGAGGAGGAAGGAGGCGTGCACGCGAAGGCAGTGTCGAATCTCTTGTAGTTGCAATATCAGCCCGGTAGGGAGAGACAATGTGCCAGTACTGCTTCACCGTTAGCCAACAAGCTGCAATATCCAAGCACTGACATTGCGAAGATGGAGGCTGTTATGGTGTAGACCGGGATACACAGAAAGCACCAATTGCGAGTTCCGGGCCTCTGTTATGACAACATTTGTCGGCGGTCCAGGTAAATGACAAACCTCCGGGTTACTTTGTACAATTGCTGTGAAAGAAAAGCTTGCTTATGCGCGAAGTTATCTAGGTAACACAAATGACAGCCAGCTGAGCTAATGCTAATGTCAAAGAAGGAGTTTGCTCACCTACATTAGCTGCTAAGCTAGCTCTTACAAACGTCGGATAAAGTAGGACGTTGTTTGAAATAACTCATAATCTATAAACGTGTTAGTTTTACGGCGTTTGTAAAACATCGTTCTCCTTGTCTAGACTCAGTTTATTGACACCGGGGCTGGTTAACTTCAGCTAACGCTATTAGCAAAACGAAAAATAGATGTTTTGATATCGACGTTGGCTAGCTAAGCATAAACGTTAGCATTTTTCAGATCCATTTCCTGGTTATGATTGCTCGGCTCTTCGGATGCCTTTAACTAATGATTTGCACGCTTTACTAATCGGTCACTCCATAGCTCCAACGGATAAATAAATAATTAAAAAGAGTATCTGCATTACATTAGACTTCATACGCTGGAGAGAAAAAAAACCTAGCAAATAGTTGATTAAAGTGGGGGAAGTGTGGCCTTGAGAGGAATTCATCAGTGAACTTAACTCAAGCTCCATTGCTGTACTAATATGATGTTCTGTCCTTATCTACGCGATTATTATTTTACTTGGCTTTAATCACAATTTAGTTCAAGTTCTACTCTTTATTCCCGCACTTTTCCCACGAAAACATACTGCGTCAAGGTAGTGTAGGGCTGTAAATAAATAAGTCAGAGTAGAAATCAAACATTACGGTTATGTTATGCTCATGGCTGTTCAAAAGACCTAACTCGTGATTTCCTAGGAGTGTTGATATATGAGTTATCAAAGTAACATTCTTCGTGCTCGCTGTTAGCCTCGCATCCTGTCAGCCTGCTCCCCCAGCCTGCTTTCTTAATAAGTTTACTCTTGTGTGTCTGCAGGTGGAGGCAGGCGGTGTGAGTAGAGTGCAGCAGTAGAGACAGCCAGCAACATGTACTCTGAGTGGCGCTCGCTGCAGTTGGTGGTGCAGAGTGACCAGGGCCACCTCAGTGTTCTGCACACGTATCCCACCAGCGTGGGCACCGAGGTGGCAAATGCTGTGGTGAAGCCACTGGGCACAGCTGTGAGCCCTGTTGCCACGGAGAACATCCTGAAGACGGACAAGGAGGTGAGGAGGAAGACGAGTTGCCAGCATTTACTTTGCAATGTTTTAACATAAACACACAGCCTGGGATGATATTCTTTGTGTGATATGAATGTTGTGCGTCTTTGAGAAGCCATTAGAAACGGTTGATCATGATCAGGCTACTCAGGTAGTCTGTGGTATTTAATATTGCTCATTTGGTATTAAACACACACCACCACCACCAGCCCAAACTGTTGACACAAGGGAAGATGGATCCTTGGATTCATGTTGTTTACACTCGATTCTGACCCTTCTCTCACAGTGTTGCAGGAGAAATCAAGAACGTTTGAACTAATTGTTTTTCTAACCTTCGCTTATGCAGTTTAGGTGAGGCTTTTGGCTCAGTGTTTTGTTTCCGCGTGACAGGCAGGGGTGGAACTGTGTTGTTCTGCATTCTAGTGCCCTAGCCCTAGAATCCACTCTTAGGGTGGACCTTTTTCTTTCATGTGTTATTGAATCGTGCCCTTTGAACACTGTTGTAACTCAAAATGCTGTTGTTTTCATGCCAGCATTAACCAGTCTGGCCATTGTCCAGATGTCTCATGTTAACAAGGCGGCGTCCCTTACTGGATTATCTGTTAACGCTACGTAGATACGGCAGTGTGTGAAAATCACAGGAGATCTGCAGAGATATGGAAACTATCCAGTCTGGCACCAACCATTGTTCCACAGTGAATGCCACCCAGATTTCATTTCCTTATCATTTAGATGTACACGATGAAGCACAAATGATCCTCTTGACCAAATATTCCCTATGTTTGCATTACCAAGCAAAATGGCCTCTGTCTGTACAATAGCTTGGCAGCCCGCCAAAACACTGTCTCCAAACTCAAAGCAGCGTCCTCAGTTCCTGCCACTGAAAGCATACACAGTACATGATATGATGCTACTCTCACCATGGCGCACAGTAAGGCTCGGCTAGTGTGAAGGCATGAATGGTGCTCAATACGTGTTCTTCCATCACTGCAGAGGGACCCTGAGGCCCAAACACACCTGACACATCCTGCTTTTGGAAAAGTAGCTGTCCTTCCTCCATTTTCAATTTTAAGTGAGATGAATGAACACTGGAGAGAGCTGATAGTTTTTGTTCCAAGGGAAACACATTATAGATGGCAATCCTTTTCTTTGTCTCTTTATTGATTTAGCTACAGAGGAACACGGCAGAACAGGGGTGCACTTATTAGTATCTTCATACTTGTGTTTGATTTGTATACAACAGTGATTGTGTGTATAATGATTGAATCTAGACACATGTTACTGAGACATTGTTTGTTGATTTGTAATCTTTTCCTATTGTGTTCCATTTTGTGCAATACAGCAAACATAACTCAGCACTCCTAAGCTCCTTGCATAGCTTAACTTCTTACCCACTTGTGTGGAATCACAGGCAGTATAATATCAAAAGAATGTCGGCGTAAACAAATCTTGTATTGTTTTAAGTCATATGCTGTATTACTGTCTAACATGTAATGCAATGCAAGAAACCCACAGCAGAGGTACCAAGCTCTCCAGCAGCTTTTGCTACATGGCGAACCAAATCAGTAATGTCTGACTTCAAACACATGTTAACTTACTGATAATCCTTTGCCGTCTTAGGTGAAGTGGACCATGGAGGTGTTATGTTATGGACTAACCCTCCCTCTGGAAGGGGACACTGTCAAGCTGTGTGTGGATGTCTATACTGACTGGATGATGGCCCTGGTGTCACCCAGGGACTCCATGCCTCAGCCTGTGGTCAAGGAGCCCAATTTATATGTCCAGACCATCCTCAAACATCTCTACAACATCTTTGTACCGAGGTATGTTTGAAATGTTCAAGGGCCTGCCAGTATGTCTGCCATGTGTTCCATTAGCTGGATATAGCATCGTTTAGGTACTAAAATTAGTTTTTGGCACTCTGATCTGTCCTGCTGCTATTTTCTTATCAGTGCTGCATAATGAAGAAATATATTCTCATGATTTTGCTGATCTTCTTTAGTTTCCATTATTAAATGGGAATTTATCATCCATTTGTGATGTGTTTTGCAAGAATGCATTATCAAATGACAAGTGATGATTCATTTACTCTTCAAATTCAAATTAATTGTGTCCTTCATTTGAATCTGTCTCTGTGTACGCCTCTTACTGTGCCTGCTGTACTTATGCGGTTTTCTGTCTGATCCAAACAAACCTTTGCTTTTTGTCTCCCTCTCTATCCCCTTGATTCAAAACCCCATCAGGCCCGAGCAGCACAGTCTAAACCACATCAGACTTTGCCAGCAGGTTCTGACTGCAGTCCAGAAACTGGCACGAGAGTCTGTTTCCATGGTGAGGGAAACCTGGGAGGTGTTGCTGCTCTTCCTTCTTCGCATCAATGACACACTATTGGCCCCACCCACTGCTGGAGGTAGCCCACAGCTTTGACCTTTACATCCACTGTCACTGTTTACATAAATACTGGGAGTAACCGTCCTGTAATATTTTCCACTTGTGAAGTTGGGGTGGCAGAGAAACTCGCAGAGAAGTTGATGGCAGTGCTGTTCGAGGTGTGGCTGCTCGCCTGTGCCCGCTGCTTTCCTACGCCGCCATACTGGAAAACTGCAAGAGAGATGTTGGCCAACTGGAGACATCATCCTCCTGTTGTTGAACAGTGGAGCAGAGTGGCCTGTGCCCTGACATCCAGGTGACACTTTATGTGACTTCAGATTTCCGTGATACAGCTGCTCACACTTTGCTCATATTAGGGTCACATGAAAACTAGTAAAGCAGATTGAAACGCTTTATGTTGCATCCATGGTGGTGGTACAGTAAGCGTTGACATTTGTATATTTTTCGACATAAAAGTTTCTTTCCCTTTCTTTCAGCTTTACCTTAAGTGTTCTTTAACTAATGTTAATCCTTATATTAGTGATTCTCAACCCTCGTCCTTGACAGCGATGCATATTTCTCATCTCTGCCTCTTCTACCATAACTCACTTATAACATTGGGGTGTTTTGCATATCAAGATCTTGGCAACAAGCCTGATTTAGCTACATTTATTTTACTTATTCATTGTGGAAGTAGTGAAAAGTCCTGAAACTCATAATTACTTGAAGAACTTAAACTTTAAATACAAAAATGATTAATTACAAAAATGAAGATTATAGCAACAATTGAGCAGGAACATTTTCAGGTTTTCTACCCTTTCAAACTTGAAGCTGTATTGGTGGATGTAATATTAATAGAAATAGTAGAATAATATATTCTCCAGTGATCGCTCTCTTTCGGGCTCGTAGTAATGTAGAGCTGCTCAATTCCTGTTCATCTGTTCTTTCCAGGCTGTTGCGCTTCACCCATGGACCCACCTTCCCACTGTTCAAAGTTCCAGACGAGGACGCCAACCTGATACCATTGGAGATGGACAATGACTGTGTGGCACAGACGTGGTACCGCTTTCTTCATATGCTCAGGTACATAGACACGCAAAATGTCTGCTTTCTGCTCAGCCGTTTCTTCAAAAAGAGAAGTTCAATGTTCATCAAACTCAACCTTGTTCACAACCGAAAACAGAAGTATCTCATGTTGCTCTCCACCTCAAACATTTCCCTTATCTACTTAATCTACTTCCTCTCTAGGAACAAAACATCTTTGTAATCCTGTAGAACTAGTAGCCCATTGTGTTTTGTTTCCTCCCTTGTTTTTTCCCATCCTTCCTCATTCCCTTTCTGCTGTACTCATCCAGCCTTGTTTTTTTTGTCAAGTCTACCTTGAAATGTCTTCCATATGGCAGCATTATGCCGTAGTGCTTGGCGTTCAAAGTAATTTAAAATGGCTCATGTCAAACCTTTATTTATATAAATATGTAAAGATATGTATTTTTGAATCTACATAAGACAGTGGTTCCCAAACTTTCTTTCGCACCCCCCCTTATATAGATCAGAAGTTTTTCGTATGGTAAAATATGAATATGATTCCATTGAAAAGCACAAAATGATTCTGAATTCTTGATTGGCCCAGCAGTGCTAGCATCATCTCAATGTGAACAGTGATAATTCCATTCTATTCAAAACATAGTAGAACCATGCTTGTCTAGAAATGGCCATCGTTGATCTGCGCCTGTCATCTTTTTTGCTAAAGCCAAGAATTCTAGCACTTTCTTTCTGGTTTATAGCAACCCAGTGGACCTGAGCAACCCTGCGATCGTGAGCACCACTCCAAAGTTTCAGGAACAGTTTCTCAACTCCAGCGGTATTCCTCACGAAGTGGTGCTGCATCCTTGTTTGAAACAGCTGCCCCAGATTTTCTTCCGGGCCATGAGAGGCGTCAGCTGCTTGGTGGATGCTTTCCTGGGTAAATATGAAATGAAAAACATATTCATTGGTCAAAGTGTCACATTTCACAATGAATTGTTGGAACACAGCCATAGCACTTAACACAGCTGTTACCCAATTTCCTAAGCAAGCACTGGTCTTTTAGACTTTTCAAATGTGTCATTTCCAGCTTCCAGGTATCTTCTAGTGTCTACTCATTTCATTATTGTATGAAAATCAATGTATACAGATTTTGAACTTGCTTTCATAAGGTTTGGGAGTTCCATCAGTATTGCATGGATTAGTTTGTTGTGAGGTTCTGGCTCTAGAAAGTTTGAGGTCTGTACAAGTTGATTTTTATACCTCAGTGAAATGAACAGAAAAAATAGCAGCTTGTTGTTTGGAAATACATTGAGGCATCTCAGACTCCATGGTAGGCTTTGGACAATGGCCTTGTTTGAACATGTGAATAGAAACATGTCCGTGTGTATTTTTCTCTTCACACTGTAGGTGTCTCTGTTGAAAAGAAAGATGTACGCGAGAGGGTGTTCTCTTTTTGTCCGGTGATGCTCTCTCATGGTATAAACATCACCGTCAACACATCATCAAACGAGATGGGCATATGTAGTGGTCTTTGTTTTATTGGTGGTGATGCATTTAACAACTGGGCTTAGTCTTGGGCTTGACCAAAATTACTTGTTTCAGTCTAAAATCCAAGCTAAGCTACAAGGTCATCATCAAGGTTTCTGCTGCGGGCACAAAAGGTCGAGTCATTTGATCAAGATGGATGGATATTAATCATTGGTGATTCATATCTAACCATGTTCTTGCATGTCCTAAATTATTGAATAATGTCTATGATCAACTCATGGGATCTGAAAACATTTTCTTTTTTCTCCCTTATATAACATAAAAAATCAGAAAATTGCTCGGAGTGATTATATTGACCTAATCCAAGTTTCATCTGCAAATACAAGAGAAGAGACAGGAATTTTTCGGAGTGTGCTGGCTAATGCTAATCAGATGTTTATTTACATTCAGCTCGAAAGCCAAACTGATTGTGGTGCTGTGTACATCTCACCGTCCTCTCTCACAGGAATATCACGCCCCAGAGCTGACAGTGCTCCACCAACCCCAGTCAACAGAATGAGCATGTCCCCGCCCCCTTCTATCACCAACACCACGCCGCCTCACAACCGCAAGCAGCGGCACACGGTGGTCACCAAAACCACCAGCAAGAGTTCAGCTGTAAGTATTACCTGGTTTTAGTGCCGTAGCTGTGTTAAGCAAACACTCCAACTGGAATGCCACCGTCAACAAACCCAGATCTTTTGCATCCGTTGTCTAGTTATATCATCTGTAATGTACAGAGCATCGCAAACATGCTGGGGGGAGTTACGGGTTTCGTCCCTGCAGTTTCTGACATTACATGAAATTACATTTTCAGATAGTTCCTTCTTAACACCATTTAGAGTTGGTCATTTTTCATTGCCTTGAATTGCTATTTGTACTTAATGTCTCTTGACAGTTGGGCTAATTGTGTTTCCTTTTTGTTAAATTGGCCATATTTAGTTAAATCAGGTTAGGGAGGCAGTGGCTCAGTGGGTAGTGCTTCCGCTTGGGAACCGGAGGGTTGCCGGTTCGAGCCCCTGCCGAGGTGCCCCTGAGCAAGGCACCGAACCCTCAATTGCTCCCCCCTCTGCGTAGGGTGGTAATGTAATGTAAGTCGCTTTGGATAAAAGCGTCTGCCAAATGCTCGTAATGTAATGTAATGTAATGTAATGTAAATCAGAATATAACTTGCCTGGCTGGTTTCCCACACGTTTAATTAGTTTTGAGGTTAATCTTACATTTATGATGATAAAAGGGATGCTACAAAATGTGGTGATTTGTAGGAAGATTGCATCTAAATTATGTCACTGATACTGTTTTTAGAAGTTGGAGTATTTTTGGCGACATTTTGGTGCTCACTTACCAGGAAAGGTTTAGTATCCAATCCACAACATCCGTTAAGTTTTATTTTTACGTGCACAACGCCTATCTTTGTGCTAATATAGAAATAACTCGGGTCTCCATATCTGTCCAATCAAAACCTTACAGACCTAGCCATAGACTGCCACAGAATATGACTTCAAATGGTACTGATAACTCTGAAAATTCCTGTGGAGAAACATTAAGCTATCACATGACTTATTTTCTGAGTCCTCTGACATCTGCTGTTGTGCCACCTCTTAGTTACACAGTTGTGGTCTGTAGTATAACTTGTATCTCTGCCTACCCCACAGGGAGCTGGTGGGCAGCCAACCAAAGCATCTCAGCAACAGCAACAGCAGCAGCAAACTTCGTCCTCCCCAACCCTTCTGTCCAGCCCCAACCAGAGCAGTTGGGAATCTCGGCCGCTGCCGGCCCCGGCAAGACCCAAAGTCAACAGCATCCTCAACCTGTTTGGCCAGTGGCTTTTTGACGCCGCTCTGGTCCACTGTAAGCTCCACAGCGGCCTCAGCCGAGACCCCAGCATGACTGGTAAGGAGTGAACCTCAGGCGGTGGCTTATACTATATAGCATTTCCATTTATGCATGGGCAGGTGGGTGTTGCTGTTCATTAGTACGTGTTTTTGTGGAGTTATCTGTCTTTTGGTATTTGTGTTATTTTTTTACTGTACGTTATTCAGGATATTCTTTCCTTTTTGCCATTTTCTCTGAAACTTCTTTGTGCCTTTCTGTGAGTGGAGGGGCTTGGTTAGAAGTGGCCTGGTATGATATTCCCATCTGATTGACAACCCATTTACATCTGCCAACTCTTCAAACCTGGCTAATACTACATACAGGCTATAACTGCATATCAAGGACTTCATACAAACTCCTTTTTTCTTGAAGTTAGGCAATACACACACAATACTGATGAAGGCACTTAAAAGTGTTTTGAAAAAATAAATCAACCATATCATTGGCTCTCCATTTATTTTTCTATTTTGGTGTAGTGTCCTGCACGTGTCTACCATGTCTGAATAATGTCAAACAATTGTAGTAGGTCAAAGGTCATACATTGAGGAAAACAAACACAATTCATGCCTGATATGAATTGATCCGCAAAATATTGGATCTGCTTTGATTTTGTCTCTCTCCACTATTTCTGTTATCTTGCAGCCTCTTTTATCCAAATTCTCCTTTCTTATAAATCTTGTAAGTAGGAATGGCAGCTTTTTTTCCTTCACTTGATTCGCGTTTCTTGATTCAAATTTCTGCTTTTGAGTTCGGTTTCTCATGGTCATCATCATTACTTGCCATTGTTTTCTGTTCCCACTCCTTGTCATATGAACATTCACCAGCATTCTCTCAGCGCTCTCCAAAAGTGATGGAATGGGTTTCACCAACTGACCACTTGTTTCGACCATAATGTTGCCAGTTTGTGACAACGCCACCCTGTTTTAAGTTTTCATTTTCATTTCCTTTGGGTCACACTAATCCTTATTATAGCTTCAGAACCCCTGTCAAGTACAGCATTTATATTTTGTTTTTCTTGTAATTTCCTTTTTGTTTTGTCAGTTCACTTCAGTTTTATATAGGTTTAGTGCCTCAATGCATGAATATGAATGGTCTGTACCTTGAGTGACAGTCATAAAAGCAACTGTAAGGGAGCTGACACAGGGATTTTGCTTTGTGGACTTGCAGCAGAAAATGGCTGACAATTGAACATCAACATCCTACACTTTGTTATGCTTTGTGACAATGACAGCTATAACTTTAGTCGTAAACTCTTTGTGTCAGAGTTCCCTTTTTTGAATGCTTGTTAATGACGTGGGTGTGTGTTTGAAGTCTTTGTTCTATCCTGTTCTGAAAGTTAAATGTTTGCTTTCTTTTTCTTTTTTTTTGTACCGTTTGTTTTGTACTTTTTGTTGCAGCGTGCATATATTAGATTTGTGTCTCTGTTTGCCTGTTTCTTATACGTGCATGTGTGCTAATGACTACATTTCAATTCAGGGTCCTCTCATTCTTTGTCTCTTCCATATTCTGCAGCGATAGCCACTCAAGTAGGTCTGGAGCTCAGAAGGAAGGGTTCCCAAATGTCCACTGATTCCATGGTTTCCAACCCCATGTTTGACGCAAATGAGTTCCCAGAGAGCTACGAGGCAGGACGAGCTGAGGCCTGCGGGACTCTCTGCCGCATTTTCTGTAGCAAGAAAACTGGAGAAGAGATTCTGCCTGTCTATCTGTCCAGGTAACATGGTTGAGTGGTTTAACATTTTTAACTGTCTCTGCAGTAAAAAAAAAGAAGCTCAACTATGAACATGCATTTTAGTGTTGTCACTGTTTTAAATGGTAAATATGATAACTGCGAACAGCATTGCCTTGTGTATTAAGTGTGATATTCTTGTTTCTGTGAAGGTTCTACATGGTCTTGATTCAGGGTCTCCAGATCACCGATTTCATCTGTAGACCAGTCCTGGCATCGATCATTCTCAACTCTTCCTCTCTCTTCTGCTCTGACCTGAAGGGCATCAATGTAGTTGTGCCCTACTTCATAGCAGCCCTGGAGAATATTGTACCAGACAGGTAGGGCGGCTCACAGTCACTCATTTGCTAATGAAATGCATTTTCATTTATTACATATATCTACCGAGTACATTATATTATTTTTGAGGGTTTCCTCAAATTACAGGTACATATTGTGGAAACTGCCTCATGTTAATCAGATTTGCTTTACTCCACCAGAGAGCTGTCCAAGTTCAAGATGTATGTAAATCCTACTGATCTGAGGAGAGCCTCTATCAACATTCTGCTAGCCATGCTGCCTTTGCCACACCACTTCGGCAACATCAAATCAGAGGTAATTGGTTTGGTTCTATTCAGGGGATGATCATATCAGGCTTTCAGAAGCAGGGCAGATTTGTTCATTTGTCTTGATAAACATTTTACTAAGACTGCTTCTCAGAAACCCTGGAAAGATACTCTTTTGCTCTGTTGTGGATGCCTGTTTTGGAGGTTGCATCCATTAGCCCCATATCCCTTCATGGTTATAATGGTTACTTCCAAAGTGATTCAATAGCTACAATAGTTTCTGCATTTTTGTTGGGATTTGAGTTGTGTTTTATCATTGCTCTTTAGTCTTTTCCTTTTCCATGTGAGATCTTTGTCGAAACATGACAGCGTGAGAATTTGCCACACCACACTTGTTTTCTTAGTAGTAATCTAAAACCCAGACGGTAGAAGCGTTCATGTTCATATATGTACGTGTAAATATCAATATAATGTATCTTCTTCTCACAATCTTTAAAGTAGCTTAGTAGAAGTTTGTTTACCGTGTTCATGATATGTGCTTAAGGTTTTGCTGGAGGGGAAGTTCAGTGAGGAAGATGGGTGTCCTCGTGACCAGCCTGTGTCCTTCCTGTCTCTGAGGCTACGCCTTGTCAATGTCCTGATAGGTGCCCTGCAAACTGAGACAGACCCCACCAATACACAGCTCATCCTTGGTATTTAGGATACATTGGATTTTTCATTTACTGACTAATTTGTATATCTTCATTAATTATGCCTATTGCTACTTTTGCAATTTTTAGCTTTCTTAATTTTTATGGAAAATATTAAAGGTTTTTCTCTTCATACCTCCCAGGTGCAATGCTAAATATTGTCCAGGACTCGGCACTCTTGGAGTCCATAGGTGCACAGACAGAAACAGTAAGACTTTCTAATTATTTTAATTATTTTAGCCAATGCTAAACCGAGCTTTCATTTTGTGATTGGCAAGACATCAAGCTTGTTGTGCTTTTGCCGTGGCAGGGCAGTATTGATGGAAGCCACATGACGGTGAGGAGCCAGAGTCACAGCCGTACTAACAGTGGCATTAGTTACAACAGTGGGGGCAGCACTGAGGCCACCAGCCCAGACTCTGAGCGTCCTGCCCAGGCCCTGCTTCGGGACTATGGTAAGGATGGACAATACTCTGCTGCTGTAAAGAAGTAGAATTATAAACCTAGAACATGGAGAATTTGATAATTTTTTCTCGAAGATTCATGTTATTTCATATCAGCCTGTGCTTGCTGTCAATGTGGATATTGATTAACACCTGTGTTCTTCATAGCTAACGTGGTTACAGTGATATGCAGAGTTAAGAAGCGTTGGGTAAAATGTCTTTGTAGGTGATACAAAATGATTTGCTGTGATGCTGTTCTATTAGGCCAACAGAATTGGATTGCTTACTTTGCTTGTTTACTTCACTCTGATTGATGTTTGCAACAGAATGTTGCCTAATTAGAGGCATTTCATAGATTTTACCTTTTGCTGTGTGCGGTTCCATTTTATGCTGTGATTTCAAATCCTCTTCCAATGCATGCTCTTCATTAGCATGATATGTCTACAAACTGGACACCTAGGTCAATACTAACCCTGTATAAATTAGCTCTGACGTGCCAGTCCTGTTCCTGCTTTCTTGCTCGTCTTCTTTCTTTTCGGTGGTTGGTATTTCGGGGTGTTATATGATCTAGCTTTTGCAGATACTGCGGCAGGCCTGCTGGTACGCAGCATCCACCTAGTCACCCAGAGGCTCAACTCTCAGTGGAAGCAAGACATGAGCATTTCACTGGCGGCCCTGGAGTTGCTGGCTGGGCTTGCCAAGGTAAGGCTGCAGTGCAGTGTTATATTTGCACAAGAAATGAAACGCATTATGATGACTTAAACCTAAAACCGTCCCACCTATTTCCACCTACATATGGAAATTCTTCTCAACAGCATGAAATGGAGCATTTTATAATAACCCTCATGATCTGTGTCCTTTCCATGTCTGCTTTGTCCAGGTGAAGGTGGGAGTAGATTCTGCAGACCGTAAACGTGCTGTCAGCTCTATATGTGGATACATTGTGTACCAGTGTAACCGTCCAGCTCCTCTTCAGTCCAGAGATCTCCACTCCATGATTGTAGCGGCTTTTCAGTTTCTGTGTGTGTGGCTCACAGAGCACCCCGACATGCTGGATGAGAAGGCAAGTTTTACAGTTCAATTACTAGTTGAAATAGTTTTGGTTTGGTTCATCTTTTATTGGGTTACAGTATGTCACATTGTGCAATATACAGTTAGTATATTTGAGTAGCCATATTTTAAAATGAAAATGTTGTATGTTTGCCTTTCTCTCTGGCACTTGTGTAAACATAACATGCAAAGCCTATTCCATTGCAGGGCAATTTGTAATTGTACATTTTGATGTCAGGATTGTTTGGTAGAAGTGCTGGAGATTGTGGAGTTGGGAATCTCTGGTAGCAAGTCGCGGCAGGAACAGGAAGTGCGGCATAAAGGGGAGAAGGAACACAACCCAGCCTCAATGAGGGTGAAGGATGCTGCCGAGGCAACTCTGTCCTGGTAAGACTGGTTTTATCCTCACAGCTTACATATTTTTTGCCATTTGTTGTTCAAATTTCAGTCCTATATCCCTGCTTGTCCTTCTGTGGTGTTCCCCCAGTATCATGCAGGTGTTGGGGGCCTTCCCTTCTCCCAGTGGGCCTGCCTCCACCTGCAGTCTGCTGAATGAAGACACGCTGATTCGCTATGCCAGGCTCAGTGCCACAGGAGCCAGCAACTTTCGCTACTTTGTCCTGGACCACTCTGTCATCCTCGCCATGCTGGAGCAGCCTCTTGGCAATGAGCAAAGTAAGAAATGCCTTTGCTGAAAATCCATCATGTGATTTCATGCAGCTGTATGATGATGTCGGTGTAGAAATGAAGGTGCCAAGAGGCTATCGTGATTAAAGGGTTTCTTGGTTCATTGTCAGTATGCAGGTGTTAGTGCAAATTGCCAAACACTGATAAAACATCCATATAGTGGATAAATCTAGTGTTTGTGTCACCCTAGACCCTAGTCCTTCAGTGACAGTTCTGATCCGAGGGACAGCTGGCAGACATGCCTGGACCATGCAGCTCTTTCACCAACCCAGAGGAGCTCGTGCCAGTCAGAGGGTGAGAACACACAGCAGATTATTGCATCATGAAAGGCACCTATACTAAAGCAGGTTCACCTCTGAAGTGTTTTTATTTGTAAGTATAGCAGTGACCTCACCTGTCTCACTGATAACACAACTCCTTACGTTTCATTTGTATTTGCTCCCCTCCTCTGCCATACAGCAGGTGTTTGTTCCTGAGGGTCGCCCAGCCCCCAACAATGATGTTGGAATAAAATACAATGTCAAGCAGAGGCCGTTCCCTGAAGAGGTGGACAAGATCCCCCTTGTCAAAGCTGATGTCAGTATTCCTGACCTGGACGACATTGTCAATAAGGAGGTGAGAGAATGTTTCCTGTTGGGCCTCCATCATTGTCATCATTTCTTGCTGTTGTTGGCCAATTATTCAAATAGAAAAATTGTATTGACAGAGTTTGTTGTCCTTACTGTGCAATACAGTGCAATGCAGGACTCTACAAGAACGATGCACTGGAGAGCAATCTCTACTTCAGCTATACAGCAAGTGAATCATTCATGTAATGTGTTATTATACAAACTCAGGTGTGTTGTATGGGCTGGCAGGATGATGCAAGAGCTCCAAATTCTCTGATGAGTAATAACCCCCATGTGAGTTGTTGGAGAGGTTCCAAGGTCACTTGGGTGTCTGTTGGGATGTACAGTGTATGGGCAAACACCACCAACTTTTAATTTATTCTCTGTATGAACTCTCTTTTCTCTGTATTAAAATTCATGTAAGTAACTTTGATGGTATCCAAGAATAAATTTCCTTGAATTTCCAATTTCCATTTGAACACCTGTTTACATTATGAGGAATCTTTTTTTTCAGTTTGTAGTTGGCAGCAATGTCTTAAGGAGTTTCACATTCTTTCCGCGTTGCTTTGGGAGGTGAAACATCAGTATTTACACTGTGGACGCACTTAACTCTTTGTGTAGCAATGCAAAATTCATGCCATTAAGCTTTATTAATTATTCCCCACAACCTCTCATAAACATATGTTGTTTCTTCCTCAGCTTGAAGTTCAACATGACAAGCTCCGTAGTTTGATGACCAAGCAGATAGAGTATGAGAATGCTCTGGAACGCCACAGTGAAGAACTGTGGAAGTCCAAACGCTTCCCTGACCCACAGACGGACTGCAAACCGCCTCCACCCTCACAGGAGTTCCAGACAGCTCGCCTCTTCCTCTCCCACTTTGGCTTTTTGTCTCTGGAGGCACTGAAGGTTGGTTATTCATATTTGTCTGTGGTTCTGGGTGTTTGTGTATGGTGGTTGGCTATATGCTCCGACCACTGCGAAGAGACGAGGCCAGCTTTTAATCCTGAGAAACTGTTGAATTGTCTGAATCATTTTTAATTTCAATAGGAAACTCACAATAGTCGTCTACCTCCTCATCTGATTGGTCTGGAGTCATCCTTGCCTGGGTTTTTTGACGACATCAGCTACCTTGACCTGCTTCCCTGCCGACCATTTGACACCGTCTTTATTTTCTACGTGAGAGCTGGACAGAAAAGCAGCCACGAGGTGAGAAGGTTCAGTTTGATTGGTTGCAGCACTGCACAACAGATTTGAAAGGTAGTGAGAAGGATTGTTGTACAATATAATTGCAGTAGCTGTTGAACTCTTAAGTGTCTTGAATTTAACTTATATTCTATTTAACTTTCGCTTAAATAGAATAGAAAATAGGCAGTCTTGTAAGCATACCATTTCCTTTCTGACCAATTCATGAGCAATGGCGTATCTGTGCTTGGTCCATCCAGATCCTCAGGAACGTGGAGTCCTCCACCAGTGTCCAGCCCCACTTTTTGGAGTTCATGCTGTCTTTGGGCTGGCCTGTGGACGTAGGTCGCCACCCTGGCTGGACGGGACACCTAGATACAAGCTGGTCCCTCAATTCCTGCTCCGACAACACTGATATACAACAAACAGGTTCAAACCACTTTGTTACTAAATCAGGTTTCACAATTCAGCGTTGCTCTTGTGATGTGAGCCTCAAATTTTAATAATGTTTTCTCTAGAGGAAGCTTCTACTCCAGAGGACACAGGAGGATCAGTGTTCAATGGGGAGAAGAAGGTTTTGTACTATGCTGACGCTCTGACAGAAATTGCCTTTGTCGTTCCGTCTCTAACAGAAAATTCTGGTTAGTATCCTTTAAGAAAAAGTAAAGGACGTTCAGTTGTGTTGTACTGATGTATGATGCAAGCACAGCCTCACTATGATCTTTGGTGTTTCCCAGAGGAGTCATCGGTGCATAGTGACTCTACAGTAGAGGCAGACTACAACGCAGACCTCATGCCTAGTTTACTGAAACAACCCAATCTGACACTGGAGCTGTTCCCCAACCACTCTGAAAACCTGGAGTCTGCCAAAAAGGTAACGTTCAGCACCGTGATCTTTTACCATTTGTAACATATAGGCTCAGTGGAAGGTACTGTAGATGCAGACCTGGCTCATTTGTAACCTTTATCCTGAAACATGGACGTTCTATGCCTTTGGAGATGTCTTGAGGCAGTGCATCTTCTGTTGAGATGCATCAACATGTTTTCTTCGCGATGAAGCTTTGATTCTTGCTCAAAATGAATGTATTGTTGATATACCGAACATTTGTAAATAAACCATACGATGCATGCTGTGCGGAAATTTCGGACAAACCACAGATCATTTTGCAAGCTCATGGTGTTGTTTTACAGGTTTTGGTTTTCTGTTAAATGTTACAGCGTGAACACAAATTATTCACTCAATTGGAACAAACCTGAGAAACTACAGGTCTGACTCTGTGTCTGTGCTCTTTCTGCAGCTGAGTCCGTTGGTGAAATCCAAGAGGTCTTCCACAGGGAAGTCTGTCCCACCGCTGGGTCCCGAGACAAAGGTCTTTGTGGTCTGGGTAGAGCGTTTTGATGACATCGGTAAATCTCTCCTTAATTCTTATTTTCTCACCTTTTCCAACACTTGAAGTGATTCTAAAATGTGCTTTTTTTGTTGATTCATTTTCTGAAGCTTATTCTGTTGTTAGTCCTCAGAAAGTCAAAACAATTTTGCCTTAAAAGTAAATCAAATTGTAAAATGCTTAAATGCTATGATTTAACTACTGTGTTTTATATTGTTGTACTGATGAAGTCATCTTTGCTTTATGTTAAGCAACATCTCGTTAACTTTACATGATTTCTTAACTGTGAGACCAATGGATCAAGGAAATATATGATTCTAATACATTTCTTTTCTAGAGAACTTCCCATTGTCTGATCTCTTGGCGGAAACCAGCACAGGCTTGGAAGCTAGTTTGAGCAACAGCACCTCCTGCAGGTACTCGGAACCCAAAGCACACTTTCTTGTTAATATAGATAACTTTGCAGCAATGGATTTCTTTGGTCAGGTGTCAAACTAAACAACAGCAGAAAAAGACAACATAATCATGACACACAGGGCCGTAATAAAATTCAAGGCAAGCAGAATATGCAGGCTTGTTTTATGATGCTGTTTTTGTGGCCGTTAGGTTTGTGTCACTATTTATCAAATGTTTTATGTCCTCCCACAGGGACACGCTGTAGTCATTTGTTGCATGGCGTAACACAGCCTCCCTTTGTCATGGCTTGTGACTGCCTGTTTTGATATATCTGAATTTTGTTCCTGATCCAGGTCAGGGTTACTAGAGAAGGACGTCCCTCTGATTTTCATCCACCCTCTGAGGACGGGCCTGTTCAGGATCCGGCTGCATGGAGCCGTGGGCAAGTTTGGCATGGTGATTCCCCTGGTGGACGGAACGGTTGTCAGCCGCAGAGCACTAGGTAATAGATGACATGACTCGCTCTTATCCCTCATACGCTTTACACATACAATGAATGTTCAATGAAAACAAGCCTAGGTCACAAAAGCAATTGCATCCGGTTACTTATGGGTGACAAACTAGTTGCAAGCTGTAGTTGACATTTCCTTAATTCGAAGTTAATTCAACCTAAGTCATTGGCTACATTTCAGTTACAGGATTTACCTAATTTGATGAAATGTATTTTTACAACGATTGGTAACGATAAGAATACTGTGTTTGTGTTTTTCTCCCAGGATTCCTTGTGCGTCAGACGGTCATCAACGTGTGCCGACGGAAGCGTCTGGAAAGTGACTTGTACAGCCCCCCTCACGTGAGGCGGAAGCAGAAAATAACTGAGATTGTACAACGTTACCGCAACAAGCAACTGGAGCCGGAGTTTTACACCTCGCTCTTTCACGAGGTGGGCGAGGGAAAGCCTCACCTTTAACCCTCTGTGCTGTCCTAACACTGGCCCACAAAGTGCACACAGAAACACCAACACTACATACGCTATTACTCACAACATTCACAACTGCGCATACACTCACATTCTCTCTCACGCACACGCACACGCAAACACACACACACACACACACACACACACACACACACACACACACACACACACACACACACACACACACACACACACACACACACAAACACAGAATCTTTATATTTATACTGTACTATTTTGTTATTTATATGACAACATTTATCAACACTGTCTGCCATTGATAGCAAAGTGTCAAACTGATGCCAAGGTGCAAAAGGCTTGATTTCTATGTATCAGCCAGTCACTGACGATCTGAATGGCTGAAAGTTCAACAGTGACTCATTTAGGTTCATGCTTTGTGGCAAAAGAGTTTCTGCTTGCCTTTAATTGCAGTACAATAGATAAACTGTTGGCCTTTCTGAGATGGTAAAACGTTTTGTATCTGCCCTTGACACCCTGTGAATCAAGTGAATTTAATGGTCATTTGGAAATACAGGAAATTGGAACCAAAATCCAGATTTGCATATTTGTTTGTTGTTTTTGTCAGTCGAACCTAGATTTACGGGAGCGTGGTCATGTAAATGCTGCTGCTTCAAGTGAGGGAAGGAATGAGTGACAGCGAGAACCCACAAACAAATAAGGTATACCTGGACACATATCGAAAGTCTTCCTTGTTCAGACATTTGGCCGATGCAGCAACTGACTGAGCACATAAGTGTTCCGGATGATTTATAGAAGGCCTGTGTTATATTACTGTACGTCTTTCTTTTTGACACCCGAGTTGTCGATGTGCCAGTCTGGAAGTTGTGATGACATCCACTACACCCTGTGTGTACGTGAATGAGTGTTAAGTCGGTCATACTACACTACATGGATTCTTAACCGTCGATACTCGCTAACATTTTGGTTTGCGGATGGTAAAAGCAGTTACAGCGCTCCCGGAGCTACCGTCGTTGATGTTTGCAGGGTTAACATAAAGACATTTTAGGTTTGAAGTTTGTTCTCTGTGTATACCAAACAGAACCGTAGCACCCTTTAATTGTCTTGTCACTCCAAGCATCTATGGTGATGGGTTAAAAGGCCACGATGTAGCTGAACACCATTACATAATGACTCGCGTTTCGGTTAATCAAAGCTCTAATTTTAAATCTAAATCTATAAAGAGATCATTCATTTCTGAAATTCAGTTTAAATAAAAAGAGAATATGCAGTTTTGCCTAGATAAACATTTCACCAACCTTTTGCTTCCCACCTTTGGTTACTCACTGTACTTTAGTTTTGATTCAAGCCCTTTCACTGTCTGCCTAACAATGTGAATTTATTTATCACAGAGATGGAATCAGGCAAACACCTCTGCTTTACATTTAGTTTATATCTGAAAGTCTTAATGCACTGAGCACATTTTGCATTTATTTTCTAATCCCTTTGGTTACCTTACATGTCTTTTGTACTTTTGTGCTTTTTGAAGGAAAACCCCTGCTGCGACTCACTTTTTAATGACTGTGCTTTATGCACATGCCTTTTTTGGAAGGAAAAGTACATTAAATATGCTTCAAAGAAACTGCATACAATCAGTCATACATCATATCCTGTTACTCCTCTGATGTGTGATCATATTTAAGGATTTGCCATGTACAGAAACTGAGGATAATATGTAAATATATGATAGTGTAAGGCATATACAAGTCGTTTGTTGCATTTCTCATCTGAGATGACAAGAAAAGTGTATGTATGCAAATATGTGTGGGAGAATCACAATGAGTTTTGAATGTAACATGCATTAATTAAAACTATTAATGATCTTTTAATTTCTCACCTATCCTAATATTTTACCTTTGGTTATGAGGAACAAAAATGAAATTCCCATTTTACAAGCTGCTTCATAGAGCATTAAAGAGTTTAGAATAGAAGTCACAATGGGGCTCCATTAATTTTCACAGTTGTGTCTGGGTTGGCGTGCACATGCAGGTCAGTTACAGTAATGCAAATATTTGCAGCACAAATGGAATCAAAGTGGCTTGTGGCCTTAACCGTGATCTCGTTTTGTATGATGACAGTGAAACAAGCCGGATATGGATTGAAATTGAACCCATCTGTATTTGTCGACATAACGCCTCAGGGTAGGACCTGTGACAATAGGCGTGCCCCCAGTGCCCTGGAGCTATGTGGAGATATTAACATACTCCAACTGAAATGTTTAATTCTAAACGTTCCAGTAATTATTAGCTTCAAACAAGTTTACAAACACCAGCTGCAAAGCACAATCACAGAAAAACGGAATAGAAATTAAAGGTTTGGGGATCTGCACCTCAAAAACCCTACACACAAGCATAATCCCTTTGTCCTTTAAAAGTCCTCACACACATGTTTTCACAGGCTGTTCAGACCTCCCAATGACCAATTCAATGAATTTGCAGTGAAGAATAGAAGAACGTTGCAGCTGTTCGCCCCGTTGCACCTGTGCCTCCACCAGAGGGCCTCTTCCTCTTAACAGCACCAGCTCCATGTGGGATGATACAGCCACTTTATTACGCTGTCACCAATGTTTTAACAGTTAGCCAGTGCATCATTAGTATTGCTCCATAAAGGTTGGAGTATACACCTATATATCACATATAGAGGTCTTAGTTTTAATTACCCACCTGATTTGTCTTGGTTAGCTCACAAACATGCAGGAAATTGACTTTAAGTCATTATTTCTGCGTCATTAGAGCTTTGCAGAGGTCATGAAACTATATACTTAAATTATCAGTCCAACCCTTATAACCTCAAGTCAGATGGTTGTGTGTTTCTTTCTGAACGAAGTACGACCTCACCAGCAAGCTGCAAGCTATATTAGATTGCAGAACCTCCTGTGTGGATGAGTGCTGGACTGAAATTGAGAAGTTTCTTCAAAGAGGTCAGGCATGAGTTGGGTTATTTTCAACAGCAAGTCAAAAAGTTAATGAAAGGAGAACAACAACAAACTAAACCTGACAAATTCTCCCACAAACCTTGTTTCTCTAATGTTTCTCTCATAATTCTCTGAAGAAGTAGTGTGTGTCAATGATGTCCCTGAACACTGTTTCTGCCAAGTTTGGAGGCGATTGGAGGAATGGAGATTCTTGCAACTCCTGTACTGCAGGACAGGGGAAGTAAGAGCTTAGCCGCCGGCATTAAAGAAACTCTCCACCAGGGGGCAGACGTGCTTCTCTTTGATTGTAAATACGAACACAGAAACAATTGGACACTATACAGTATGTCTTTAACCTCGTAAATAAAGTTGGATTTGCACAGAAATTGACATGGGAGCTAAAAATGTTTATTGTATCTGGCTGCATCTGAAGTTACATGACTAAATACACAGTTCATTATTTGTTTTTAATCATTTATAGTCGTTTTTCTTGCTTGTTAAAACGAACTGATGAGCTGCGAATTACTTTTAAATGAAACCCCAAGTTCCTGAACCAACAACACATGTTTACAGCTACCAGTGTGGCTCATACTGTATCAGCTTTAGTGCTTTCCAATGGTCTATATTAGGCTATAGTTGTTGCCATTTTAAAAACAACTCATTATTATTGTTAACCTGATCTTGATTTATTAAATGACTTTGGCCTGCATCTTTGCATGAAATGTGCTGTACAAATCAAGTTATTATTATGATAACGGTGACTGAAGTTGAACTGTGTGTGTGTGTGTGTGTGTGTTCTCTTCCTCCTCCTCCCCCCCCCCCCCCCCCCCCTCCCCCCTCCCCCCTCCCCCCTCTCTCCCTCCACTCTGAGCTGCTCCTGTATTGCTCTCTCAGCTGGTGCTGCGACCACACAGCCGGGCTCTGCGCTTGTATTTTGGTACTTTTGGTGAACTTTTCCTTCCAGCGTGCGGCGCATTGCCCATCATCACCGCTCAGGAAGAGTAAGGAGATCTGGGTTTACCTTGCTGCTGCAAAATGGACTGAAAGAATAAGCTTTACCCAAGTGTGGATACTTAGGAAACTACCAGTATTTCTGCAGAGAAAGAGAGAGAGAGAGAGTTGAACAACCACCATGGAAGAAGAAGACGGGCATCATGACAACGGCATCCACGCCATGAAGGACTCGGACCGACAACAGCGGCTTCGGCTTTGCGTTTTAAACGAAATACTGAACACCGAGAGGGATTATGTTCGGACTCTGCTCTTCCTCCAGTCGGTAAGATTTGACACTCGCTTTCATGTTGCATGTTGATGCCCTCCGCTCGCGCTTACATACAGAACGCGACGCCGAACTCCATCCGTACATCTGCTCATTTAGCTTTGTTTAGCTAATTTTGCGAATTATCTTACACGATATATGATGTCGAATGACGGATTATAAAATAACATGTTCGGGTCTTTAATTCGGCATAGATTAAACACTCAAATCAGGACATATTAAAAGAAATGTTTAACTTTTATCACCGACAAGGCTACAATTGCCCCACTCGCTTGAGTACACACAGCAGAGGAAGTTACTATAAAACAAACTGCTGCTTGGTGGGTTGTACAACAAAAACAAAGACCGAACATTTCTGCTGTCTTCGGCGTGGTTGTAGAGAGATCCATGTGTGTTGCGGGTTTGGTGTGACTTGCCCTGTCTTACTTTGAAAGCTGTTAATATTATTCAAAGGGTTTTGCAGAAGTTAAAGGCATCTTTGCTGCAGGGTCGCGGCCGTTGCGTGCCGTTTCTCTGCATTCACACATCCTGTTAGTGGCGTGCACAGAGCTAAGACAACGAGTCCCCATTTGCTATCTCTCTCCTCCTGATATTATCTGTGAAATAGTGCCTCGGTGCCGCCGGCTATGATTTCCTGAATAGACATTTGAATGCTGTGTGTGTGTGTGGGGTGCTCTCACCTCCCCATTGTGCGCACAATTCACACTCGCTTTACAAATAAATAGATATTCATGAGTATTCAGCGGCACCCCCTTTTCCAGGTACAGATAAGAAATCATTGAAGCAATTGTTCGGGTCTCCGAGTCACACTTTCGGACGCCGGCGGCAATCGACGATGAATGGGCGCCCTGGTCACTTTACACGCTCCTTTCAGCCACAATCTACGGGCTCCCCACCTGCAGCACAACATTCAATATGTCACCTCTGTCTGTCATCTTCCTTTGTCCCCCTCCTCCCCCTCCTCATCGTCACCCTGTCATCTCTGTCACTGGCATGGTGCAGGTGGTTGGGTGTCAAGCTGCAGAGCCACTTGTCCTACTGAATGATAACACTTTTTTTTTTTTTTGCCAACAAAGCCAATGTTTCCTTGACTGGAGCTATATTTACTTGACAGCCATAATGTGGCTTTATTGTCATGCTTTATTGCTTGCTGCTGTAGGGTAATCGCCCCCTCAGAAGAAGGTCATGGTCAGCTGAAAAACATCACCCTTCAGTTCAGCTGGCAGGGCAGACTCTTGGAAAAAAGGCAACATTTGCACTGAATTTGTTCTTTTTAAAGTTGCAGATTATAGGTTTCTTCTTATGATCATTGTAATGATTCTGTGCATTCCCCCCCCACCCCCCGCATTTTAACATCTGGTAAGCATTTGTCAAATGTGGTCACGGCTCCCTCTTTCTCTTGTGCTGTCATGTGCGTGCACTTCCTCAAAGTCATTTGCTCTTGAAATAATTCTGCACATCCATGCACAGACAGCTCATGGTAGTGTCATGAAGGTTATGTGTGTAGACCCTTTCTCAAAAGTGTTACCACATGACGCTGGTTTTAGATGGAGAATGCAGCCAGAACGAGAGGCAATTTAAATTCAACTCTCGCATGCAGCTCATTTCACCTTTTGGGGCCCGATCTTGGGTCTTGGTGGCCCCTGCTTCCTTTTCTCTGTGCTTATCTTGTGTTACAAGATAGAGCAGGCAGCAGCAGGACACGGCTCGACCTCCTCCCCCAATCCGATTGTTGCATAATGATAAAGACTTAACCACCAAGATTCAGTCTTCCTCAGGTGCTTTTTCCTGGGCATGCATTGACGCTGACAGGCTCAGATATAAGCTCGCACTGTTTCCCATCAGCATGTTGGCATCTCTAGATTTAATCCTTATTGATTATGGAGTGGAGACAAGAGTGGAGTTTAAGAGTGAAGTCTGAGAGGAATTCTGCTGCCAGTCGCATCTTTCTCTTACTTCCTCATGTGTTTTTTTCTATAAGTAAGTTTCTAGCAGTATTTTTGCACACATGCAGTTTAACCCTTTCCTACACTGCAAGGTCATCTTTAGATGGATGCACCTGATATGCTTTATTATTTTGTCTCATAGTCGATGTGACTATATTATTCTTTAACGTGTGTTCATGCTTCGTATCTGTTGTGTGCAGATGTCTCCATTCCAAAGGTGGCATCAGCTCCTGCTCACTCACATTGTCACAGAAATTCATACATGTTTTACAAAAAAACAATAGAGAAGTGAAATCACTCCAACCCACCCACCCAAATCTCTGCTAATCTTCCCCCTATTCTCCATCCAGGGTCCTTCTCAGCCTGCCTCCCCATCCCTTCAGTGAGAGCCAAAGCCTTGCTGCTCCTCCTCCGCAGCACAGTCAGCAGCATGCCGCTCACTGTGGGGTTGATAAGGGAAGTCTGGCTGCGGAAGCTTGGAACATATGGTTTGGGTAAAGATATAGAGTGGTTTGGGGTGAGGGGGCTGGGGGGTTACTGCTGGAGATAACTAGTCCCTCATTGTGAGGGGGCGTGGTGGGGGATGAGAAGTGAATGAGAGCTTTGAGTCAATCTCATTGTGTTGAAGGGAAATTCCACCCATGGACACACTTATCCTATTTCACAGTGCCAATGTATAATCTGGGATGTTTCTTGTGCTCATTGAATAGATTTGATTTGAATTGTGTTACATTTGGCGCTTGTGGTGGACTCACCCAACCTGCGCTGTCTGATTTTATTTGAAGTACTACATTTTCCAGAAACCTTTGTGACAATGGGTGGAATCTGATTGATCGATGGTTTATTACAAAGTCAAAGGTTAGATCCGTTGCTTTGTGAAAGTGAGCTGCAATTTGTTCACATACAATGCGGTTTGAGGCAGTAATGCGACTTTGATTCTAATCATGATCTGATTGAAATCATCACAAGTTGACGTTGGTGTATTCTGAGTAAGAGGCCTCAGAAGTGAAATTTGCGGGAGGAATTACTCAACCATGTAAATGCTCCGATGACACCAGTGTTCTGTGCATGAAGTTTCTCACCTGGCATGCGTTCTCTTGTAACGATTGAGCCTTAAAAGTGAATCGATGAATTAACTTCAAGATGAATCTGACACTGTTTTGCTCTATGAGGCCAAATCTGACCTTTAAACCGAAATCTTTTCTGCTGTTATTCAAATCTGACCAGTAACCCACAGGAAACTGAAAAGTACTCCACCTTCCAACAAAACAGGCCCAGAAATGTAACATGCATCACCGCAGCCACTCATGGTTTCAGTCACCCCCTCCCCCCTCTGTTAGGTACCTGATGTTTTGGTTTGTTCTGTGTCTTGTCTGGATTTTCCCCTCAGGTCTAGCATCGGAACTGAACAGCAGTTAATTGAATGGTAGCCCCGCCATTGACCGCCCACATCACTCTCTGTTGCCTTATCACCGGTTCACTTTCCACTTCCTTTTGTGGCCCTCCAGCAAGCCACCTAGATCTTTTTAGTTTCCTACAGCATCGGGTCCCGATCGCAACGATTGCAAACGACACAACAAAAGAGACGGCTATCCGGCTTTGGCATCTCGCGGCCACTCTGCATGTCACTCATCCCCTGGCAATGACCAGTGCCAATGAGCTCATCCAATGTGCCGGAGGGAATCATGTTAGGGTGGTGGGAGGAGAAGAGGTGATAAGGGGGTTGGGGCGTGAAAAGAGGGATTAAAGGATTCATTTTGCTTTGTGCTATGGCTGACAATCTTTATAATCTATTGCTGTTCAAGCAGTCTCAAGTGGAAGCAATCTCTCATTTAAACAAGCTTCTTCGATGGTGATAACTGCTCTTTTCAAGCTTTGCGGGGAAACATATTCCCCCCTCCCTGTGTTTGAATAGTGGGAATTTTCTTTGGGGCAGCGCTTCGTTGACCTAATCTGGATTTTCCCCACCATGAGCCGCCAAGATGAAGGCTATCAGTGACGTGAATACGCTCAACATTCATCAGGGATTTTCCTTCAAAACCATGAAAATGAGACGTTTTGTGTTTTATGATGACATTGACCCATAGTTTTATGCGTCCTGCCCGCTAAAGGCAACACTGGAATTGTGTGGCCAATAGGTTAGTCAGCTTTTTGACCCTCATGTCATGATTCTTTGCAGAACTAGTGTGAGAGTGTGTGACCAGGATGGCCATGTCAGTGCTGTGGGATAATAGGATACATCTGGATCTGCTGCCCTCTGCGACCTTTGCTTTGGCCACACACACAAGTGCCATTGCACACACGTACACATTTCATTTGGAAGTGTGTTACTGCGCATGAATTATTTGTCCATGTCTCAGCAAAGTGGCAGTTTCTTTCACATCTCTCTCACTTCTTTCAACTGTTGGAGACTTTGTTGCTCACCTCCAGTTGCTGTTCTCTGCACAAACAGGATGACACGTCTACACAAAGACGCACACATACACACACACGCACACACACACTCACACACACACACACACACACACACACACACACACACACACACACACAAACACACAGACACATACGCACATGTTCTTAACCAGTGGAAGCAAATCTGCAGGAAACCGCTCAACGCTTCCTCTACAAAGTTGAGTGCACATCTACCTCTTTCTTCTCTCTCTCTCTCTCTCTCTCCCCCCCCTCCATCTCTCCAGCCGTCTCCGCTCAGTGGGAAAGACCAGCATCAGGTTTCCCTGGGCTGGGGGTATAAATAGCTGCAGTTTGTAACTCTCATCATGGCCACAACGCCGGTGGTTTCAGCTCACTGCGACCTCAAGTGCGCTGCAATCATACGACAGGCCCACATACTGTATACAGCAAGCGTGGCGCACAGATCAGCTCGTGCAGTCTGAACAGCAGGCAGCGCGTTTACAGCGGCAGCCTGCTGGGGCTTTATTGTTATTGGGCTTTAAACTTTCTGCCAATTAAGAGATAGGACACAATCTCATCATGTTGCTTGTAACCCCCTGAACTGTTGAACAGGTGTTAGAGGAGGCATGAGTTCGAGACAAGAGCCAACTCCAATTTCTACCCTCCCATCCAAATATGTTATGGTAGATTATATGTTTCATATGCTCCACAATTTGGGCTTTTTGCCAGCTTTTGGACAGATAAACATCATTACTTCTCTTAAGCATTTTGGTTAGCAGCTTATGTTTTCATCAGATTTTGAAGATAGATGGGACTGAACATTCTGAGGCATTGCAGAATATGGCATTTGTTAACATTGCAGGCCAAGCTATCCCATGACGGACTATCAACAGATGCAGTTAAGCCCAGATATTGACGCACATCTGGAACATAAAAACACTACATGCTTAGACCGGCTTCACTTATGGCATCCCTGTACATTTAGAAACACGGCTAGAAAAATGCAGCCCCAGGACTTTGTTTTTTTGACATCATGCCTCTGGGTGTTACAGTGGTTTAGACTTGTTAAGTTGAATTCCTAAAATTCTCCGTGCAGTCGCGAAGAAGTGGCTTATCAACGCACATGACTTTTAAAAGGCTCCAAGATTAAGCTGAGAAGTGACATTTACCCCCATTTTATGTAAAGCTGCACTGTGATACTGTAGTTGTAGAGTGGCAGTTGATGTACGATAAGGAACACGTTGCCTGGAACGTGATGACAGGGTGCAAAGGCATCCAAAACATTGACTTCATAAATGACCAATACACTGTATACTCCTCTATATTTAGACCTTTCTGTATACTGTTTTATGTGTGTGTGTGTGTGTGTGTGTGTGTGTGTGTGTGTGTGTGTGTGTGTGTGTGTGTGTGTGTGTGTGTGTGTGTGTGTGTGTGTGTGTGTGTGTGTGTGTGTGTGTGTGTGTGTGTGTGTGTGTGTGTGTGTGTAAAAAAGTGCTTTTCAACAGACCGACACATGATACAGAGGGTGACCTGGTCTCCATTGTGAAAGCGCAGCAACATGAGATTGCTAATGTTCCCTTTCGAGATCATGACCCAAACAAAGTCAGTACAAGTACTTAGTCCGGTTGAGAGTCACTGGTGCCTTAAATTTTCTCTGGCGCTTATTGTTTGGGCTGATGGGAAGTTTGGGAGGAAAGCAGTGGCACTCAATTTGGAATGGAATTACCTTTGCCTTCCCCTGGGAGCTTCCTATTTTGTTTACGAACAGAGGCTGCGAGCTCACAATGTTTGTTGGGTTTGTCAAGCACAACCAGATGTGTGGCTTCTTTTGAGGGTCAAAGGTCATTGCAGAGAAATTCTACACACTGAAACGACTTCAGAACAAGAATACCTCCAGAATGAGTGTTTCGTTAAGATTGATGCCTTGACGATCTTGCAATGTTAAAGAAATGTGTTATATCCACACGCTCCTTGTTAGAGGTAACGAGGTGTGTGGACTTTGGAATCTTACTTATGTCAAATATGTAAACAAGTGGGCGTCGGCCTCATAAATTGCTCTTGCCACAGTCATTTTTACTCATTCATCTTGATGAGGGCCAGACCACCTAATCCTGCATGTAGCAGACACAACCCAATGTTTGAGACAATCAGCTTGTCAGTCTTCAATAGTTTTAGTATGAATAAAATGATGTTGCAATGTGTTGGAATCTGCATCGCATCCATCTGGTGTGACCCAGACTTGACGCTGAGTTCCAGTCTTTTAATGTCAGCCAACTTTCCTTGGTCCTCTGGAAGACGGCTCATGTGTTGCAACAAAAGAGGAAAGTGTGCTTTGTTTGTTGCTGTTTTGGGTAAACATGGGGCCTTTCTTTATGATATTTAACCGCTTATGTTATATTGATCACAGCTGCTGATAGATTGCTGTCTGCATCGAGATGCTTAAGAGATTTTAATCTAATGTGTTTACATTTTGACAAACTAATACAGCATATTGAATGCTTGAGTCATACATGCCTGAGCTGTTAACGTGACGAATTGTTCACACTTGCTGACGTAAAGCTTCTTCAGTGGTGCTGCTACAGTTTTTAGGGGTGTTAGCAGGTGTGATTCCTTTGTTTGAGGTTTGTCGTTCAAGTTTGGCACAGGGCTTTGCTCTGATGAACTATTGCCTACTAAAGTTTCAAAAGTTGAAACTAATATGTGTTGTTAGTTGCTGTAGTGACTGCCAAATTGAGAAGTTGGTGCAGAATGTAGGTCAGCAGCATCAGGGTTTCCTCGGCTGCAAATAGACTTTTAGTGAGGAGGTTCTGTCCAGCTGCTGTCTAGCCTGCCCTGTCCGTCTGTCTGTCAGGTAGGACAGATGGGGCAGGGGGTTCTCTTTGATGGACAATAAGACAACACTTTGCTTTACTACTACCACCTGTGTGTGTGTGTGTGTGTGTGTGTGTGTGTTCAATGCCAGGTGTGGCACATGTACAGTATAAAAGTAGATTTCCTGTTTAGTGCACAATGCACAATGAAATACAAATGCATGTACAGTAATATGTGTGCTTGCATTTCCTATGTGGTGTGCTTTCCCTCATAGAGATTAAAGGCCTCAGCTGTCTCTGTCAGGTTGTGTTAGAAAAACTAAACCTCTTTTGTAGCTTTTTTGTGCAATTTGTATTTATTGAAGCAGATATTGTCATTGTGCATACAGGTGTAGGATATTTTGGAGATCATTTTTTATATAGAAAGAGGGAGAAGAGGAGAGAGAGATAGAGAGAAGGGAGGAAGGTTGTGTTATCCCTACTATTGTTGTTGAACTTTATACATAGACCCTGAGGTAGAGTACAAGTGGGCTGGAGTTGCAATGATGTCATAGGGTACATACAGAACTTACAGGATGATGTCAAACAGCAATGTAGGCTAGTACAAATAGCATCATAGGTTGTGATAGAGAGAGAGAGAGATAGGGGAGAGACAAACAAGAAAGGAAAGAACCAGAGAGATGGCGTCCTACCCCGAAACCCCACCCAACCCCACATTCATACAACCCTGCATTCACACCCCCCCCTGGCCTGGACTGCCTGAAATGCAAAATAAAATGATAAAATAAAATAAAAAGGAACTGATCTGTGTTCTGGTATTCAGTCACTGGTCTGGCATAGCCTGTAGATCTGTGAAATAGAGAGGAAAGGTTGCCATCTCTGATAGAATTTATCAGTGTGGTTCCTCTTTTGTAACTTTTTAACAAGATTTGTAACTTTCTGAATTTGACAGTTCAGACCCAACTGGTGTGAAAGTGTGTGAGGTCTTGATCTCTCTCTTTGGGTCTTATTTACCTTTTGTGTCTGCATTTACAGCCCCTTGCTACACAGTGAGTACCTTTAGAGAAAAGAAGTGAAAGTTGTGTAAAGGGAGGTTTAGATCATTTTTCCCAAACTAAATTGTGACTAAATAACAAATCATTATAACAAATGATTCCATTTAGTCTCATTTTGAAGTGAAGTTAGTATCTGAGGGTGGAGTTTTTGCATCAGTTAATGAGAACGTCTTTGAAAGTGAAGATTTGCACTTCTCTGCAGCTCAGTCAACACTCTGATCCCGTCTCTGATCCCCGCGTCTGTCACCACAGAAAAGCGCATGTCCAAGTGTCCAGATGGCCTCTGCAATCTGGCCCGTGATGTTATCTCCAGTGCACCACATGTCAGCCCTCAACAGGACAGCCACTTAGAACAAGCCCATGAATTTATCATGATTATTAAATCGTATGGAAACTAAATAATCCTCGTGAAGAAACGATGGTATTGTGGCAGCATAGCATCGCTCATGAATAATGATAGAAATGTGCACTGAGGATAATTGCAGCACAAATGGCTGTAAATATTGTGAACTGTAACACAATATCTTCCATTGTGCAAATATGCATGACATTTTATTTTTATCTATTTAAATCTTCTAGATTACGTGTATGGGAGTGGGTACTTCCCTGTTTTTTGTTCCTATGTCCGTTTAATGAATGACAGAGGTAATGAGATTTAAGAATATGAGTCGAAACATGAAAAAGGTATTTATAACAGATTAATTGTATGTGCAGCTGCTGGGAAAGTAGAAGTGCATACATATAGAAAAGGCCAAAGTGAAAAGTAAGTGTGAAAATTCAGTGTAGCGCAATTTTTGCCAGTAAAAACAGGATGCGCTCTGAATACAGGCCACGCTTCATGATTACAGGGACTGAGGTGAAGTGAAATGTGTCGCCCTCCAGCTTAGATGGTTGTCATCATGCCAAGTTTACACATAAGATCCTTTTGTCAATTTACATTTCCGATTTACTCTTAACTGCTCTTCAGGCAAGAGCTGAAACTGCAATTTTCCATTTTCGGGGACAAACCTCTCAGGATGGTTAATATTTTGTGGCAGCATTCACGATATTGACAAATTTTTATAGCAAACCCTTACAATCTGATTAACTATATAGATGTGCCTCAAACAGTAGAATTATGACCTGTCCTTTTACTTTGGAAGTACAGCAACATGCCCTTTTCCAAGCAACAGTTTGATGGCTTGACTGACGGTGCTCTAAGTGTCACTGAACATTGCATATCACACATTTAACTGCATCATCCATTTGTGACTGTAACACAGTTCGACATGGGCTTGGTGAGCAGGCAGTCTGAAACAGGAAGTCTCTGGTCCGGTCCTGTCTGTCCATCCATCCAGTCTGTCTATGTTGGAGACACTGCCTCATCTCCTGTAGTGTCGAGTTTCCACCCATGTGAGCCACTCAAAGAGCCCCGACGTTTAAAGTCCTTTAAAGCGGAAGTGAGTGAGAGCGGGGGAAAAAACAGGACAGGACTCAAAGAAGACTTTGTGTTTTTGGCAATTGGCGCTGCCAAAAAGAGTTCTCTTGAAAGCGAGAGGGGACTGATGGGAGGGTAAAGGGGGAGTGGAGGCAGTTTTTTGGAGGGTAAGGGAGAGATGTGAATTAAGGCTTCAGAGAGAAAGCAGTCTGCTAAGGTTTGCTGGGGTCCCTCATTGTGGCAACCCCATGGGCCTTTCTCTGGCTCCACTGCCACAAAGAGGGGGTTTCTTTATTTATTTATTCAATTTCATGCCATGTCCCCCTTTTTGGCCAGTCACTCCCATTTTCTCCCAGAAAGCCACCGTTAAAAGAATGCATTGTTTTTTTAAGTTGTTGTTTTCTCCTGGATGAGAAGGGGCAGCGGGTTGAGCACTGATGTACTGAGAACCTCGCTTAGAAAAAGTCTGGAATCTGTGGATCTGTGACTCAGTTTGACTTGTTTCAGTTTGGTAGGTGTGGGAAATGAGGCACATTAGAAAGGGCCTCGCATGGTCCGCTGGAACCCCCTGACAAGTGTTAGAGCTGTGCTTGATATACGCCGCCTCTTGTGAGTTATCTCTCCGCCTGCACTGAAGTGAGCGAGGTAGCCCAGCATTGTTGCTGAATGCAGATGGTAGCCATGGGCAAACAGGAGATGGGGTAGTTAGTTACACTTCAAGGCTCTCTGCACGTCTTGAGTATTTCCTTTTCTCCTGTTTTGCATCATGTTTAGGAAGCTTGGTATTAGAAAGAAAGAATACGAGACGATTTCCGCTCTCAACAGTGATTTGGAGCTCATAAAGATGTACCAGACCTAATTGTTTGTCATGATACCAATGATCAAATGTGTCCGAAAGTACAGCATCTCCTCACATTCATCAATCTGACCATGGCTGAATGTAAACATAACAGATAAAGGGATCCTCCCCCCAAGTGACTCTCATGGCAACATGGTAGCGTGACAGAAGCTCCAACAGCTTCGACTCCGTGTGATTGACTGCACGGCTACATTACTCTCACTTATGCAATCTAACCCAGTTTGACAACAATGGCAACTCTCCACGTCTCTTCAGTCGTTTCCCTGCAGATTTGCTGCTTTTTAGCCATGTCAGTGTAGAGTTTCCCACTTTTTGATTTGACAAGACGGCATTTGATTACAAAGATGCAGACGCTTGAATGAAGTTTGCAGTGTTGCATGTATTTGTACATTGGAGAATGTCTGTCTTTGACTTGGACTAACATTTTGTCTCAAAGCACATGTAACCTCAGGTAGATGGCTCTGATTTGGAGACAGACAAGGCAGACGTGAGGTCAGCAGGACTTTAACTCACTGTCCGGTCAAGCGGATGTAGAGCCTGAACTAGCATATGGTCCATCTGGATCTTCACACCTTACTGTCTGGCCCCTCTTCGCTCTGGTAAATCTCAACATTTAGCAGATCCCCCATTCAGCATGTGATCCTTTGGCTGTCGGTCATATGAAATGACGCCTTAGTCTGTTCCTCGCTGCTTGGCGCTGATCGTTCTGTCTGCAGTGAGTCTTCATCATACCAAAGGCTATTAGGGCTGAAACAGAATTTGTGCGTAATCCCATTTCTCTGTGTCTGCTTTTAAAGATCCTGCGTTTGTGATGCTGTTGCAGAGAAAATATAACAAATATGAGACAATAGTGACAAGTTATTTGATCATCAGTTCATAACAGTTGTCATAGGCTGCATTAGGATACATGCTCACTCATGACGGATCTAGTGTGCTTGTGATGGAAGACAATCTGGAACAAAATTCTAACAGCGTCTGGAATTTAGGACCAGAATCTGTGTTAACCAACCAGATGGATGAGGACAGACACACAATCTGACATGCATCAAACTTAACATCTTTACACACACATATATACTCTCACTCATACACACGTGATCTCTCTGGGAGTAAAACCTATGTGCTTAAAAAGTGACTGTGGCGCTTGTGTTTTTTTTGTGTGCTGCTGCAGAATCATGGCATGTTCCTCAATCTGTGCCTAGGTTCAACAATGCATTCCTTCTGTTTATAATATTGCTCTCATCGCACAGTTTGCACGACAATGTCCCTTGACAAAGATCACAGTTGAAATTCTTTTGAAACGGTACTATGCACGGGTCTCCAGCTGATTTCAGTCTGCTCTCTGTACAAGCACAAAGTAGCAGGCGTCTCTTCAGTTGATTTCCGTCAGTCACGCGCACTTCCTTTTTCACAAAAGCCACCATTTCCTCTCCAGAAACAGCGTGCTTCATTCTGCGCCGCTGTTTATTTATCTTCCTGCTGTGTTGAACCGCTGAATATCTGCTCGAGAAGAGGGGGAGAAAAAAAATCTCATCAATGATTTGGCCGTCTTTATAGAAATGGTGGCCTTTGTTCCGTCTCTCTGCTGTGTTTTCACTTCCTGTTTGAATTGTTTCCCTGTTTGGAATTTTGAACATGCCCTCAGTCTTTTCTTTCTAAAGAGTTTGAGTAAAGTGGACGGTGACTCAGCTTGGTGCAAGTCCCCACCCCAAATCACACTCTCTCACACCGCCATTCAGCAAGTCAGTCCCCCGTGGAAATCTGAAATTTGCGGCCTATTTGTTTCCCCCATCAATCCCAACACTTTTTATTCATATTCACAAAGTTTAAATAGATGACAAACAAACACAAATGATATGCATAGATGAACCTTTATTTTCTTGAGTCACTAGGCATTGCAATTTCTGACACATCATCAATAAGCCAGTCTGCTTGTTGTGGAATGAGTTTCTCTGCTTCCTCACACACCATTTCAATCATCTTTGCAATTCAATTTGCATTGAATTCTGCTGTCGTGGTATCGTGAAATGCTGGAGGGAGTGGCCAGTGGCACGTTTGATGACTTGTATGTAAACTAATTGACTTCTACGACTGTTTGTAAATGAGGGGAAAGGAGAGGGTGTGTGTGTGTGGACCTGTGGAAATGCTAATGAAAAGCTAACAGGCTTTTGTCTGGGAAGTCAGGGTCATATAGAACCGGCTCTCACTGTTTAAATTATAGCCGCCGGCCTCTGCAATGTCCCACCTTTATTTAACGTGTAAGGGCCTAAACATACCAGCGCCTTCTTCTGCTTGGCTGCTACATTTTGACCTTTTACTGGCCAATCATTTCGTGGGATGCTCATATCATTAACATAAAGTTTCCCCCGACATGCTATGCTTCACTACAGCAGGTTGAGTGTCTTAGCCCAAGCTTAGACATTTTTTAATAATGGTGGCATTTAGCTGATACCTGCTTATTCCTGTCGGGATTAAGTAGTTTGCTGCCAAGGGTTTTGCTGTTATGAAAAGGGCTATAGTGCGCAGGCTTTTAAAGGTGAATCAAATGAAGAGGAGGGGAGTGAAGCAGGAACTGATCTAGAGCAGGCAGAAGAAGGAAGAGAGTGGCATCTGTTTGCACCTTTGCAGCGCTTGTGGTTAAAGGTGTCAGTTAAGTGGAACTGGCTATGTAATGACTTGTGTTGACGTGGATGTCACACATATTCGACTGTATTGGGCCGGTTTGAAGTCTGTGTCATCGTTTGGTTGCTGTCGTTGGATCTCTGCTTGTCTGGAATTGAGTGATGCCGGGTGACTTGGAAAAAAACATTACATGCACATTAAAACTTTCCATTAAGTCGATGTGTTAATTCCGCCCCAAATGTCATCTAAATATAAATCGATGTTACCAACTGCTCCATCAGTTTACAACCAGAGTAAGGGTTTTAGAAGCTGATTAAAAAAGAAGTGACATTTGTTCTCCTCCATGTGTTCCTTTCACTCCACAGTCCAGACACTAATCAGTCATTTGTGATTGTAACTGCACTGAATAATTTCTAATCTAAGTATAATGACTTGTGACTGAGTTTGAGAGCATTAGTGTGATCCACTATTCTTTATAAAGCAGATTACAGTACATCACTGTTCCCACACATCTCCAATACTCTTATAATTGTTGTTTTAAGTAGTATCATCGCTTTTCCCTAAAGCAACTGCCTGTAAGACTGTGGAGTGGGTTGAACAACGAATGAAGTTGATATTTGTCGTTGTCAGGGGGCAGCACCAGTGCATTAAATCTCCACAACACACACAAACACCGAGCTACCAGGCAGACACTCAAAGGAGACGTTTTCAACCTCTGACTGATTACTGTATAAAGTCATATAGCAGATTTTTTATTTTTCACTCTGAAGTAATTACTGAGGTCTGCAGCTCGGTGACCTCATCGCTGGCTACGGCCACGTGTGTGTTGTGTGACGATGCCTGTGTTTTCCAATACACAGAGCTGTGAGTCAGCTCTGTGTATTGGAAAACAAATTTGTGTCGTCTGACCAGCTATTATTAACACGTTGTTTATCGATGTCATCAGGCTAATCGCACTATTTTCGGCATATTTTGCACACAATCAAATGTCAGCGTGTTTGCCATGATTATTCCAAATCAGAGCTTGTCATAATTGCTTTCACTTTAAAAAGAAATTATGATTATAAGAAGAAGAGTGAGTGAGCTGACACACACTCCATTTCGTCAGCAATGTCTGAAGGTGTGAGCTAGATATCATGAATCCAAGAGAGAATTAGCACATGTTCCTAGCTGTAGACATTGTTAGGGCCATTATAAATCCACACCAAACTGTGCTATATTAGAACACTGAAGATGATGTGTAAGGTAAGCTTGATATGTCGCATCCTTCTTAACAGCATCTGCTTAATCACCTCGCTCTAGCCACACACTAATCTCCCCATTACGGTTACAGTGTGGTTGTTTACACGAAGATTCACCACACAACCGATGGCCACGCAGTGATGTCAGAAAACAGCCAGAAATGTCACCTGAGACAAGGCAGTGGAAGTAAACAAGGACTGGCAGCTGTGTCCTGCTCGGTCCTCCCAGCGTGACCATGAAGGACCGAGCTGAATTGAGTCATTTGGAACTGTGTCCAATGGGTTGTGTAGAGTTACAGCGTGTTCACCTTAGCCACTGTTTTTTTTACGATAGATTTTTTTCCAAAAACAACAAGCTTACTCCACATATCCTGGAAAAGGTTGCTCTTTAAATATTCATCCCATATCTTAATGTGTGTGTGTGTGTGTGTGTGTGTGTGTGTGTGTGTGTGTGTGTGTGTGTGTGTGTGTGTGTGTGTGTGTGTGTGTGTGTGTGTGTGTGTGTGTGTGTGTGTGTGTGTGTGTGTGTGTGTTTGTGTGCATGTGAGGATGCACTGGTGTATTAAATCATTCCATGTAAATTGGATGTGACTGGGTGAATGGGGGGGAGGAGGAGGAGGGGGGGGGGGGGGGGGGAGGTTATCTGAGGGTGCAACAACATCTGCTTCTTTGTTTTCATCCAAGGCAGAGGGGGAAATGGTGACTTATTATCATATTTTGCTATTGGCATGATTCAGGCAGGGTCCAGGCTGCCAACTTTACAAGTGACCCAGAACATGTGAACAAAGGTCACATAGACTCACATGTTGTAGCTTGTTGATGGGACAGAACACTGCAACCTGCCAGCCTGCCAACTTAGAGATCTGGGAAATAGGGGAGGGCCAAAACAAGTCTGAGCCAATCTGTATCAGACTGGTACATCAAAGAAATTGCTTCAATTTCACCTTGTTTTGGTTCGATTCCTGTTTGGTTCTGATCACATTCCCACCACATGATTCTTCTCCTTGAAGAAGAGATCAACCCGTGTTTCCCAGGTATCCCGGTGCAGGTGCCAGCATAAATCAGTCATCCTGAACCAATAAAGCTCGCCAAACGCGCCTGGTGTGGAATAGCCGTTTATGTGCTGGTCTAGCTGCACTGAGGCCGGCGTGATTGTGGACAGAGACGGCTTCCCCGTTTTTTTCCCCTCTTCAAATAAACTTGTGTGCTTTGCAGTGGAACAATGAAGACAGCCAATACAACTCTGGAGAACGGCTTTGTCGAGCTGAGACCTGGACTCAAAGGATCTCTTTGTTGCTCCTTCCCACCGTCCACCCTGCTGGTCCCTCTATCACCACATCTGTGTGGCACATTTTGTTTAAGGAGGGACTCTCACTTGCGTGGTCGCTGTCTAGGATGTCAATGCTCTGAAAGTCTGTATACTTTTTGACCCTGTTCCTCAATCTGAAAGTGACTGAGGAAAGGCATCGTTTCCTGTCCCTTCTTGTCTTCTCAACCAGGGAGCAATTGTCTCACATGAGCGATTTTCCCCCAATGTGGACGACGGCACACGCCGCCATATGGGAGATTTAATTAACGTACGCCTCAAGCCCAATCAGCTCCCTCCCAAAACCAGTCAGGAACACAACTACTGCTTCCCTTAAATACACGTTTTAATTAGCAAGTTCTCAGCTCACTGCTAAGAATTTTCTATTTTGGTACGACCTGCGTAAAGCAAGTTTATGGGGGGAAAATGGAGACGATCCTCCTAAAGTGTTCGTCCTCTAAGGAAATGATATGATTGCTCGACTGCCTGGTCGGCTGTGTGTTATCTTTAGAGCAAATGTGTGATTACAAATGTCAGTCTTTCATTACAGGCAGGCGAGTTCAGTAAAACATTCAGGCTCTGGGTTTTGCCGTGAAGGATTAATACAGAAAAAAGCACCAGCCTCTTGCAATGCTTAATTCATCCGTATTATTTTACCTCCAGCCATTGAGCCTGACACTTTTCTCTTTTAAACACCCTTCTTCCACGTGGCAAGCTATCAGCTTTCAGACTCAAGACGGTGAAACGGAGGCAGACAGGCAACAGGAGGAGCCTGTCAGATGAAGCAGCCGAGAAGGACTGAGATCTGGAAAATGCTTTGGGGATACACATCTCCTCTCCCCCCGTCCCTTTTGTTTTCATGCCGATATTGACATCTGAGGATGAGGCGACAGACAGACGGAGAGAGTTGTGTGTGTGTCAGGCCCAGCAAGATAAACCGAAATGGGGAATCGAGACTAAAAGGCACCGTTTGCAGATTCACTTCCCTTTTCATCACCTTCTTATTTCTCCAAGTCAGGATTTTGAGTGGCAGGTTAAAGCTCCCCAAGAGACACACACACACACACTCACTCACTCACTCACTCACTCACTCACTCACTCACTCACTCACTCACTCACTCACTCACTCACTCACTCACTCACTCACTCACTCACTCACTCTCTCACTCACTCACTCACTCTCTCACACACACACACACACACACACACACACACACACACACACACACACCACTACACGCATATGCAAAGCTCAACTTGACACACGCTTGTTTTTGTTGTCTTCAGTGAAGTAGTGTGTGAAGATGCAGCAACACTGAGCCATTTATTTTTGGATGATGCCTCACAGCTGAATGCTCACACGCCTCAGCTCACACTACATAAGATCCATACCAGTGTAACGTGTCAGAGGATGATCATGTCATGTTGTGGAAGGTGCAGGGGGCCTCAGGGATAATGAAACTACCGTCACACACCAGGAATTTACTGTGTAACTAACTGTGTAGAAACGGATTATACTGGCATGTCACAGTCTGTCATGCGTTTATACTCTATGCTACTGATAGTATTGTGTATATACTGTATATGCAGTATGAATTAAATCTCAATCCCAATTTGGTTGCATGCGTGTACCGTGAACCGGTACACGCATGCCGGAATCCCCTAATCACGGTAATCCCACAGTAACCCCGTGGGGGCTCATGAGGAAGTCAGCTGCTCCAAAACGCAGCGTGTCTTTCCACAAGAGCTCGTAGATGTGTCGTGCAGCATGACCACAAACAACTTATGTAAGCAAACGTGCTGCTCTTGGTGGATCCTTTTATTCAATGATGTGGTCCATCGCAGTCATATCCGGTCATGTCCATTCCAATCTCCTGCCACTGATTTAAAAAAAAAAAAAAATCAAAACAATTTCTTCAGTATATTCCTCATACAATGGTATAGGGCTGTGGCAGAACTTCCGGTTTTTGCAAAAAAGTGGAATTTTGCAAAGCTTAGGACATTAAGATGTGATTCAGGTTATTATCTGGTTTCTTTGTGCCCTCGCGGTGAACTTCTGAAACGTCGTCCTGGAAATAGTCGTTTGTCCAAGTATCACACAAGTGGCCGCATGCTCAGGACCCATAACAGTCTCGCCTCTTACATCCTCTGAAGTGTTTTGGTCGTCTTATGAAAACACTGTCAATTTATTAAAAAGCTTTATTTATTAACTATAACTTTTGTGTGTCTCTACCTCCTCAGGCTTTTTTGCACAGAATCAGCCAAACTGCAGATGACCAACAGTGCCTCACACCGGAACATGTCAAGGTATTGATTCAATTTTGGGCATTATCATCATCATATGAATAATGTACTGATGTGCTAAAATACTCATTCATGGATTTGCTTCCTTCCCCCTTTGACTCCCATGTCTTTCCTTACCTCCATCTGTTGGTCACTTCCTCCCTTTTCTTTCCTTTCCCATCTCCTCACTTCCCTCCACCCCCTCTCTTTATCTCTCCCTCCCTCTGTATCCCTTCCATCTACACCACTCCTCTCTCAGATTCTGTTTTCAAATATTGAGGACATCCTGGAGTTGCACAAAGAAGTGTTGTCTGCAGTGGAGGCCGGTCTGCAGCCTGAACCCCATCCCCATCATGCACTGGGACACGTGTTCCTCAAGTTTGTAAGTGACACGCACACAGAGCAACACACACATGCACGCAAACACAAGGACATTGACTCACATGTGGGAGCCCATGCATACATTCCATGCAAACTCACACAAACTCTTTTCATGGGTTACCCGTAACCACAGAGCGGGGGAAAGTGTGCAACTCCTGCTGTGAAAATATCCCCTAATTCTCTCTTTCTCACATGCACACCCCTCCCATCTCCTGGACACACACACACACACACACACACACACACACACACACACACACACACACACACACACACACACACACACACACACACATGCATCAGACACCCATAGAATACCTCCACCCCTTTTGGTTTCCTCCTTCTCCAAACAGGCCAGCATCCTGTCACATATAAGAGTCTCTCTCTTCCCTCCCTTGCTCTTCATCCGAGCTTGTGCAGCCTGCTGTCTCTGGCATCTCCTTCTCTCTCTCCTCCATCCTCCATCCCTCCACGGATTCCTTGTGGCTCTGTTACACCCCAACCACCCCCACTCCCCTCTGTTTGAACTCATTTGGCCCCAGGGACCAAACAATGACGGGCCTGTGTCCGGGGAGGAAGAGATGGTGTGTCACTCGGTGAAGGGACAATTCTTCCACTGGTAGCGCTCAATCTAAATTCTCTCACTCTCCCTGCCTTTCTCTCTCTGCCTCTCATTCACTTTCACCAAGGCACAAAACACCTCAGCGAGGTGTTGCTCTGCTTCATCAGCCTCCAGGATAATATTGTGGTTAGGACATGAATTGGCTGTTTGAGTTTTGGTTTCCCGGGGGGCTTTAACAGACTCATTGGTAGCGAGCCAAGCCCCTGCCCCTTGTCTTCTTCTCTTCAGTCTAACACTGGGGCCAGAAAACTGAGGTCTTCTGGCTCTGACCCCTGAGATATAACAACCAACCAGATGATTTCACATTTCACGTCTGAGAAGTGTTTGTGTAAGAAAGAAAATCCAACATTCATAACATTTTCCAAACCCCTTCACCCCTCAGCGCTGAAATGTCAAATAATCAATAGTAATCTATCTGCTGCCTGCCTGCCTGCCCGCCCGCCTGCTTGCCTGAATGACATTTAATCACATCTTTGGATCGCCGCTGAATTACCCTCGCACATGTGAGAAGCGGCATGAGCTCTGAAGGCTCTGAGTGTCAGGTGGAGAATTGATTAAATGGGCTCATCATGGCGTTTCACTTGCTCTGTGGTCAGACAGACGGGTTATTGGAAATTGCAGGTGCTATGATTTTAGTAATTATAATTTTCAGTTCAATTTCAATTTGTTTCTAAGGTATTGCCACGATGTGCAAATAAACAATACCACTATGACATATAGACACACCATATATGAGGTATTTTGTGTTTCTGTTGTTTTCTTTGTATCTTTTGTGTGTGTGTGTGTTTTGTGGCGGTACTGAGTCTCCCACAGACTCCACCTTTTGTCACTGCATATCCATTACACTTTTCTCTTCAAACCGCGACCTATGTCTCCTCCAGCACACAGATACGTCTCAGCCAATCGGACGGCCCCGTCTGGTGCCCTCCGGCTTCTAGCCCTTGACCTCAGCCGGAGGTCGACACCATGACTGAGATTTGATTAACCTCCTGCATTGTTCAGGCGGACTGTCTGCGCTGAGCTGAAAAATGGGATGATTCATTTCAATCTGAAATCAGATAGTGGCCTGATGAAAAATAGTGCACCTCTCGTTGTGTTTAGTTCAGATTTAACTTGATTTTTATCTCACTGACTGAAGTGTGAATGCTGTATCTGATCGTCGGTGTCCTGGGAATGTATTTCACACACGTTGAGGCCTCATTTCAATCACACAACTTGCACAGGACTACTCAGACTCTGCAAATCTCACGTTAAAGGAGAGTTCAGACACTTTGGTATTTGCTCACCTCTTTGGTTCCGTGTGTGTGTGAGAGCAAGAAGCAACAGTCATCTCATTATACACGTTCTGAACTACACCCATTATGCTTTGACTCCATCCCTCAGTCTGTGATGCTGCTCTCATCTAAACGTAGCAATAACATTCCAGTTTAGGAGAATTCAAATAAGAGACTTATGTTCAGTAAAGGGTCAACCCAAGTCTTTGAGCTATTCTGGGCACAAGTGGTGTCTTTAAGGGAAGCCTTGACGCGCAAAATTGACTCTGTATAAATTAAAGAATCGTGTTTTGGCGCTGGTATGACGAATGAACTGCGTTAGTATGACTTGATTTAGTTGTTGTAACCCGAGCAGCGCCAGGGCTGCGGAGAAGGTTTTGGTTGCTAGTTTCTGCAAAGAGACACAGCCCCACTGTTTGTCTTGTAAGCTGCGAGATTGTGTTACAGATGGTGATTGCAGCTGAATCGATTCTTTCCGCTTGAGGAACTTAAGTGGCAACATATCAAGGAATATGTTAAGTTCCACCTTGATTTAAATGCAATCTGAGGATGTGCCTACATTTCATTACATCTAAGTGTGCAATCATTCCTTTTTTAAGGAGCAGCTAGCAGTTAGCTTTCCTTTGACGTTTTTAAGATTCTTAGTCTAAGTCTCTTAGAAAAAAACTTTACAAAAGCCATCATGATACATTTCTGTCTTTTCAAAGCATACGATAGCTGTTGAAGATGTTTGGATATGTTTTCATACCACACAGCATTCTACTTTTGGTTCCTTTTCACAGAATCTTTGCTCATAAATGTGATGCTGTGGTAGTCATAACATAGCTACAACAATCATTTTTCCTCTGAAATGGCCAGAGTCCAGTTCCCTTTCCTGTTGCAGTACTTGGCACTGTTGGTAGGGGAGGTGTAGGACACTTGATGATCCCGTAGCACCCAAACAATCCGTCCTCCATGCAGATACCCCATACTGCAATTTGGAGCTGCCAGTGTGTTAGCAGGGACATAGCCGCTGACGTAACCAACTGATTTCTGTTACATGGGTAATAGCACAATGGCTAAAACCAAAGGGGCTGCAGCCACGTGGTCTACTTGCTTTACACACACATAAAATGCCATAAGAACCTGCAATTCTGGTTATGTAATCCATAAAATCCACATGACTCATTATTATTTTTTCTAAACTCAAATTACACAACCCCCACCCCCACCCCCCATCTCCATGAGTGTGTTAAGCAGTTAATTACTTTTTTGATAGCCAACTTCATGTGCTGCCAGGACATTTTGTTCTGTGTTACGAAAAAAGTGGAATCAGGTTTCTTGCTTTTTTGCATTTGTTGTTGTTGTTGATTTGCAATGATCCCATGGAGATAAAGCTAAGGTGCTATTGATGAGTCGAAAGCCCCTTTACTTATGCAAGTAGGGTTAAATCTAATTCATTTAGATACACAAGAAGATGAAGCAGAGACAAATAACACGGTTACAAATGACCTCTTGATAGCCTGTGCCTGTCCCTCCCCATTACCTCTCTGGCTGTGTAGTGTATTGAGTCATGTTGACAGACTTTGGGGTCTGGTACCATATGGTGGTCCAGCTGCTGCTCCCAGTGGTGCTTGGAGCAGGAATCCCCCTGCCAAACGTGGCTTTGGGTGTGTCTGTCATTCTGCTCGCCTGTGCGGTAAAAGCTGCCCACCGTTTAGATTGTGCCGCACGCTTTGCGCTGTGCATCCATAAAAGCCTCTCAGCTCCTTCTGGTCATGGGAACAGAGCAGAGTTATATAAAGACCCGTTAGTGTTTTGGCTGCTTCTGTCAGCATTGCCCGGTTACCGTGTGAAACAATCACATGCTAAGACATTCAGCTGTGACACTGTACAATTGCCTGTATTTACGATAGAGTGTTGTATGTGATTGAAAGTGCATGAGCATATTGGTGGCGGTGGAGCAAAACCGCAACATAATTCTTTTGCAAATGGGTTGGTTAGGTAAATGTTTGTGTTTTCAGTTTTAGCGCTCACAAAATCCTACTAAGATACCACCTAACTCACACACTCCATTGGTGTACGACCGGACACTGATCACTCTGTCACTGTGTCCAACTTGAAATGCAAAGCCTCCGGGCAGCAGCGTTCGCTTAGGGTTGAAAGGACTGTCAAGCACCTCCAGTTTTGGATTTCACTTGCTTGGCTGTTTCAGATGACAGTTTCAGTTTCTAGGACCTGAAGCTAGAGGCCACAGGCTCCACCGTGTTCGCGGTTTCACATCCTAGTAACGGCAGTGTAGTTGACAACCCACAATAGGGTAAAATAAGGTGCAAATTCAGTTGCAGCTGTTATACAGTGTGTACATAGTTGCCTACAGTACACTGTATAAATAATGCATCAGAACCTATAGTCACTGTCCCAGGTGTCGTGTTACGAATGGTAATGAAAATTACAAAGTGCTGCTCCAGAAAAGCTCCTGTATCAAAAGTGTTGTTTGTTCTCATTATTCAGTGCTGTGTTTATGGGGCTCAACTCAGTGGGTCAGTGATGTTGTTGTTTTGGACTTCTTCATTACTTCCACCAGATTGCTCTTTAAAGTTGTTTTGAGCTGAAATAACTTTGTATCAAGGGACAGACGAGAGTGTTTTAAATATTATCGTCAATGTCTTCAAAGATAATATAATAATCGTCTTTATTTATGTTCTCTTCCTGTTTCTGTGGGGCTGCTTTGGGTTCAATAGTTTCCCCCATCATCAAAACACTATGCAACTGTGTGTGTGATGCTTCTGCCATTGCCCTTTTCAAGGCACCAAGCCCGAGGTGGCCCCCGGGCATCACAACCATAAGGATGTTTAGGATTGGTCTAAATGCAGAGGAGGAATTTAGTGGTGGAAGTGTAACATCAATTTGATCTCATTTTTTTTTACCTTTTTGTAGATATGATCTGTGAAAGGGGTATTATTTATAGGCACATGTAGTATTGAGAAACACCTCTAACAAAGTGGTTATTCAGTGTGACTTGCTGCCACTGAGGGGAAAGAAGAAGTGTTCTATGATGGCACGCTATTTATTCTGCCTGTACTGTCAAATAATTTGAAGAAGGGAAATATGACAAATGATCTCTGATGCACACCAGTGCATGATCATTCTGCAGGCCTCATGACTCAATCTCATGATGATTTTGCTGTTACACTTGCGCATGGTGACATTTAATAACCTTCTTCTTCTTCCGTGGAAACAATATAAGACAAGAAGAGCATTGGATTAACCCTTAACCGTCTCTTTCCTTCCTCGGGTACATGACTTTTTTTTCTCCATTCATCCAGAGTCTCGACCAGCCAACCAGCCAAAAATATGGTGTGAAGTGACGGTCTGGGATTCTCACACGTGTTTTCTCTCTGTCTTCCAGAGGGTGAGCTTCTCAGTGTATGGAGAGTACTGCAGCAATCACGAGAAGGCCTTGCGACTTCTGATGGAGCTCAACAAGATCCCCGACATCAGGACCTTCCTACTGGTGGGACACTGCAATTCCTCTTATCTACGTATCTCCCTTTGCACCATCTTCCATCTACTGTTGTTGTGGCTTTTTCGAGTCTTACTCATCCCCTCTGCTTCTTCCAGTTGAATGCAGTTATAATCCCTGCCTGTTTGACCGCATACCTCATTCACCCTTTCACTTATTTTCTTCTCTGCGCCTTCACCGCCTTCTCCCTTTGCCCTAGATTCCTTTCCTCCTAGGACCCTCTTTTCCCTAATTTCCTCTTTTGTCATCCATCCATCCTTTCCCTCTTCCTTTCTCTCTATCACCTCTGTTTCCATGTTAACACTTGAATAAAGGGTAAACCCCAACATAGGGTCAGGGGGTCCTTCCTGCCCGGACAGGATGCAGCCACCGGCGAGGTCACCTTCTGCTGTTGTTGTAGTGTTTCCGCTGCCAGCTGTTTCCGTGTTTTGACACCCAAACATTTAGTCCCCTGGACAATGAACTTATAATGGCGTCTTGGGCCTTTGAGCCTCGGCCCAACAAGTGAAGTCATCTGCAATTCCAGGGCCAGCCAGCTGTGGATTATTGGCCGTCTTTATTAGGGATTGGCTGAGAGATCTGAGGCCTTGTGTCTGATGGTTTTCTTCCATGGCATTATTCTGTGAGCCACAGCACTGGAACAATGGGATCCCAGACTTGCTGTGTTCATTGTTTTTTTTTGCTTCTCTTCCTCTACGTGATATTGTTGCTTCCAAAATCAAGTTATATAATAGCAACTGTTCAACCTGCTTGGTATCATTGCAAGCATTGGACAAACATTGTAATGCAACCGAGATAACAGGGAAATAATCTGTACACAGCAAATATGTTTGTCAGTGAAGTTACTTGCTTGCATATCACACAAAAACACAAAATTGATTCTTCAAGAATTTAGAGTTGCCGTTTGAAATGAAATGACATGTAATTAAACCTATTTTCAGTGGCTTGAAATGATGAGCATCCTAAATCCTTATCTTCGTAATTAACAGCAATGTGTGATATGTTTTGCCGCGGGCTTCTTTTCGTTGCCGTTTAATTGCAGAGGAGTTCTTGGGCGGCTTAAACCGTTCCCATGCTAATTGTATCACAAAGTGAGAGGGCTGACTGAAGCAGCGTGTGGAGATGAAGTGTTAATTGTGTCAGAAGAGAAGAAAGGGCAGAAGAGAAGTGAAAGTAAAATGAGGTCAGAGTGAGGAACAGAGAGAATTTTTGCTTCAGGCTTGCAGATTACATATGAAGAGGGGATGAGAGGAAGGATAAAGAGGAAGTCAGGGAGGATTTGGATGGAAATGGGTCTGTGAGAGAGGAATAGAAAGCATCAATTTGCGTCCTGCCAAGTTGCTGGGTATCTGCCTCCCATTTCTCTCCTCCTCAACGTCTCCATGTTCTCTCAAACAGCAACCATCAAACTGCTGCCCCATCCCACAGTCCTGTACTGGTCTATGTGGTGTTAAAAGGAATTGCCATATGATTTTCCTCACCCCCCCGAAACTAATCTAGGATGCCTTCTTTCCCACTGGAGAATAAACTGGAGTTGTTTATCTTGCATGGCTGCTTTTGATCTTTCATCTCATCCCATGAGCTCATAGCATTTTGACAGGCTGCATTCCTGCAAAATAAAAGGCAAAGAGAAACCACGGCTGTAACTGTGAACCCCACTTCTGAAGAAACCAAGCCCCTTTAATTAGTTTTGGAGGCGGTATTTTCTGAAATGGGACATATTACACAGATACAGTATCAATGTTCGTTTTTTCATATGGTGGTCTAGTTTGAAATATGTTTGATATTATGTGTGAATCCACACCGTAGTACTTCGACTTCACCTTGTGTACCATGGTGCACAGAAAGAGAACATGCCTTTATGAAGACACTCCTGCACTGTTCTGATTGGCCAAACTCAACATGGCAGCTGTTGTGCAAACATTTTTTTCTCCATGCATGTTCTGACTGGAGTGCAATTGGCCAATTGGTATTGGTAAATGTTGTACTTCTTTGTTGGTTTTGCATGAATGTGGTCATGTAGTCTATGTTCAAGTTACATAACACAACTCCTGACTACAACGCAAAAAATGTTGAGTATTTGTCAGATTTCTTCATTTGTGGGATGCAGGTGTAGAGGTTCTCACTCATTCTTCCATATTTGCTACAGAGTTGTGGACTGCCTGTATTCTTGTTGGAATATGGGCGGAAAGAAAACGCAGGACAAACACTTCCTACCTTATGTTAGTTCATATTTGACATTACCATACAGTTGCACACAAAGTTGACGTGCAAGCAGTGTTATTCACGTGCTTGTCTTCATACAATAGTGAGGATTAAAAACTATATTGCCCAGGGAGACATCTGAGGATCGGGAACAACTTCTGTCTGTTCCGTCTTAATCTTCTGTTTCTCTCTCTAGTTATTCCTAAATCCTTCCTTTTTTAAGCAACACATATTTGTGTACAGTGCTTGTAGCTGTGTGTGTGTTTGTGTTTTTCTCTTCAGCACTGTATGCTACTGGGAGGGAAGAAAAGCACAGACATTCCCCTGGAGGGCTACCTTTTGACTCCCATTCAGAGGATCTGCAAATACCCCCTACTACTGAAGGTACCTTACTGCTGCACCAATCCTGTATTGTAATGAAATTGTAACACACAACCATTTTGACACGCCACAGCCTGCTAAGGCAACTTCACAACTATTTTGTTCCATTTGGCCTGTAGAGGATGTGAACTGGCTACTCTCTGAACCATCAAAGGGAAATTATGCGTGTAGGTTCTAGGGGCAATTGCCAAAAGTTACAACAACATATCAGTTGATAGATCAGCTGGTATGGAACAAAACCTTCTACCCTTAGGCATTTCAAGATACCCAATCTTCCCCACCTACTGGTATTTTCAACTGTGGGGGCAGAAGCTTTGTGCTTGTGGAGGAGGAAAAGTTGAAATACCTACTTGTTGCTGATAGAATTTCATGAAGGTCAAACACAACTATGTCCCCCGGGAGATCGAATTTGATAAACTGGAAATTCCAAAGATCACAGTTAAAAATCCCCACCTCCTCTTTCCCACCCGAACCCACAGGAACTGCTGAAGCGTACCCCTAAAAAGCATGCAGACTATCCAGCGGTGGAGGAGGCTCTGCAGGCCATGAAAGCCGTCTGCTCCAACATCAATGAGACCAAGCGACAGATGGAGAAACTGGAGGCCCTGGAACAGCTGCAGTCCCACATCGAGGGCTGGGAGGTGAGAGTGAGCGAGGGGGAGCAAGAGTCGGGGAGAAGAGCGGAGAAAGTAGTTAGTCATATGAAGATTTGTATGTCACAAGGAGGTGATATAGAGGTTGGTTGAAGAGGAAAAAAGGAGAGCAATTGCGTGAGTTCTGAATCTGAAATTTGAGAGAGAAAAGGCCATGGAGAGCGGTTGAGCAGTAGCTGGGGACTGCTGTGACATTGAGAAGGTACAATCAGAAGAAGAAGTGGGGAAAGGGTAAGACAGTGCAGAAATAGACGAAATAGACTTTTAATAGCGCATCTCATACTGTAACACAAGCAGCATTCTGTCAAGGGTTCTGCAAAAGAAAGGAAAAGAAAGACGTGCATAACAAACGTGACAAAAAACTTCCTGCTTCCCTTCCCAGCTGCTTCCCTCACCCTCTATCTTTAAGAGTTAAACACCGCTGTAGCCAAATCGCCACTCAGAGCGCAGGGGCCAAGGATGGGGCTTGGGAGCCGAGAGAAGGGTCCAGTGCATTTTTCACGCCTCTCTCACTCACCACAACAGAGGTTTTGTCTTTTCGGGCACCAGTGGGACAATCCGCCCACACTGGGTGCCCTAGGGGATGCCAACGGGCATGCCGCCCAATCAGAAAAGACTTAGGAGGCAGAGAGCTCGTCTCACATGCATGAGAAGGGTTATATGAGGGGACCTTCAGAGGAGGGACAGGAAAAGACTGAAGGATAGAACCAGAGATTGGGCCCCAATGGGGCATCCCAGTATCTGCTTGCCAAACAGACCCCCTTTCTCCTCCAGCCTTTGAAACATGTGACCATTTGACCCTGACTATTGTTCCCCATCACAACATAAAAAGGAGACATAAGCATTCAGCTTGGCTACTCTGACAGTAAAGGATCACAGAGGATATTTTCTGCCCCCACTTGGGATTCATAATTGATGTTGTGTGGTGCATCCCCTGGTATGTGAGTCGCCATGATGCCCCTCGTCCTTTCTTTACTCTGCAGCCCGCAGAAACTAATACTAATGTCTGCTGGTCACTTTTGAAACCACTGATTGGTAATAATGGTAATAATGGACTAAACAGACGCGTAGCTGAATCTTTTGGGCAAAGAACTCAAACAGACACCATTATTTTCTGCTCTTTCCCTTGAACTGCTCAGTTGATTGTGTGGACAGGCACTTTACCCCCCCACCCCACCCCCCTTCCTAACAGCATTAGTTTCACTCTTCTCTCCAGCCACTCTCCAGGCTAAGCACCTCCACCTCTAATGGAGAAGGCTTCCACTAGTGCCGAATCAGGCCCAGATGCATTACCGCTGCTCAGATACAGTGCTGACACATACACACACACACACACACACTCAAAAACACAAACATAACCATTATGTATGGACGCACTTACACACACACACACACACACACACACACACACGGTATTACAGTGTAATGGTCAACATGCCTGCATATCATCAATGTACACACATGAAGACATACATTTATGTTCCAGTATGCACCCATGATCTTTTGCACGCACACATAAACATGCACACACACTCCTACATACCCCTGCTTCACCTTTGTGCAGTCACTTGGAGGTTTAATCGATGGTCTGAAACATTATCCCCTGCCCAGGCCCAGTCGCTGTGCACCTTCAAGAAAGCGCCAAGGTTAATTTTTCTCTCTTTTCTATGAACCCTTGAGCAAACGAAACATCCATCATAAATGTACACTCATGGGAATCAATTATGAACGCATGTGAGTGGGTGTGAGCCAATGGGGGGTTTCAGCCGGTCCCTGGTGGATGCATGTTAGAGACATCAAAGAGGAGCGGGCGAAGTCCAAATCTATATGTGCGTATGTGAAATTTGGTGGATGGGGGGGGGGGGCAACTGCGGCGGGGCAACTGGAGTCCACACATGGGCGTATTTATATCCGCATGATTCGGCGTTAATCATCCGTTTAACAGTGAGTGATGAGGATTTATCTAATTTTATTTAATTGTGTAAAAACAACAACAAGTGCTCAGGGACTTGCTTAAGTCATCCTTGTTCTATTTATGCTTTTATTTCAGGCCTGATTTGAGGAACAACTGATAAACCAGATAGTGATGACTTGTGACGAGCAAGATGATGATGATGAGTGATTGGGCCTAAGGTTCAGCCACATTTGAAAAGGTTAATTAGAGGTGAAATATATGCGGCTTGACCCAGGGAGATTAACGTAATATAAATCATTCAAGTGTTACACTGAGTAGAATAACATTATTTTATTTGGCCTCTTAACTATTTACTAACTAACGATCCTTCTGACTACACGGCTACGATCACATTGTACCATGGAATCGTCGTTTGGGAATTTGCTTTGGGTTCCTCCTGTACTAAGATTGTTTTCTTTGCTTGTGCCAAACAAGGAGAGTCTTTCATTGGTCTGGCCTTTACAAGGTCACCGGCATACAGGTCAGCCTTGAAATAGGTTGAGTTACATAGTGGAAGGATCTAAATTGTGTGCTGACCCAATGTTCAGGGTCGTACCATCTTAATGATTTAGGGGGCGCCACTCAATTTTTGTTAGGATGCTGTCCAGCTTCTGTACTCTGCGATGTCCAAGCTTCAGGGGCTGGCTGGTGAGTGGCCGACCGTCTTGGCCGAGGATTGCCGTCTGCGTACTATTTTTACACTTTTTCAGTGGGCGTAAACTGAAGCCGGGCGGGGGACAGCTGTGTTTATTCTTTCCTCCCATTGACGGGGAAATGAAAACAATTCGTTCACAATGCCAAAGCTGCATTTTTATATTGTTTTGCGGGGGAGGTGATCCCTTCCAGTTGTGTTACAAGACTTCAAATTGGAATCTAACCATTTCCAGGCTCGGTTCAAATGAAATAATATTATTGTCACATAATATGGGTAAGAAGACGAAGGTGATGGATGAAAATACCATATTCAGTGGTGATGATTCTTTCCTTCAGGGCACCAACCTGACTGATATCTGCACAGAGCTTCTCCTCCATGGAAACCTCCTTAAAATCTCAGCAGGCAACATCCAGGAACGGGTCTTCTTCCTGTTCGACAACCTTTTGGTCTACTGTAAGAGGAAGTCCAGGTGAGCAATTGCCAGGAGGAACACTAGAATGAAGAAGACATAATCAAGTGTGCAGAAACCTTTTTACAGACTGGTGAACAAGAAGTCAAATATGGGAATATGTTCAAATTTCTGTTTGTGTATCTAGGGCTTGTTGACCTACATGTTTCTATAGCTCCAATATGTGTGCCTGTGTGAACGTTTACCCAGGTTAAACACACACGTTCTTTTCTTACGGCACTGGCAACAACGGATGTTTTCTCTCCTGGACGAAAAACCACAGTGTTGTTTCTCATTTCCTAGGGTTTCTGGAAAGAAGTCCACTAAGAGGACCAAGTCCATCAACGGGCCCCTCTATGTGTTCAGAGGCCGAATCAACACCGAGGTGATGGAGGTGGAAAATGTGGAAGATGGAACCGGTTTGTATTTGCCAAACATAGCAGTGTTACCTTTGGAAACTGTCTTTAAGTGCATTCATCCAACTTTCTTAGGGAGTTAATTCCACCATTCCTCCATAAGTCCCTCGTTATCCACCACACAGCTGCTGTGTAAGCCCAGTTTTTGATTCATCCAGCTCTAGGTAGCGCAGAAAAATAATTAGAAATGATTCCAAAAGGGCCCCCAGTTCTCCTTTCACCTTTTTATTACTATATCTGTACACAGTTCATTGCGGATTTAACACTCTGGTGGATGGATATCAATCGGAGGCTTGTTGACAGTTTGGGCGGGGTATCATCTTGCACCTAGTTTCGGTCAGGATGTAGCTTGCAACCTCACGTATCACTGTTTTGATGTCAGCTTTCCAGTGCTGCGTTGTGGTGTTGATGCAGATCTGGTTTATGCGAGCAGTCCAAGCAAGGAAATGAACTTCTTGTGTTATGCAAAAGTCTCACCTGCGAGTGAGTTCCCTCTGCAGCCGTGGCTCGGCTCGCGTTGCTGTTGTGGTTTGCTGCCAGGCATCAAGCTGGGCTTGGTACGTGTTGACTGTGGGTGTAGAAATACACTTTGCTTCTCGCTCACACGTTTCCTCTTTTTTCTTTCTTTCTATGCTGGCATTTAAATTTTGCAAGCTCACATGACCTGCTTTTAGGGTAAACCACACAGAAAAACACAACTTATTCTCAGAACTATAGGGCCTAATATTGAACACGTCAACAAGTGTGAGCTCCACTACAGATTATCTGATTTCTCGGGTGGTAGATACGAGAAGGGGAGTGTTTGGGGTTATGTTGTGAAAACCTTGTACGGTTTGTATCACAAGTATAACCCAGTGTGCCGTGTTCCACAAATAACAGAGGCTCGTCAAGCTTTTCTTGACTTTACTGTTGTTATTCAAAGACTGTGAAAGGTTCTGAAGGACTTGTTACAGTTCCGAAAGTCCCGATCTGTCTGTGGAATGGGGAGAGGGGATAACATTCTGAAGTCAGCCATAGAATTATTATCAAACAATGAATATTTTTTTGATCCTAGGTGCAATTTCAGCCTGAGGCATCTCTTTGATTGGCCAGTCTGAAACCGTTGGATAGCTGATTTCAGCCAATTTCAAGGGGCGACAATTGTGGTTCTGACGTGGTTCTGACATCAGCCAGTTAGTATTGGCTTTTCCTGCCCCTCTTTTTACCAGTCAAATACCCAAAACACAGACCGGAGGTGTTGTATTATGTCTGTCCCAACCCCCGAGCCCTCTCTCCTATCCCAGAGCAGAGGGAGTTTCTCCCCATGGGGCCTGGAGTATCACATCTATTTATATGACCTCTGAGTGTAAGACTAATGCGCTCTATCACCAAAGTCCATTTATTATTCAGGAGATGTTCACCTGCAGGCTAATGGATGATAAAATTAGAGGAGGAATGAGAAGTATGATGAGTTTTAGCTGAGTCAGTGGATATATTGGCGCTTTGCTGCTGTTATTCTGCATCATGTTTGTTGTGTTCACAGGCTCGTAAATCATTGCTTAAGTGGTAAATACTCTATGGAGCATTCATTGGCAGTTTATAAGGCATCTTTGCAACAGTGATGTGATTAGGCTCGTGATTTACTCAGCATGCGTCTGCGTGTGTGTGTGTGTGCATGTGTATCTCTGTGGTTTTTGTCTGGGGCTTTAAAAACAAAAAAAACTAACACAAGAGGAAGAATAACAAAAAAGGGAAGAACAAAGCACATTTTGAGAGACATTTCTTATTTACGGTACATTTAAACTTTGTTTTTAAAACAAACTACATCCTTATATCTTAATGCAGCTCTTGCTATACAGAGGAAATAGGTTTTTCGTTTTTTTCACTGTAAATTAAACACATTCCTAACAAACAGAAGCCTCAACTTTTCTTAGGTTATAATGTCATTGTAGAATAAAGACAAATAAGAGCAAAGGTGCATTAATTTACCCACAAAACTGGATTATTTCTAGGCTGGTCAGGCAGTAACAAAAATCATCACAGTAAATACTTAGCATTTTCTGTTACAGTGCATTGTGATATTCTTCATTTTCTTTTATTCCTGAAAGAACAGGCCTGGTATTTAAAAGGTTTTGCCAAGGATTTAGATGAACCTCAATATGGTATTGAAAGCATGGATAGATTTCCAACATCTTGGACATTTTGGCACAATTCCGTTTAGACATATGCGCCCTGGAATGAAAATTTCTGGGATTTTCCACCATGAAAGTCTCATGTGATGTAAAACCAGATTGATTGAGTCAGCAGCACGTGCATCACGTCTGTCATATTGGAAGCGGAAGTGGCTCACATCGAGGTTTAAACCAAGGCCACAAAGGTCCATATACAATGTTATTATGATAGCTTGACATCTCTCTGTATTTACATGTCCTTTTCTTTGCCCTTGCAGCCGACTATCACAGCAACAACTACACAGTGACTAACGGCTGGAAGATCCACAACACGGCGAAAAACAAGTGGTTTGTCTGCATGGCCAAAAATGCAGAGGAGAAGCAGAAGTGGCTGGACGCCATCTTGAGGGAGCGAGAGCAGAGAGAGAGTGAGTGATGGTTCTTAAGGTTACTTTTATGCATTTTCCTGTTATTTGAAACTGATTAAAGTGAAACACAGAGAGAGAGAGAGAGACAGAGAGAGGGAGCCTTCAGATGCACTCAAGGTCCAAGCAAAGTGAAATGCAAAGCCAGAAGTATAAATGTATCTACAAGGTTGCTGGTTCGAGTCCCTGCCGAGGTGCCCCTGAGCAAGGCACCGAACCCTCAATTGCTCCCCCCTCTGTAACTTACTGGGTGGTAATGTAATGTAAGTCGCTTTGGATAAAAGCGTCTGCTAAATGCTCGTAATGTAATGTCATGTAATGTAATGTCTCTTTACTTTCTTAATACCCGCTACTGCAATACACACTTATTTGCTGATGCTCTTATTGAACCGCATTTCCCATAAGTTGCTTGTTTGGCAAACAGCGTGGCCGGTACTGAAGCATCACTTTCAATCGCAACCAGTGTTGTCTGGGCGCCAGAGTGGTGCACATCTAAGAGCAAATAGCAATTGTCTGACAATCACCTAAAGACATAAAGAAGCAGACTAGCTGCTCGTCAAAGGTGATTCATTTCTGCATAAAAGCACATCCTCTCTTGGTTGATCTCATTTCCTTCCCTATTGCTCACATTTGCATGCCAATCCTGTCGCACTGCAGTGAATCAACATGAAGGCCTTGATTCAGAGTACAATTCATTTAGATCAGGAGTAAAATAAGTTTTTATTCTACCTTTTGCATCCAAATTAAAGGACTTGCATATGGACGTAGCTCTGTTCCACGAAGACTTGTATTTGACTTCCCCTGCTCTCTCACCTTTGGGTTTCCCATGGTTTGGTGATCTAGTTTTGCGTACCATGGTTCACATTGGAGGTTGTTCTAGTTATTGGTGTCAGTTTATTATTATGTAATGCGGGCGTGTCTTAAGTTGGTACATGACGTATCTGACCCGGGTGCAGCGTGTTCCTCCTTGACCATGCTGATCGTCTTTGTTTCATAAATAGAGGCTTAGCTGATATGACGTCTACAGTTGGTCTGTGTGACCTGTGTACTAAGCAGAGGCTGGTATATCAGTCATTGAAGGGAAAAAAATCAATTCCCACTTGGCGGTGCAGGAGAAGGATTTGGCACATCAAAGCTCTGGCTGTTGAATCAATGTCTGTTTGACAACAAGCGCTGAAGACGGAATGAAACACCAAATGTTATTCATCAGGATCTATTTTTACTCCTGTCAAATGCAACGTCAGAAAACCTCTGGGCTCGTTTGCAGCTTGCATTCAAATTGTTCTGCTAGCTGTAAGTGGCGCCGTATGCCAGAAACTGTTGTATTGTTTGACACCACGTCCACTTATTCTGGATTAGCCGCGTAAACTGATATTACTGTCGCTCTTGAAGTTGTTTTCTCCTCATTATGCGACTTCCTGCATTCGACTTAAAATGTGTTCCCACCTGTTCAGCCCGAGCCATCTGTCTTTGTAACTCAGTGCACATTAGACATTGTGAATAAAGCTCAAACGGCTTAAACCAGATTTAGGCCCGAGGACAACACGTCACCTGATAGCATTGATAGGTCAAAATCGAAACCGCTTTCCTTAAAGCTTTATGAAAATGGCAAGACACTCGGCAACGCCTGTATTTTAAGCGGCTTGTTTCTGTCAGCATATATGTTTGGATTGTTGTAAGTAAGTTGTTGTCGTTTGAAGCAACAGTCAAAACAGAGTTCAAGAGCATCACAACAGATCCTGTTGTGAAAATGGAGGCTTAAGGGATACAACTAAGTTTGAAGGAGTGTGCTGCAGCTCCAGGTTTTAGGTTACGACCTGGCGGAAATGGACCTGGGGCAAACAGATGCCAGATCAGTCACAGTACCCAATTTCCCCACTTTCTCCTATTTCTATTACCCACTCCAGACTCTATTGTCAATATGCTTCACTTCTCTCTGGCAACCCTCTAACTTTCATTCACACAGCAGTATGATGAAGAATTACAGCACTGCTATCCTTTCACTCATACCCTTTGGCGCAGTGTTGCACACTGTTTTCCTGACACATCTTGTTGAGTGTGACCTTTCCAATGTTTTGACTTGGTCCTTCCCTCCTCTGGACATTTGGCTCGCCTCAGCCCTCCCAAAAGACCTCCTTTGTTGAAGAACTACCAGCTGGAGGTGCCTGCATTTTTTTTTTTTTTATCTTATCAGTGTTTTTTCACAGACGTTTAGGGAAAGGCGTGGGTTTAGATCATGCGGCAGGGTATTAGCTTGTGCCAGTTAGGGAAGGAAGATGAGGAGCAGTTTCAAGACAAACTCTGACAGCTGGACCAGAAGCTGAGGGGGCCCTCTGTGTTGGACAGGCCCCGTCTGTTGTTCAATGACACTCATTGTTTAAGTGTAGTCCAGCTGCTGTCAGGCGTAATATAATCCCACCTCCATCACAAGCTGCCGTGCTGCCGTCCGTTACGGCCTCGGAATGGTTTCATTCCCAAATTGGAAAAAGTTCTGCTTTTCCTTAGTGTTCTTCAACAATAAACTAGATGAGAGCATTTCCTGAAGAAGTGCATACCGTTTCTATTGTCAACTCATATTTTATTATTTGGAAATACTGATATTATGAGCTGCTTAAGTGTTGTTACTTATTAATTGTGTTTTTTAAGCATTTCTGCCTTTATATGAGCCATAATATATCAAACTATTAATATAGTAAACAACATAGTAAGTGTATGAACAGTTGATCAGTACACAGTATTGAGCATTTTCAAATTTGAACATAGTCTCTACTGAATACAGCTGCTGATGTATAACGTCAAGCTGTGTCAGTTGCATTATAAGCATTAAATCTAAAATAAGTTCCTAAAACGTAAGTGTACATGTTATCTTAATGAGATTCTGTACAGTCTATAGGTGTTCATTTGAATGGTTTGTTCTCATACATTTAATGGGATGTAGATGTAGGATATAGTGGTTGTCTGTGGGATCCTGGTTAGTGGTTGTCTTGTATTGAAATGAAATGTCTGGGAGTTTCAAGGATCAACAAGATGACAGAAATGCACAATATGCATCCGGATCTCTTGGATGCTGAGTGCACTAAGCTCATAAATTAGAAAAATTGTGTGTCTGAAGTAGATTCGAGCAGCAAAGGGAGTCTTATGGTTTGGGACGGTTGAGTTGCTTCAAAGCCTGAAAGCCTCAAAGTGAAGTTCAAAAGTTTATGAAACCCTACAGTGAGGCTCAGCAGCTCAAACAGGCTCCTTGGTCGAGCTTCACTGGGGCAGTAGGCCGAACAATGGAGTCTCACAAGTTCTGCCTTGTAATGGAAAACGAAAAGCCAACAACTGTCACAGTGTATTTACAAACCAACACGGAAACGAGATCAAGATCAGTTTGCCCTCCTGAACTTGTGTTGTACAGTACAACAAAAGATTCACATCTGGATTTGTTTCAGTAGGTTGTGGCAGATTTGAGCCACTGTGTTCTTTCTTCATACCTACGATCAGTGTGTGGAGCAGAGAACAGCCAGGCAAAGGCCGTGACACGCAGCCCACTGGCCTTGATATCTGCAGATATCTGAAGATTGCTTGTAGATATGTGTGCTATAACAGGCTCAGTGTGTCTTTCTTGCAGTTGTGATGTACAAACTGTTCCAGGCTCAGATTTTGTTTGTTTGTTCAATTTCCACTCCATTTTATGCTGCCAGCTCACAGCAAAAATAACGACCAGAGAATTTTAGTTTCGGGTGAAACTACCTCGGACCTGACTCTTTTCCTGTGTTGTTCGTAGGTTTGAAGCTGGGAATGGAGCGGGACGCCTACGTGATGATTGCAGAAAAAGGGGAGAAGCTCTACCACATGATGATGACCAAGAGCCGCCACCTGATTAAGGATCGGCGCAGGAAGCTCAGCAATGTGCCCAAGTGCTTCATGGGAAAGTGAGTTTCTTCCTGCCGCCCATAGCGCCGAATTTCTGTAGGTTCCAAGAATGTGGCTTTAAGTTATTCTGGTTCACAAGGGGGTCCTTACAAACCAGTGTTACGTAAGATAAACAGGCAGCCAAAAGAGCTGGGATCCAGTCTGTTCAAGTCCTGGCAAAACGCCTAAACAATTTCTATCCCCTTGTCCCTAATGAGCCACCCTTTACTGGCTCTCTCAGGTTAGAGAGAGAGCTAAGCTGCTCCCCATACACTCATATCGTGCATACACACACTCACACGGACACCGATTACTGAGAAGAGCTCCTACAATGAGCCATTTCATCCCCTTGATGTTTCAGTGCAATGAATACACAACCAGAGCCTTGCTTAACGTTTCCTTTTTGCAACCAAGAAGCAATTAAAATTCCTCTTGGCACCAATTTAAGCAAACAAAAATGAAAGTAACACCGTGGTAGTGACTGATGACTGTCCTGGTAAAGAGAAACCAGGGAGCCACCCTTTACACCACCAACATTTAGAGTGGCCTCTCTGTGGATCACAAATCACTTCATGCGCGTCGAGTATTAAATAGTTTACTCCAGTCTAGGTCGGAAAGTGTGTTAGGCTACAGCAGCGCTGTGAAGACGCTGTAATCGTTCTTCAAACCCATCGCCCTCTGTCTAGAAGCGAAGTTAACAAGTTTCTTAACTATCTAATTGCGTTTCTGGGAGACGAGATCCATCTCATTGGCGTCATCGTCCGATATGCGTCTGGGTGTTTTCCACACCCTGACCGACATAACTGAACCTGAGATCTTCCTGGAACTGCAATTGGTGTCTCTGTGTGTGTGTGTGTGTGTGTGTGTGTGTGTGTGTGTGTGTGTGTGTGTGTGTGTGTGTGTGTGTGTGTGTGTGTGTGTGTGTGTGTGTGTGTGTGTGTGTGTGTGTGTGTGTGTGTGTGTGTGTGTGTGTGTGTGTGTGTGTGTACAAATTAGAAGCACTTGTGGATTTATGCGTCTTCTGCATTAGGAAAATCGATCTGTGTGCACGTTAGACTTTTTCCTCACCCCTCCTTACATGGAAGGGATTCTGTCTCTTCCCTCCTCTGCAGACGGGTCAGGGTGAGGGTCACTTCCAGAATAGCAGCCCCGGAGCCGCTTCTCATTGGGCTACACTTGCATTTCTTGCCCCATGACCTTTGACTTTCAGGCACCTTGGCCTCCCCTTGCCTCATCTGTACCGTAATCCGTTTGCCTCTTTGGCCAACGCCCACCCGTCATCTTTTCACCCGCTCTGATTTAGCTTTCTGTCATCTCTGTCTTTCCTTCCTTTCATTAGTCAATCATTTCCTGCTGATGAGTGCAGCTCGCATTGGTTCTGCCGCATGCCATGCTGATGAAATTTACAGAGAGCCTCATTTGAGAGGTTATCGCATTAAACGCAGATGCTGAGTGCTGGTTTGATAGCACGCTGTCATCTTGATAGCATAATTCTATCGCTTGCCTGCTGTTCACCTCTGATTGGTCACTGATTGGTGATTGTATAGAATCATTACTATCAAATAAAGTGTTTGAGTTTGTCACATATTTCTCTGTACTGTGATTAAGCTCAAAGTGTTCTGTAAGACGTATACATGGATGGAATCAACAGGATCCTATCTATTGCGGACTTTACACCACTTGTTGCGTAATCGGTGAGGTAGAACGGCAGGCAGACGATCCTCACAGCAGCACATTGATGATCCTCATCCGTTCTGTGATTGTTTGGTGTACAGTACAACATGTCTGACGGAAATAAGTGTACCATTATTTGGTACATTATTTTTTCCATTAAATTGTGGAATTGAGTAATATCTGAGAGTGGAGCATCTGAAGTTGAGCAATAAGCTATCTCTCCCTGAAGTGAGCTCCTCCAGTAGTGTTAAATGCCAAAAGCCTCAAGCTGGGACAAGAGTAATCGAGGCTTCAGCTGTTGACTCCCGTGTTTCCAGTGTCTGACTGAGACGGCATCAGCAAACGTGCTTTTGCAAAGGAGTGCGAGAACAGACCTGCTTCTGCCTCTGCTGCAGAGTCTCAGATACAGAGACACACAGGTCGCTGAACTCCGACTCCTTCGTCCACTCGCAGTCGCTCTCCCTCTCATCTTTTTGTCCTCTTTTACTATTTTTGCCTGTCACTCACACTGCTCTGTCTCCATTCCCCCCACTTCTTCCAGTCACAGCCCCCCACACTGTCCCTGCTAATTATATTAATCACTGTAACAATTGACTGTCTAAAATTAACTCTTACATAACCCCCAACACACACACACACACACACATATGCCCATCCCCCCTCCACATTCACTTGAGTCCCCTTCCCCCGGTCAATTCCAATTAACAGCCAGTGGCTTTGATAGAGACATATCCAAATACAGAAACCAAGGATACACACAGAGACATGGACACACGCTCACACACACACAATCGCACTTGTTATTAAGTGCACTTCTCAGGTTAGTGGAAGACTCTTTTAATTATGTTAAAATATTCCTGATGTGCTTGAGCCAAACACGAGTGCTGGCAGGTGGCTCAAGGTGTCTGCAGCTCTGCACGAACATACAGCCGTAGCGTTTACAGCCTTTGAGTGGACTACACACAGAAACACACACACACACACATAGACAGGCATTCACATTGATAGTCGAAGCCAGAGAGAAAGTAATTTTCTTCTTCAAACATTTGTCCAAGCCCCTAAGTGTGGAGTGTAAAGGCAAGTACCTGAGTATGTAATGACATACTGGTGCACAATGAGAAAGGCTTTCGGCGGAGGCCGGCTCGGGTTAAGAGCGGATGTGTTTACAGGGTTTGCTGACAATCAAATCTGCCGCTAGAAGCAATCATGGTGCGGCGGAGAGGAGAGATCAAAACTTATCTCAGCCTAACTGTCCCCATAGAGTTCCCACTGACGTCAGAATGGCTCAGTGGGTGTCGGAGGTAAATTAGAGTGCTTTCCTCCAGAACAGGCAAAAAGAAAAGCAGGAGTGAAGCACGCAGAGTAATACGGCGGCTCTGTGAATTATGCATCAAAAGGTTGATAATCCCTAGTGAGGAAAGAGGAATTGATGAAGGCTGCACTCAAAGCTCTGATTTAATAAACAAAAAGCATGTATCACATATTGGTACTATTAATTTAGAAAGTCAAAATAATGATAATATGATTCCCCAAAAACTGTTTTTTCAAGCAAATGACGTCCACACTGAATTTAATAATGGGTGAATAAATGAATGCGGGGATGTATTACATTTCAGGACAGAATGTTTATCATGATTATCCAAGAAGTTGCATGAATAATACCACAGCAAAAGAGAAAAAGAGAAGCTCTGGGAGTTTCAGTGCTGCAAACCCCCGTAGATGATAGAATACTTGATAAGGATAAACACTTCTATGTAATGAAGCCTCATTGTGTGCCTCTCTTCTGTGTTTGTACTCAGTGAGTTTGTGTCCTGGCTGATAGAAAGTGGAGAGATCAGTAAACCTGATGAGGGGGTCAACTTGGGACAAGCCTTGCTGGAAAATGGCATCATTCACCACGGTGAGAGAAAGCAAAATCCATTTTTTTTGTGTCCATCTCCCTGTTTTATACTCTTCATCTCTTTCACTTTTTTACTCGTCCATTTTGACTGCAGCCGCTCTAGGCTCTTTGCAGACTCCCTGTAATTTTCTTAACTCTACTCTTTTTTCTTTTTACTAATTCTTTCGTCATCTCACACTCCATTTGTTGACCTTTTTACTGATTCTCTTTCTTTCGGATTCACTTTGTCCTCCTTTATTGGTTTGACTCATTTGAGTGATGACTTCATTCTTAACTCCCTACCCATTTGGACACCCATTAGAAACAAATATCATCCAAAGATTGCAATGTTTCTTCCTCACTAATTTAGTTTCAAGTGTGACATTCACACATCCACTAACCTGAATAATGCATAACGAAATGGAAGACTCACACACACACAAACTCCTTTTTAATAATGCATGAACTGAGTTTGCAGAAGGAGTTGTTGTATGTAGTAATAATTCATTCTGTCACAATTTATGCACGGATTTTGCTGAAACATCTTCATAGCGCAGTAAGCATTGTATTTCTCTAATATCTGGAAAATTCCCTGAAATCCTCTCTCACACTCTCCCATGAGCACAGACGATACACTGATAAAGTCATTGTTCTGTGGGGAAGCAGCAAGGCTTTGTTGGAAAGCTTTGGTGCCTTGGGTCCTGCAGGCACAGTGCAGGTGTCACATCTGAGTCGGTGACAGGAAATCAGAGAGAGCTAATGTGACATAGTGGAGACGTCTTATCTAACTTTTCCAGGAGTGCATTACCTTTTATAAAAGTAGCACAGATAACAACAACAACAGTCTTTTCCAGTGCAAAGAGAAGTAATTGTTTGGGCTACTAATAGTAGCTTTGGGACCTAAAGTTCAACTGCTTTACCCTTAGGTTCCCTAAGAAATGTCTACAATGTAAGCTGTAGGGGTGAAAGCTCTGGTACCAACATGGGTCCTGGTTCCTCTGGGAAAAACAACCCAAACGTTCTGTTGTCCTTAAGTCGCTCCCGTACAGACTTGCATACTGTGCATGTTTGCAATTTTGCTAATTTCCATTGCTGTCTTTATAAATCATTTATCATTTCATGTTGTGTAAAGGGCACATTTGGAAGTTTACAATGGCTGCTTTTCTCGTGCATTCCACAGGTTTTTATGAGAGCATTTTAAGTCTAGACTCTGAAAACCAGCATCTTGTTTGAGCTCATGCCAACTTGTTGTGGTGGAACCAAACTGCCTCTGTTTTGGCATGTAGCACTCTTAGCTTCTCTCACAGACGTGTGTCCGTGCACTTCGAAGTTGTTTTCCATACTGGATTAGTTAGCTGTTAAGGTTTTTGGGATATCTGTGGGAGTTCAGTGCTTTTTGCGAAATGTTACGGGACTTGGCAGCTGTCGGTGTTAAACACTGGAATGTCAGGGGATACCCAAGAGATGAATATACTCGTCGTGTTTTCCCTCCCCTGCCTGCTCTAACAACCTAGTATATCTACAGTGGCCTCAGCATTGGTTAAGTAATCAAACATAATGTAACGTTACAGTAATCTGCACACAAATGATAAACAGAAATAGATGTAAAAGTAGTAAATATGCTTAATATCGAAAAGTCTTATGTTATTTGTAGCTGTGTAGAATGCTGCCAAATATTGTAAGAAACACACTGATAAACCATTCAGCCATCTGAGAGTACCCACCATCAGTAGGTCATCAAATCTGTTCATGAACTATAATTATTGGAGTCAAATAGGCTCCTTAGTGCAAAAACAAAGGTTGCTGAAACTTCCTGCAGAGTGAAAGGCCCTGATGATTACTGGGCTGTGTTGATGCCCTCTAGTCTTTCCCAAGGAGCGGAGAGAAGAAAAGAAAACTCATTTCAGCTCAATTCCTTTTGTGCGTCTTCTGCCATTGAAGTACTAATGTATATGTGGAAACGCATGCAGAGTTCTATGGATTACACACATGAAAGCAGAAAGAACAAGTGAAAAGATTATTTTCTTAGGTATAAATAGGTCACAGTTGAAAGAGGAAGAGAATCCTTTGAGTTCCATCAGTTGTGAACACAGAATCTTCCAGTATCTAAACCAGAAGCGGGCACATGTGCACACAATGTGACATTTTCTCCCTGTTGTGATATTTCAGTGTCAGACAAGCATCAGTTCAAGAACGAGCAGGTGTTGTATCGCTTCCGCTACGACGACGGCACGTACAAAGCCCGCAGTGAGATGGAGGACATCATGTCTAAGGTAACTCACTCTGCCTACATGCCCCTGTTGTGTGCAAACATGAAAGGGGATGAAGAGTGAAGAGTGGTGGAATTCATCGAAGTTCAATTCTTCTCCTACAGTTCCTTTATACCCATTATCCTCCGCCCACCTCGCACACAGCTAAATAGACCACATCTAGAGACATAGTGGGCTTAAGATTCATGAAAACATAGCCTCAGGTTAACTCTTTCCACTTTTGACAGCTAAATCTTTTGTCCCGAAGCCATGCTTGTACTTGTTTACTCAAGGTGAGTGTGTGTGCGTGCCTGTTCAGTGACTCAGCTGCCCCATTTCTTGTCTTCCAGGGCGTCAGATTGTACTGCCGCCTTCACAGCCTCCACACGCCCGTCATCAAGTGAGTACCTGTCCTCCTCCTCCCCTTTCCGACCGCTGTACATTAATTACCCATCTGTCCAGGTGCATCAATGCATATTCATCAAGGGTCCACGTCACCCTTTTTTGTCATGATTGCCAGGAGTTACTCCCCATCCGTCCTCTTTCCTCTGCTGTTTGGAAAACTGGCCAGGCTTTTTTTTTTTTTACATCGGCCTCAGGTGTTTAATATTCAGCAGAGGACAGAGACGCCAGGATTTCATGGCTGCATGTTTATGAAGAAGCTGCTGAAATATGAAGGAGTGCCACTTATTTATTTGTTTGTCTTGGCAATTTTCTGGGATTGCGCAATGTGTGCGTCAATGTGTGATGATGAATTTATAATGTGAATGATGACACGCATACACAGTTACAATCATACACTAATGCTCTAAAATTCTGAAATGAATTGCAAACCTGTATAGTTGTACAAGACAGCCTGTCTTAAATATGAATCATTCTCTCTCTCTCTCTCTCTCTCTCTCTCTCTCCTCCTTAATTACACTGTATGAATGATGGACACATTGTTTTTAATTAATCTGTTTTTGTGAATCATAAGTAACCATAAACTGTTCTACTCAGACTGTCTTATTGGAGAGTGACAGTAACAACAACAACAACAGTAATACTAATAATTATTATCATTATTTCAGATGAGATATGTTTCATTCAGAAATTCTATTCCATACGAAGATGATGCTTGCCCAGACCTGCAAAAAATTAATCAAACTGTAAACAATCATCTTTTGATGTCGGCATGTCAACACTATATTTCTGTTTGTGAGTGGAACAATGTGAAAGTAAACAGATCAGAACTCTGACAGGCTGCACATGGAATATTTCAAAGAATATTTCAAGAGGCTTCATGTGTATTTGACATTATTGTATGTTCAGTTCACAGTATGGGTGGTGCAGAAGGAGCTTTTGTTAGATGTAAATAGCAGATAGCATTGACTTCATAGCTCTAATACACCCATTTTGACTCACAGCTGACCACACATCCTCTCTAGCATTTCCCCTCTACGTGTTTACTTCCTCCTTATCAGACGGATGTTAAGGTAATCTGTCAAATAGTGACAGTATCAGAAACAAAGGCACAATAAATGTAAGGAATTTTTGTCTGTGGTTGAATTTGAAATTGACTTTGGAACCCAGACTGAAAATTGGAGTACAAATTACAAATCATTCTAATAATATGGATACTTTCACTAGAGTAACAGAAATTAAATGCCTTTTTTATGATCACTTCCTTACACTGCCTGTGGTGGAGCTTTTTGGAGAAGAGAGGAGGCTCTGTTTCATTGAACATACACAAACACAACACACACACACACACATTTGCAAGTGGTTGGTATGAATTTAACAACCACAACAATGTTGTACTTTCTTTTAAACATGTGTTGCCTTTGGAAACACTGACTAATACCTGTGGTTCTATCTGGATTCTCCAGTGCATTTTATAATATTTAATAGTGTTTTGTCAAACCTTTTGTGTCTCCTGTAGGGACAGAGACCACCATCTGAAAACCTTTAAATCCGTGGTGCCTGCCAGCAAACTGGTGGATTGGCTGCTCTCACAGGTAAAGACATTTTCATAATATTCTACTTTAACCTAATTTACCCAAAGAAATTAAACACCAATCACCAAAGTGAATTACATTGACTGTAGCCTCCACTGAATGGAGGACATGCTGATTTGCCCTTTTCTTTTCTGAATTCATGGAAGGATGTAAACTAGCATTTATTCATTGAATAGTAGTTCCCACCTTGATCCAGGTGACTTCTTGGCTCCTATGAGAGTTGTGAGGATTTTTGGAGTTACGTAGCTGTCATGTAAAAGTTCATGTAGTCACAGTTATGTAGGTACAAACTGCCAGCGTCGCTCCGATTCGTCGCCCCTTCACCAGGCATGCCTGCTTCAACCAGCGAAAGGCTGCGTGTGGCGAGGTGTGAAAAATAGGTGGAGCTGCCTTTCTTTCCAATACTGCCTGTGCTCCATAGAGAGCAGTGAAACTGAAACTGTGCCATTAGACCGGTTAATATCCCCATTTATGTTTCAGTGGGGAATGAAAAGCACACACAGAAGACACAGAATCCCTGTCAACAATCCCTCCCCTCCCCTAAAGTGGAAGTTTGTGCTATTTCCCCCGTTTATTATTAATTGCTTTGAGATTACCCAAACAAAGACACACACACACACACACACACACACACACACACACACACACACACACACACACACACACACACACACACACACACACACACACACACACACACACACACACACACACTCACACAAACACGCACCACCACCCCCTCAAATGACATAGGGTGATTTTCTCCACTTTCCAGTGTGGGAAAAGGTACTTAAGTACCTTAACCCCTCAGGTCTGTGGGTGTCTATCCACATCTAGAGGATAAGCAGCGCTCTTTTACAGCTCCCTGTAAACAAGATAACTTCTTGTTTACCAATACCAAATATACATTGCATTTTAAGTGCACTCTGTGAAGGTGTAAACAGGCGTGGAAACTGACTAACCATGTGCGTCATTCTTTTGGTTTCCCAGGGAGACTGTTCAACCCGCGAGGATGCTGTGACGCTGGGTGTGGGACTCTGCAACAATGGCTTCATGCACCATGGTCAGTCACACACACACACACACACACACACACACACACACACACACACACACACACACACACACAGTGGATGTATGAAGCTGCACTGACACCACAAAACATAAATATGGATCTCATACAAATCTAATGCTGCTGTGTCTGTTTTCCTATTACTTTTTCAATTACGGCTGTTCTCTTGCAACATCTCTACCTCACATTTTATTAATACTGTTGTTGCTGTTAAGCATGTTTATTCTCTCTCCTCCTTTTGTGTTGCCTGATTCCCACACCACTCAACATTTGCCCCACACTCTTTCCACTCACAAAAATGTAATATTAACTTCTCCTCTCATACTCTGTCATCAGTTGTATCCAAACATATCAAGTCTCGCCAAGTCCCAGTAACCTCACTGACCACATTGTAGTGGAGTGGTTATGGTTCCCGCCCCACGTGTTGAATGTTAACAGTATTAGTAGTGTTCCCTAACCAGAGCTGTTTAGCTTTGCTACATGGCTGTCTGGGTCAGGCTGCTGAACCATAAACACTGGTTAAGGCCTGAAAAAGCAGAGTTTGAGGTGGAAATGTTGTTGATGAGTTCATAGCCTGAAATGAGAATAAGTCATCTTCATCTGTCCAAAACACGACCGTAGACAGGGGATGTTGAATACTGGATCAAGGGTGAATGTGTGTGTGACTTACTTTATTGTAATGTAGAACCTCTGAATCCACTGAAGTGGTGGCACATCCAGGCCAAGCTCCCTAAAGGTTATTATTTATTAAGGCAACATTTCCACCAACCACTCCAAGTCTTCATCAGGCAAATGTACAGCTATTGACTCCATAACTCAATTCCAGTTGCATGGCAAAATATAGGACAGCAAAAAAGGTGAGGAGATATAAATCAAGACATCAACAACACCTCAGCATCGTAGGCACAGAATGTAACAAGCTCTGCAGTCTCTGCAGTCATAATAGATGCATCAAGATAACACATGTAATAGGATGAGTATCCTATGACACGGTTGTTATAACGTGGTCTGGCATCGATGTGGAAAAGTGCAAAATGTGATTGTCTATTGAACCACCAGGGGGAACGGATATGGAATTCTAACTGTACTAACTTGCATTGTACTAGTTTATACAATCACTCAATCAGATAGTAGGCGATTAAAAGCTTTAAATTTACACAAATAACAAATGAATACACACACGCACACACACCACCATCTGTCATGAGGTGTCACCTGTTCTCTCTTACCTCTCCTCTTGCTCCGCCTGTCAGGCTCGTGACCTTTCTCTTCTCAGCCTGTCTGCACTCCTCACCTCTGCTCTGGTCACTCTCTCCAGCCCTTTGTCAGCACATTTCACTGCTCTTCACCTGGTTCCACTAGAACTTTTACTCCTCTTCTTGTCTCCCTTTCTCTCCCATCATGGTCTATCTGTTTGATATGAAGGTCTCCTTCACTTGAGAGATCACAGATAACAGAAAAAGCCTTAGTCTTGTCTCACATGCTTATGACTTTGTTCTTCTGCACTGCTTTTGTTGACACACATTGAATTATGAACCTCAGCATGACACAACGACTCCTCACACAACTATTTTCCCCCAATTTAAGGAAAGTTGTGTCAGTCATCACTTGTAGTCATACTAGTAATTGTATAGGTGTTCTTATTTTGGGGTGATCAGTTTGTATACCACCAGTTTATATACCATTAAAAGTGCTCAGAATAGTCAGTAAGTCTTCTTCCTAACTCCCATCGGGATACAAGCTTATTTCAGCAAAGAGTTTATGTCATGAGTATCATACTTACTTAATCAGACATTGTACAAACAGTTTTAACTGCTGTCAAATGAAATCCCATTCTAGTGACAAAATAACAGGAAGAAGACAAAGAAGAATGTGTTCTCTTGGAGTATTGTCAGCAACTGTCAGCGTTTTACGGTGTCATGATGACGACTTGCATGTCTTTGAGTGTGTTTGGTCCAGTGCCAGGGTATAAGAGTTTCCGGAGGAGTCGCCTTTCCAGTTGAATAGGCAGTATTAAGTTATTATATGGATACGGCTTCTATGATTCAGAGGAAATACCTTAAGGTCAGGCTTCATTTGGATTGGCATAAGGCCAGTAGGAGTGGCTGTGTACGTGTGTGTGTTTGAGTAATCAGTTTGCGAAAGCTTTTGTTCTTCTGAGTATGCCAGACGCTCTACAAATCTCTAAATACCTTTGCATCTTGGTCCTGCATATGCACGCCCCTTTCAGCCCCTCAGATACTTAATAAACTAATATACGCCCCCTCCCAGCCACACACACACACGTTACAGTTACAAAATGCCTATATGTATATTTGGCAGCATGGTTGTATATTACATTACATTACAATCATATATCTTGTAACTATGAGTGTGTGTGAGCCTTTTTGGTCACATGTCACCAATGCAAACCTTTCGATTCGTTCTCGGTATAAAAACATTCCCCACCCACATCATGGTATTACAAAATAAGTGTTCCGCCTATAAGCCAGAATCAAAACTTCCTGAGGTGTGGCCAAGGCGTGTGTAAAGGGTCATACCATGTGCCCTGTCATTTTAGGCTTATTCGGGTATTTGCACCTGGTGCACTTGAAGATGATGTAACAGAAAATCAAACATGCCATCATGTGTGGAATGCTGTTAAAGGGTTGTATATCTAACAATTTACGCAATACATTTAAGACTGGAGTAGATGCAGAAAGTCACCAAATGAGTGCGCTTTAGTGGGAAAAGTAAGTTTTTAGCTTACATCTGTATAGTGATCCAGTGGATGATGAAACTGTGTGTAAACTACTTCAATGGGCCCAGACTGCTACAAAGTACAGAATGAAGATTTTGCTTTTATTGCACAGTTCACTGGAGGTATTAGTGCTAATTCAGAATGTTGTTAAATGGCATTCACATGAGTTATAAGTGCTTATCTGAGGTGACGGTATTATGAGAAGTAAAATTAGGTTGAATGAGTAAATGAAGCGCGTTTCATTTGGGCTTAAAATATGATGTGATTGGGGAAGCATCCGTTACAAGAACACACCTGTTTGATGTGCCACATGTGTTAGAGTGAGATTCACACACATACACACGCACACACAGATGACACACTGTTCTCTGCCTGGTCCCCAGAGAGCCTTCGCTGCATTGGCTATGAGCCAGATGTGGTCTGGCTCCAGATGCTCTTTTAGCGTCATCAGCTAATGAGCTAATTAACCGTTAGCTTGTTTGTGAGAAAATGGAGAGGATGTCTACACATTAACTAGCATCTTCTTCTGATTCTGTTCAGGCAAATGCTCATTTATCTCTGCAGGTCTTTGAAGTCAATCTGAAAACTGCTTTTAGGCCAAATGTTAAAAACTATACTTAACATTTTATAAGGTCCAAATTTGCAATGAGAACATCAATTTAGCCAGAATACCCACAAACAAAACCAACTCCAAAGCCGTGTTTGTTCATGTTAGTCACATTTCTACCATTGGAATACTAATACAGTGGATAAAAGCTTGGTTAACTATAAATTGGTAGGCAGCTAATTGAAGCTAATGCTAAATGTCCTTAAATGGCTCTTCTGCATCACATCCCTGATCTGACCTGAAGTCTTATAAGCTTAGGTAGCAGGAACACAAATAACTGCTCTTCCAAATATGTTATGTAACACAGTGGTGCTCAAACTTTTACCAATGGTCCTTGTTTTTTAAGGCTCCAATTCTGTGCTTGGGTGCAAACTGAGATATTCTCTGCGTTCTTTTCTCAGTCTTGGAGAAAACAGAATTCAAGGATGAGTCGCAATTCTTCCGTTTCTACGCGGACGAGGAGACGGAGGGAACCGGCAGCAAGAGCAAGCAGCTTCAGCGCAACGACTTCAAACTCATCGAGAACATCATGGCCAAGTCCCTGGTGGTAAGCTGAAAGAAGCACAGGCTCACTCACACACAGACACTTAACAATGTCAGACACTCAGGCAGTTGTACGTGTTCCATGTGTGCACGTGTCTGTTCTTTCAGATCACAGCTGGAGGCAATTAACATCGCTATTCACACACACACAAACACACACACCCTCCTGGGAGATTCTCTCTTCTGACAACAATAAGAGCATTTGAATTTGATCTGAACCGTATGCATCTTAATGAATGTTGTCTCATGGAAATGTAATCAAGCGTAATGACCATGATGAAGTCCCTCTTCAGCCCTCTGATAACAGATAAGAGTTACATCCTGCAAAGCACTCAGGCAGATAAGTGACGGGATATGATCGTCATCAGCTCATCCTCACATGGCTCCTTCTCATGTGATGGTTGGAATCAGAGACCAGAAGTGTTGTACTTCTATTTTTTCCTGGGTGAACAAAACGTTTGAGCTTTCCTGCATTGTTTCTCTTTCAATTTGCTCACAAGTTAGTTCCTGCACGGCCGAGTTCAGATTAAGATTTGAGGGTATCTCAGCCCTTGCCCCGCTCTAGAATGCTTTCTTTTACTGAATGCATATTTACATTCTTTCTACCTTTTATCCCTGGTGACGCATTGACTCCAACAATGTTCCGCCATGATATGTGACAACAGGTGCCGGTAGAATGGGATGAAATCCATAAGTGAGAGCTTTAAGTACTCCCCCTCCATGAAGGCTTCGTTTGGCTGTTTGCCACGCCTTTGAAGCGTTTTTAAATAAAATATAAGTTTTATGGACCGGAAATGGGCTCTGGACTCTACTCACACCCATTGAACCCCAAACTGCTGTCATTGAAGTAGCAACTGTTAAATACACGATACAATAAACTAGAAAGGCACCTTGCCTGCCTCCACCAAGGCTGAAAAAGCCTAGACAAAATTATTATTACTTAGGAACGTTGTGAATTTGAATATAACCATTCATTGCAATAAATCCAGTGTTTTCTCTACTGTATTCTCTACTGTATAAGTACTGTGATTGTGCTTTTACAGCGAATATTGATCTGGCCATTAGGTTTGAACTTTTCTGTTCAAATTTGAATGTAGTATATTTCGGGGAACCTAGAATCATCTGTCCTTCTAATGTGGGAAGTAGGCACTCTGTGGTTTTCTCCTCGAAATGGAAACGCCTTTTTCCTTGATTAGCTAATCTAATCCTCCCTCATCGCTATTATCAGTGAGAAGCGCAGGAACTCTTTATTTCCCACTGCACTCTGCTTGGACGTAACATTAGAGAGGAGCATCTTATCAGCACTGTGCAGCAGGAAGATGGCCCCAACAGTTTACCTAAGGGAAGCCAGCTAATGTGTTTAGTGATGACAGCGTTTAACTACTCACGCCACAGGGGAATACAATAGAAGAAGCAAAGGACATCATCATAAGCAGAGACACCTGACACGCGGTGAAACACAATGATCATGTGCTGATCATCAACACATAAGACCAGTGACCACCCAGAGAGAGTGCGGAAAGAGAGAAAGACAAACTGGGTCAATTCCCCAAATGGGAAAATAACTGATTTTGCATCTTCACCAGTATCCAGTTTACAAGATGAGAAAGCATTAAGTAGTTCCATTTTTCTGTGATGAATGAAATACATTATGTATGCAAGGATGCAAATGCAGCAGAGCAAATAAAATGAATATTCTATGCGTGTGTCATGCAAAGTCTTTTAATACTTCCAATGCAAAAGAATGGAAAGGCACACAAGCATGTCGGTGTGTGAATCAGCGTTGAAGCTCTGCCATTGTTAAGGCCGCGTGTGTGTATAATTGGGTATTTTTCTGTGCTTAGATTCACCCTGAGGAGGAAGACTATGGCTTTGAAATCGAGGAGAAGAACAAAGCCATTGTGGTGAAATCTGTCACCAGGGGCTCACATGCTGAGGTGATGGTCATCTCACACACACACACATGCTCACACACACACACAAGCTCACACGCTCACACACACACAGATGAAATGCACGAGATGTAGAAATTGCATAGCAACCGTGTCTGTGACTCTCACTTTCATTTCTAATCACACCCTCATACACAGTTGCATTACACGCACGCACACACACACACACACACACACACACACACACACACACACACACACACACACACACACACACACACACACACACACACACACACACACCTCATTCCAGCCATAGGCCATTAGTTCCAGTAGGTAATGGCTGTCTATCGTGTGGACGGCTGCTGTCAATCTGCCTGCGTTCCCAGTGGAAGGACTTGTTTCTGATTGGCTGTCGAGCCATTGGACATGCTCGCTCACATCACCATAAAAGACGCACACTCACTCATACACCCACTCAGTTTTACGCTTTTACATCCACACATTTACAATGCAGATGAAGCCCTGACAAAAGGTAGGGCAGATGTGGGACCACTGAAGTTCTATTCAATTTTTGCAATGTATTTTGTAGCATTTATACTTTATTTACATTTAGTTTGTTTTGGTAGCCACCAAAACTCTGGGACCCTTTCAGACCTTCTTGAATTGAAACTACAAAGTTCCTTTAGAAGAGGAAGCACAGTTTCTGGAAATAAGACCAAGTGGCAGCTTTGGTCCACCACCACACATAACAACAACCGGAAAAATTTAGGGAATCATTCAATTGTGCAGATAAATCGTTTTATTTTGCATTTTATGAATAGCCTGATGCTGATGAAGAGCTGTTGGAGAAAACTCCGTCTGACCAATCAACAAGATGTTTGTGTTGTCAGTCCCACCCAGATAATCTAAAAATGTTTCAAGAAATCCAGTTTCTGTATCTACTGTAAATGGGTCCTGGCTCCATGGTGCAACACAAAGGACGTTTATGACAAAGTGGTGGAAAAGACACTGTAAGGTTAATGTAAGAAGAGCTGTGTTGCTTTTTTCTTTCATTTTCGTACAATTTAACCTTTATTTCATATCACTGCAGTCTGGTTAGAGTCCAGCTTATTATGCTGCTTGATGTTGGGATTTTCCTTTTCCACAGGGATTGGAAATGTCCTCCTCAGCATCCACCTCTTTTTTTTTTGCTCCCAAACATTGTAATTTTTTTCGCCCTCGTTTGTTATTTTGCTCCTTGCAGTTCTTTCCCACATTCCCTCTCCTGGTCCCTTCCCTCTCTCCCCTCTCTCTCTAATCCATGTCCTTTTTCTGCACTCGACGCGCTCCCACCACAGCAGACCCTCGCTGCTGTGCTCCCTCGCATTGGCCCCAGTATGCCAGCACAGTGAATGAAGCTCAGCTGATTCCCATGGGGGCTCAGAAAGGGGCTGCACACACACACACACACACACACACACACACACACACACACACACACACACACACACACACACACACACACACACACACACACACACACACACACACACACAGATAGAGCTCTTTCACTATATGATACTATAATAGAAAGTCATGTGAAGACAGTCACCAATGCTGTATAATCACACACACACACACACACACACACACACACACACACACACACACACACACACACACACACACACACACACACACACACATTCAGTCGCACGTGGCTCCTCCCAGTTGTCCTGCCTCTATCCTGGGCTGTTTTCCAGAATCAGAGCCCCTTCCAGCCCGGCCCATCCAAAGCCACCCTGCCGGATCTGTGCCCAGGACACTGGCCTCACACAGAGAAAACAGAGTCAGCATTATTCTCACAACGTGACCGAACATGTGCAAGATGACTGCCTTTACTAATGTGTGCTTGTTATTCGTAAAGTGATTTTAGACGCTTATGCTGGTCTGCCCAAATGGAGGTTTGTTTGATGCACCGAGAGTATTTACGTCACCCGCGGAGCTGCCACCGTCTCTCCACGTCGCCTTAAGTCAGCCGTTAGTGATCAGATTGTTCTCGGATAGAGGAGCACAGCGCAGAAGATCTGATTACGCAAACACATCTTGATCTGGTGCACCTCAAGGACATTTGGCCACATTAACAGCCAAGCATGTGGACAACAACTGTGAAAACTGAAACTCCACAACCAGAAAAAACATGAAAATTCATTCGGTAGTGTGGATAGTTGTATTCAGAACGGATTATCAGAATGAGGAAAAGTGAAGTTGTTTATTTTGAAGCTGATTTCACTCTACATGCCTGAAACACATTAAATATAATGCGGCTGAATTACATGTATAAGCCAGTTTGGATCCATATTCTGCAGGAAAGAGTTGTCAAAATGAATAGTGGGAAAATATTAGATAGTACCAACCGAATCATTTGCGTTTTCTGTTTTTGTTGGTTTTCTATTTCTCTTTGGATCATACTGAGCCCAGAGCTGGATCTGGAAATATGAATCCAAGTGGAATTATCGTGGAATAATCCCCTTCAGGGTGCGATTATCACCCACTGACAAAACGTTATCCCTTACTTATAATGTTACCTCATAGGATGAGTTCAGCAGATACATCATCTCTGTCCAGTGTGTTTGATGAGATGCAGAAGTCGGGGGTGATTAATGTACTCAGTGAGATTTCCTGAAACTCTACATGATGTCTCATATGTATGTGTGTGTGTGTGTGTCCTCCTCGTTCAGATGGCAGGTCTGCAGGTGGGCAGGAAGATCCACACCATTAATGAGGACCTGCTGTTCCTCAGGCCTTTCTCCGAGGTGGAGGCGATGATCAGCCAAGCCTTCTGCATACGACGGTCACTACGGCTGCTAGTCGCCACTAAGGCCAAGGAGTAAGGATACACACACACACACACACACACACACACACACACACACACACACACACACACACACACACACACACACACACACACACACACACACACACACACACACACACACACACACACATGCACCCTCAACACACACATGCACCCTCAACACACACATGCACACACACAAGGCACACTGGTCTGACTAACCTTTTTTTAAATCTAGGATTGTGAAGATTCCCGACAACCCAGATGACCTGTCCTTCAGACTCTGTGGCTCCGCCCCTCCTCATGTCCATGCAGTCAGGAAAGGTGAGTGACCACAGCTGTGATTAGCTGCTGATTTCAATAATATTTATTCTTCTTCCACTCCCTTTGCAGTCAACATTTAAGGCATTCGGATTTCTGGTAAAATGATGTTGTTAGTATGTCTTTATATGATTTAGAGTCAACCTTTGACACACACACATGCGCTGACCTGGAGATCAGTGAAGAGATTTGATAGATTTTGACATTGTTATGGCGACTTCATTGCCCCTGAAGGCTTTGAAAGTGTTTACTGTGTCAGAAAAGAGAATAAATTGAAGGGATGATGAGGTAACATTAGCTTCTAAACACCTGTTACATCCTGCCTTAAGCGGCCCTTTATTAGATTTTTATGGCCACCTGTCAGCCAGACTGCCTACGGTCAGGGTTCAAACCCATAACACACAGACACACACGCTCTGCTCTGTGATCAGGGCTACAACTGTAACACTGGGTTCAAAAAGCACGCAAAATGTGGCACAGCTTTGCATTTTATCCTCATGCCCTACAGTCTACAGTATAAACCAGATGTTTACGCTGTGAAATAGAGAGACGAGAGATTTATGACTAAGCGAGGGATGAATTCAAATGTGTACCCGACACAAACACAAACAGAAGTGAGGAGAGGAGGAAACAGGGAATCTGATCAAATGGTTTCCCTTTTTGTAGTTATGGCTGAGGGGCTGCTCTCCCCTTTCCCTCCATTTCTCCCCTTCCCCCGCCTCTCGCTCCCTTTCCCTCTCGTGCACAGAGAGTCTGCATTCTTCAGCCGCGTCTCCGGTCGCTCTTTCCCCGTCGTAAATCAGTCCCCCTGCGTGATCTCCATGCACGGGTCAAGTAGTCCCACAGTTTGTTAGGTAATCACAGGCATCCTGGGTGGAAGTGATGCCACCGCTGGTATTTTTAGATGGGGAAAGGAAGATGATGGAGGTGTTGATTGGACTTCCAGGCTGTCAAGCTATATGTAGTTTGGGACAGCGTGTTTCAGCACTGGACTGAGTAATTTTCAGTCTTCTGGGAGATGTGGGTATATATAGACCTGGGAGATGAGCCCAAGGGGAATGCTTTTATTTTTTCATACTTTCCACTGAATATGGGAGTCACATTGTTTGTTTCTATGACTTCTGTGGCAGGTTAGGTTTTCCATTCCCATGTTTTCTGAACAGACCAATGTTTAAACTCTCTCCCTTGAATTACTCTCAAATTGGAGGCCTTTCTTTTCCCCGCATACAGTCCCACTACATTTCTAGCATTCTGTGAAGTATTACCTCTGATCTCTAACCCTGTGCTGACACGTTTCAGGCTGGGAGGCGGCAGCGGCGGGTCTCCAGCCCGGCCAGGTCATCTTAAAGGTCAACGGCAACAACGTCAACCGCAGTGACTACCAAGAGGTCCTGGAGCACTTTAGCGCTCAGCACACACACCAGGAACCTCCCCACGTGGTGAGAGAGAAGATAAATTATCCCAGAAGTCCGGCAGTGTTTTTAAATTTCTGACTATTACTTGTTTTAAAACATTGTAAGCTTGCTGTATTGTGGCAACTGTGTAATCATTTGAAACTGCATGAAATGATTTGTGCTTGTGCTCAACGTCTTGCAGCATCAGGGACCTGTCTTCCCCTGCAGTGTGCTGATGTGATGCAATAAGTGTGCTGGTTAATGTAACACTAGGATAAATTACTGTATCGATGATATGATCTTGACTTGAATGTCCCATCTCACTTTACTCCCCAAATAGTTTTATCCTTCATTATAACAACACTGAACCTCTCTGTGCCCTCCTAGTGTCAGTGGGTGTACCGAGCGTTTGAGGACGTGGACGAGCTGCACAGAGGAGTTGCCGGAGAGAAGGAGGAAAACTCCTTCAGGCCCTACCCGGTGGAGAATGGCTCTGACCACGAGGGGGCGAATGGAACCAGTGGAACAGGTGATAACAATAACATAACGCTCAAAGCAACTATTAGTGTAATTAAAGACCATTCAGTCATTTTGTAAGAAGAAACCCGATTGAAACCTGTTTTTCGATGAGAAAGTGGTTTATTGAATTCAAATGAATCCCTCCAGTCATAATCTCATTTAAAAACTCTGCTTCTGATAAAAACCCAACATTACTACATTACATTAAAAAAGTACGAAGTAGATTAAAAAGCAGGCAGTTGTTCCATATGTGGTTTTGATGCTGGCTGCTCTTCACTCACAAACACTAAATCAATGTGAATGTATTTTAACTACATGTGACATTTCAAAAGGGATTGATGAAGGAGATTTATTAGGGGATTAGGGTGTGATTGAGACCATTTTGCTCCATAATCAGATTTTGGATGTCCTCTAAACATTTATTGGAGAAAAGAAATGAAGCAAAACTTTTGTCTTTATAAAGAATGCAAGTGTTAAGTGTGTATACTGATGTGTGAACATTGCTTTAGACCACCGGCTGGGGAGACTTTCCCTCTCCGCTGAGCTGCCTCTGGTCAGTCTGACTGTAGACAACGTCCATCTGGAGCACGGCGTGGTCTATGAGTATGTCAGCACGGCCGGCATCAAGAGCCATGTGCTGGAGAAGATGGTGGAGCCTAAAGGCTGCTTCAGCCTCACAGCTAAGGTAACAGGAGTATGAGTAATCATGAGTACCTGAATGTTTTTGTACTCAGGAACAAGGTCAAACTGTGATAACCTGGTGACATAGACTGCTAGGAATGCAGATTGTAGCGTCATAAATTTCTGTTATTCTAGCATTGATCTGTTCTTACCAGTATGTCTTGTCTCTGCAGATCCTGGAGGCGTTTTGTAGTGATGACAGCCTTTTTGTGCGTAATTGCCGCCAGCTCATCTCCCAGAACGACCGGGTTGTTTCCATGCCTCAGTACGAGTTCAGGCAAATCTGTGACACCAAGCTGGAAAGCATCAGGCGGCGGATCAGCAGCTATCAGCAGGTACTAAACGCACATTTCCACTCTCTGAAACACATGTGTACTTTGTGTATTGGCAGCTCAGGCTGTAAGATCCACGTGACAAGGAACAGTTAGGAATGTAGAGAGAAGGTACCCATGACATCAGAACAGATGCTTTGGGACCTCAAGTGTGGAATTAAACCAAGATCGACTTCATCCAGATGTATCCAAAATAAAAACTGCATAGTTGCAAAGAACATTATCTTTTAGTGCCTGATAGATCATGCTGTTGTTTCAAGGCACTGCTTACGCTGGTTGGTGAAAAAACAACACAACTTTCTTTGTTTTGCTGTGAAACAAACAATAGAAATGGTGGTGGATGTGACTCCACCAATCAGCTGGTTCCTTACCTCAAAACAAAGAACACTTAAGGTTCTAGTAATGTAAAAACTACAAGCTAATGTTTATCAGCCTGGTCAGTTCAACCAAATGGACATTATGGTCAAACATTAGAGACTCAAGCAATTTCTGGACAGAGTGCTCACTCAGCTTTGCGCAGGAGACTGATCGATTTCTTTGCTCCTGTGGTTACAAATGTGTTCAGACACCAGAATTGTATTTGTTGAGGAGGCACGCAGCCTGAGCGAGTCTGGAGTAGTCGTGTGCATCTCATCTATGCACAACACAGAGAAATGTCAGCTGAGGTTGATTGAGTCACATTAACCCCCGTGAAACACCAGTGTCCATCACACTGTTGAAATTTGATGTATGCATGTTCATTAGAATTATAATGATGTTAATTCATTATTGCTATTAATGCCAAAACCAACACGCTTCTCACACCCCAGTGTTTTGGTGGTTTGAGACGACCTATGTCACATGGAACTGGTTTGAGCTGGAAGAGTTTTTTTCTATTTGACCAGGATATATATTTTAAACACCATGTTTCTGTGCAGTGTGTTAAAGTTTGCCCCTTTTTTTGTCCTTTTCTTTGTTGTTTCTCATCTTCCTCCACTCAGTTTGCCCTTGAATTGAAGAATAAGGCGTGTCCGACCTTCAAGCAAGCTGGCGTTGGCCATCACCTGCTGGGCTGCATGGACTTTGTTCCCACCAACTGCCACGTCAACCTGATGCAGGTCTCCTATCCCAAGAGCACCACCTCCGCCGGCAGGACTTTCAGCATCCGCTTCGGCCGCAAAAACTCCCTCTTTGGCCTCGACCCCGACCAAGGTAGTGAGGACACACACACACACACACACACACACACACACACACACACACACACACACACACACACACACACACACACACACACACACACACACACACACACACACTTAAGACCAAGAGGATTTTAACATTAGCCCAGACTCTCACTCATCAATACCTTAAAGTAGGCCGGCCTTCACTGATAATACAACTTTGCCCACTTAACATCAGCTCAATAATCATTTCGACTAATTACCATTTATGACCAATTGTAATCCCACAACGCAGAGTCGGGAATGTCAACCCCAGCCTCCCACATCAGCTATGGAGTCTCAGCAAGGATGCCTATTGTAAATTGAATGAGTGCCCCACCATTAAGACTCCATTAGCCACAGGCAATTCCCATGTTACTGACATGAAAAGTGAATGAGTGATTTCAGCAAAGATGTTGCCCTGAAGGCAGTGCAGGAATGTGTGCCACTGCTGCAAAGGTCAAAGGGCAGAGAAAGAGAGAGGAAATGAAATTCAGTGGCACAGAGGAACAATTTGAAGAAAGTAGCCCAGACATCAAGCAATCCTTCAATCTTCGTTAAAGAGAGAACCATCCTGCTCTCTGTTTATACGTTGGGATTGACGAATGATAAGTTCCACCTCAGCTGTCTAGACAGCACGGCTCAAATTGTTCCAGGATACCTCAGCTCCATCGTTCAGGTCCTTCTGCCAGACAAACATCTGCCAAGCAGTTGTGCTCAGCAGCGCTGGAGCCTTTTAAAGCATTCTGACACCGACCATAAAGACATTTTCGTTTTTAAATCTCCCAAACTGACACAATCATTATGTTAGCTATCAGGAAATACAGTGGAATTGTTTTCTGCCAGCAAACGTGCCGTGCGGTTGTTGTGTGAATACTGAGGGATGTGTGGAATGTGCACAAAACGGATAAAGGTTTCTCTGTTAGTGTTTGTGCTACTATTACACCCAGTGGGCTTGCCGCAAGAATTTAATTTAGGAATGTATCTGCCAGGTTATTGCAGTTTAGTTTGGTGTTCTACCAAAGTACACAGTTTTGCTCCGCGCTCTCTCTCTCTCTCTCTCTGCTCGTCATCTAAGCGCTCTGCAAGGAGATGAATTTCAGTTCAGAATAGAGGGCAGATGAGTGTTAGTTGATAGTTGTTGAACATCTGGGGTAGATATGGGATGGTGGAATGTGAAGCTGAATACATTCGTCCACTCTGTCCTTATATAGTGTTTCTGCCCAAGTATTTACTGCCTTTCAGGTTAAACAGACTTGAGCAAACAACTAAGCCCCAAAGCTGCCCCAGAGGACAGTGACTACACTCTGCCCTATGCTCTGTTTGTTTGTTTGTTTATAATCCCCCTGTTACACTTATGTTACGATGAGTAAACCTACAGCAGGGTTTATGGGTGCACAGGTGCATGGGTGGCACAGGGGAGAAATTCTCACTCACCAACACAGAAACCTGAAGTCCAATCACAGCAGGTTGCAAGCTTGGGTGTGCATTCCAACAGCTAACACAGTTGGTGGTGTTTGTGGGTGGCCAGTCATTCTTGTTGCTGCACTCTGACCCCTACTGGTCAGCAAGCCTGCATGGAAGGCGACACGATGTGTGAGGGAATAGTGTGAAGCTCTGGTGTGTTATGAAGTTGCAGTGAAACTGAACTCTGGCAGGTTAAAGGAGGCGGCTGGTGACATCATGTAAATATGCAGCACATAACTGTCTACAGCTTTAATAGATCAACGCTGGAGGCTGTAGGATTAGTGTTGATTGTTGACCCTGTCGTCTTGACTACAGTTAACCCTCCTCATTAAACATGTTATAAATGTCCAGTATAAAGGTTTATTAGTGATGTAAACGATGAGGGTTTTGTGTATGAAACTGTAATATCTCTAACTCAAGATGGAAATTAAAATCCTCCTCTCCTCTCCTCTCCTCTCCTCTCCTCTCCTCTCCTCTCCTCTCCTCTCTTCTCCTCTCCTCTCCTCTCCTCTCCTCTCCTCAGCTAATCTGAACCCCATGTCCCACACTCAGCATTGTGTGACCAGCATGGGAGCTCCTTCCTGGAGCTGCACTGGCCTGGAAGGAGACGAGCAGGAAAGTAATGGAGATGTGACCGTGGATGGGGGCGAGGGGTTGATGGATAGCAGACGGGGCCCCTATGGGGAGTGCGGGTTGAGCTACCTGCTCAAACAGGAAGACATGGACACCCAGGATGGCTACATTCACTTGTACAGCCGTCTGGATGTTGCCGTGAGGGAGATGAGGCAGTATGTCGCTCAGATTGATGTGTAAGTGTTACAGTATCTGTGTATGCTGAATATTCTTACACTGTTAACTTATTCTTAGCACTACATTCATATCAGTCTCTTTTGTCTGCTCTGTGATTCTTAGCTGCCATCTCCCTAATAAAGAGAAAACTACACCTTTTTATTATTCACTCATATCCGTTCAGCTGTAACAGCTGGCGCTTTGATCAAATATTGACATTCCAGCTGTGTTTATATGTGAGCAGACTATTTCTGCAGCCTTCACAGTGATATTTAAAGATCTCTGCATAACAAGCTAGGAACTGTAATCCCCAGTCCAGACTCCTGAGGCTGTTTGTCAGCCTCTCTTTGTCTGTCTGCCCTTTGCCTCGTTTAAAGCTGAGGTTTTACAAAAGGAACATTCTTCAGGCCCAAAATATTTATGGGCCAGGCCCAGTACAGGAACAGGGAGTGAAGCCAGTAGAAAGGATGTCTCTTTTGTTTTTGTGCTGAGGAAGGGCGTGATAAGATGTGTGTGTGGGGGTGTGTGTGTGTGGGAGGATATTGAAGGTGCACAGGTTTTACAGTTTTTTTTAAACTTCTTTCAACTCCTAAACATCTAACGGCACATTATTTAAAGGATTTGACTCCTAAATGCTCAGTTCTTGAAACATTTCATTTGGATTGAACTTTAATATTCTCTATATTTTGTTATAGAGGAAATATTAGTGGTTTTTGTTCAGATCTAATTTTCTGTAATGTTTCATGTATTCCCAAAGCCTCTTATCATCGATCACTGAGCCCACACAGCTCCCAGGTGAAGGCGAGCCTCCTGTCTACGAGCCAAGCCAGCCTCCATCTCTGGCCCCCTGTGAGGACGGCTGTGACCAGGACAAAGTGGAGCAAGGTGGCATCAAAAGGGTCTGCTTCAAGGTCAACGAGGAGGACCAGGAGGACTCGGGTCATGACACCATGAGCTACAGAGACTCCTACAGGTGATTGTTGACAGAGAGTCACTAATATACTAAAACTAATCCTAATATATGTAGCTCAAGTTGAAATGACTGTCAGTATGTTTACACACTTAACTGTCTCGTGATTTAGGCAGAAATGTAGAGATAAACATGATGGAAGAACTGGATTCCATGATTTGTTGAGTATAGATGATGCATTGCTTGACCTGCTCAGGAAAGCAAGTATGGCATGTGAGGAGATTTTTAGCTCATGGATTGTTTACATAATTGAGTACTTTATGCTGATTTCAAGCCAATTGCCATTTTAAAAAGTTAAATCATTTTTTACAGTGAAAATGTACAGAAGTTTCAATAATTCAATAATTGTCTGTGACAATTGGACAGAAAATTCCTTATTTTGCAGGCTGAACTATTTGATTGAATACTTTGGGTTAAACAAATAAAGTTTCTCTGGATTCACCCGGTGTAGCAGCAGATTGGCATCATGCGACACCTTGTCTCACACCTGGGTTTGTATCTATAAAACACAAGTGACCACATGCAGTTTTCTCTTTACTTTATGAAACCACAGTGGCACTCATTTCCCCCCTTTGGAGGTTACAATCCATTCCAGATGTTGACATTTTAACCACGTTCGAGGCCTAAAAAAGACTTCAAAATGTTTTGGTCAAATCTGGTTATGTCATTTTCTTGTTGCGAGTTGATTCAGATGTTGCGTGTGTGTGAGTGGTGTGTGTGCAAGTGCACATGCACATGCAGTCCTCTGGGCAGTGCTCCACAGAGCCCCACCCTCCACCACCCACTAAGATGTAGTTATTGGTTGTTGGTGCGGTGGGCTGGTGTATAATAGAGCCAAATGTTCGGGGCGCGGCCTCCTCACCCTCTCTGTCATTACGGCCGCGCCACACTATGTGAAACACAACTACCTCAGTGGAATAAAATGCAAAGGAAAATGTAGGCTGCATCATGTGTGTTCCACGCACACGCACACACACACACACACACACACAAACTTTTGAAGCAATTTGTTTTTTTGTCCAAGGTAGCAGTATAATGCAGCAAACATAGATGTGGATGTGCCCCCCCCACACAAGTTTGGGATGTGAAAGATAGTGCTTAGTGTGATTACGGGTGGGTGTATTTTGTTTTTTGGGTCCTGCTGAGAAAAACAGACATGAAAGCCAGAGGTGGCAACAAACCACAACAGAGCTCAGCAATCCAAGCATTGGCTCAGAACAGCGTGAGAGGAACATGATGTGAGTACAAGGACGGTGAAGACATGCACGCAACAGAGAGTGAAAGGTAGAAATGAGGAGAGAAGGTGAAAAAAGGAGAGAGGGTGTGAAAAAATCACAGTAGATTCAGTTCAAACCTTGGGTACATTGTGTCTGTCTAAAAGCTGTCAAGCCTGCGTGTGTGCGTTTATAGTCTTGTTAAAACCCAGTGGCTTGTATCCAAATATGTCTAAACAGTATCTGGATTAGGCTGACAGTAGACTGCAGTTCACTCCTGGCATCATAATGAATCTCGAGTCACAGCTTGCAAATGGATTTGCTTAAAGTGCAGATAGTTTACCTCCTCCATCACAGACAAATCCGTGACGATACACACCTCCATCCATGCTTGACTTCCACCATTCCACAAGCCAACTTGCTCGAGATGTCTCATTCAAAGTAAACATGGACGAGAACTCATCTTAAAACAGTTATAGACATATTGGACTAAATCGTAAACAAAAGGTGCAAGTAAGGAATACATTTACCGATTTATAAGCCCCTCGGTTGATTAATCAATTTATTTAATGGTGCGTCACGCGCACACACGTCATGCGTTGGGATTCCCAGATGTGTATGGAGTTAAACATTTTGTATGCATTTGCAGCACCTCCTTAAATGCAGCTCCGTAGCAGAGACGTGTGCGTTCCTCTTTATTGACACCAGAGGATGAAACAGGAAGCATGTGTCTATGTAGCAGCTCGTTAACATGCCCACCGTGACCTGACAGGGCCATTACAACAATGTACCGTAATGGTAATAGGAGAAGGTAATGGTGCGCTAATTAATATGAGGGATGATGGAACTAATAGGATTCCTCCGGCTCTAAATAAACCAGACTTGTTTCATGTGCTGAGCCGGCTGAGTGTTGGCTTGAGTGAATCCACTCACGATGGCATGATGCCGTCAACACAGTGGGTCTTCAAAAGTTGCAGTTTATTAAGTGTGAACAGGGCCTGCATGTTTGTGTGTGTGGTGTGGATTATCTGCCACTATAAGCAGGATAATTGTTACTGTGGCACTCACGGTGTTGACAGAAGGTGTGTGAGGCTATATTTGGCGTCAGTCTATTGGAAGCATGAGACAAGAGACGGCAACAATTTGTGAATTCAGCCAGAAAATTCAACACCCCACATGGGAGCAGACAGGACACAGAGACAGAGACGGACCTAGGGGATATATAAACCTGTCTGGGTTCACATTACTAAGGTGTGTGAATGAAAGCCAGAGAAATCAAGCCAAATAACTGGAAGTCCTTACTGTAATTACCGGTGTGCGCACACTCACACGCCCATCAGAGACCGCAAAATACCCCGGCAGGTGATGTCTCCTCCTGAGCCCTGATTTTGTCTTCTAGCCAAAGCAGGATCATAGCAGGAGAGGACAAAGATGGTGTTGTCAATTGTAAGCTGGTAGATGTGTGTAGGCCATTTGTCATGGTAATCCAGCCTGTGACTCACTCAGGGTTTTTCTCTGAGGAGGCACAGAGAGCGTGCTCACCTTTGAAGCGGTGTATAATTTGAGCTACATAACTCTTTCACGTGCACCCGGTAATCATGTTGAATCACGTAAATGTGTGACTGAAAATACCCTTTCACAAAGACGTCTGATGTCTGAGACGGACTGAGAGCTGTGCAAAGGTGTGACAGAATGCGGTGTCAAACGTGGTGCAACATGATGTTTATTTAAAAGAGAGTTATACGTGTGTGTGTGTGTGTGTGTGTGTGTGATAGGGTGTTAATTACGTCACTGTATTGGAATGCATGCAGATGTAATTTAATGTGTTTCAGTGGAGTGTAAGCCAGTGGTGGATGTTTTGAGAAAAACATTTAATTACCTGCTTTAAATCAGAAAAGCCAGTTACAATCAGAGGAATTATTTGGCAGCATAATTACATGACGCAGCGTTCGTAATTCCCTCTGTGGTTTCAGTAGGGAAAAATGAATGCTTTGCTTTATATTGATGTTTTACTATGCATGTTTGTGTGTGTGTTCCAGTGAGTGCAACAGCAACAGAGATTCCGTCCTGTCCTACACCAGCGTACGCAGTAACAGCTCTTACCTGGGGAGTGACGAGATGGGATCAGGTAACGGCCGCCTCCAAGGAGAATTTAGTTTCTTTTATTGCTGCGTCCCTACAGTATATCTGTTTCCTGTCCATCCAATTTTCATGCAGAAACCACGCACCTTGAGCCCCACTTTTCACTCATGACTATGACTTGTGTCCGATATGTGACACTTGTGATGGCAGTGTAGCGTGATTACATCATCATTTAAAATCTCATCAGAAGAAGGCACATCAGGCACATACACACTGCAGCGAGACAAGAGAAGTCTGCTTGTCAACCTCTGTATCCCTGATTGGAGGCAGCAGCAGACAGTACAATAATGTCGACCCCCTGCTGTGTGTTAATGTGTGACTTCTCAACTCATTCCTTGGTTTGCCTGCTAGGTGACGAGTTGCCGTGTGACATGCGGATTCCCTCGGACAAACAGGACAAGCTGCACGGCTGCCTGGAGCACCTTTTCAACCAGGTAACCAGCGGCAGACATCACAGACTGCTCACTGACTGCTCACTGACAGCCGGCACACAAGATGAGAGGGATCGCTCTCATTTCCGTGTGTGTCTTTAACTGCTTAACCCAAAGCTAAAACTCCACCACTGTGTGCTTGATCTGAACCTGTAGCCTCTTAACCTCAGTCTGCCCCTGCCTAGAACCTTAAACCAACAGGAAAGCCTTCACCTCAAATTAGATCCTTCAATATGTTACAGACCAAATAAAAGATAATACAACTTCAACCAGATGATTTAGGACTGTCAAAAAACAAAACTGGAACAAACAGAAGGTGTCAGCCCCACTCTCCAACCCCAACCAACTTAGATGATGCAAATAGCAGTGGTTCAACATATGGACTCAGTAACCTAGCAGAGGTCTCTTGCTCCTCTTGTTAGGGTCCTGGTTTTCTCTCTCATCTTTCACTTTATCTCTTTTCTCTTTCTGCCCTCCCCCACCCTGATTTGCTCTTTTTCTTTGTTTCTCTCTCTCTCTCTCACACACACACGGACATACACACAAACACGTAGATTTGCACTCATACAAAATCCTCAATCATACCAGTTTAAGAGATCCATCCATGTTTTCATCACCATCTCCTTTGACTCCTCTGGGTTGTACCTGCTTTGGCTCTTACAGCTCTTTCCACATGTACTCAGCAGCTCAGAAGGGTTTCAAACACAAGCCTTGTTGTTGTTGATGAAAGACCATAGCCAGAACCTATAGGGGTGTGTGTTTGTGTGTGTGTGTGTGTGTGTGTGTGTGAAGATGTGTGAGTGAGTGACAGAAAGAAAGGAGAGAGCTGGAAGTGGAGTGTAGAAAATAAAAAGGGTAAGGAGGTGTGAAGTGCAGAGAAAGCCTGATTGATTACCTGACACTGTGCGTATATGTGTGTGTGCACCCATAGGTTGACTCCATCAACAACCTGCTCAAAGGACCTGTCATGTCCAAGGCCTGTGACGAGACCAAGCATTTTTACTCTGACCACAGTCAGCCAGGTAAATACTGTGTTTACTGTATATCAATATGTGTGTGAGTGTGTATGTGTGAGTGAAAGGGTGTGTCATCGTGCTTCTGTTTATGTGACCGTCAACAACCAGCACACAATGACATTCTTGGATGTATGTGGTCAGAGTTTCGTCAAACAGAAGATTGGACGGTTCGCTGTCGTTACGTTATCCACAAGAACATCCAGGAAGACCCTTGGAACCTGCCCAGCTCGATCAAAACACTGGTGGAGAGCCTGCAGAGATTTGTGGATGGTTAGTAGATTACACACGCATACGCACCTGCCATATGATCCTATTGAGCAACAGTTGGTCATTTCCTCTTGTTTTTCCCTCAACCCACAGAGGGAAAGAATCAGCTCCTCCTGGCTCTGCTCAAGTGCACAGGTAGAGTAACACAGGCATTTAGAGTGCATTTAGAACACGCTGGGGTTGGACGCCTGGGCTTGTGATGTAATCCAGTTCGACTTCCAGTCAAATTACCATAAGAGATGTCGAGGCAAGCTGTGTAATCGCACAGCATGCCTCTGTTTCAGGCATCGTACCTGGAGCAGTTAAAGTGCTTCCAACATTTTGATGCTGTTTGCAAATGAGGTCATTCTTCAGATGAGAAAGAACAGCCAGTTCTACCTCCGGTTATTGGCAGCTTCTTAAACGTCTGAATTCTGAACTCTGATTCTTGTACCGAAACTCTTCTTTTTTTTGCACTTTCCTACTCCTGATAAAACATTTTGTATTACTTAATCTACACTGCAATCCTACATTTCAGCCAATCAAATGAGATTTGGGCGGAGCAGCTAACCCCTCATCAAATGAAACTGAAGTGGAGAGTTTTTATAAAGAGTTATATTCTATAACGCCATTAATACTAATAAGTGGTAATGATTATCCTTCCTGTCATTGAAATATACAGTAAATGATAGATGCTGTTGTTGTTGGTAGCATCCTGGTCTTTTGGGGTTTCAAGGTGAGGCCAGCTGACCCTGTTAGTACATGAGCGGAGGTGTTGAATAATAGGACGCTCCTATTGTTAATTTTTACTATTATTATTGCTTCTACTGCTTCAAATAATTCTATGATTGCTCCTCCTCCCCCTTCATTAAACCTCTCTCCTCCTCCACAACACTAGACACGTCTCTGCAGCTGCGGCGGGACGTTATCTTCTGTCAGGCAGCGACGGGCGCCCTGTGCACGCTGGCGGAGCAGCTGTTGGCGGCGCTGCGAGCCCGTTTCAACAACGCCGGCGAATACCAGGAAGACAGCAAGGAGACCAGCCGCAAGTGGCTGGAGCAGATTTCTGTCATCGGGGTGCTGTTGCACTTCCAGGCCACACTGGCGCCACACTTGGTGAGGAGTCAACAGGTTATAATAGGTCAAGTTTGAAATACAGTAGTTGGCCCAGTAGGACTCTGACAGGTTTCAGAGTACTCTTCAATTAGATGCACACGCACTTCCTTAAGCGACAAGAATACTTCAGAAGTGAACATTTGAAGCAAGGAAAGAACAGTGAACATGTAGGAGACCAACCACTGTATAGTTCCTTACCTAGTACCAGAGACAGTTCCAGAGTTGTTTGTACACCTCCACCCATCTGTTACCAGAGGTGTCGTTGAAAGTCGCTTAGAATCAACACAAGCCTTTACACTCCCTTACATTACTCTGCTGGCAATCAAACACCTTTGGGTTGTATTTGACATTTCGTTCCCATTACTTTACCGTCATAGATGCTGCAGAGATCTTAGTCGGTGGTCTCCTACTTACAAAACCATCTTTCTTCCAACATGCAAAACAAACAAGCAGGAGCTAAAAAAATGTGTGGATCTACAGAAAACTTACTAAAAACATCACGCCGACAGTGCAGCAACAGGGAATGAGCAATTTAGTCCAGCGGGATCACCGCTAAGCATCGAGTGAACATCCCTGACTTCACAGTGTTGTTGTGCTCGAACAAAACCGTTGCGTAACTTTGCTGCATGGGAGACCAATGTTTGAATGACTGAAAGCCATCAATTTAACTTAACAACAGGGCCTCTACCCCTCTTAAGTAGCATTTTGCTCTTTGGTGCTATTATGTGAGCATCCAGGTAACAAACTAAGCACCATATTCTCATTTGAGCCAAGGCAAATCCATTGGTTTACTGATAGAGAGACTTTAGGTCGACAGGTTGGATGTAATTTAATAGAAAAATATGATCAGATTCAGCTCATAGCAATTATAGTACAGAATGCAGTAGTAGCCGTTCTACCCATCTGGTGTGTTGTTGACTCAGATGCCTCAGGTCTGTAGGGTTTATCTAGACACGCAGCTGTCTTCAGACCTATCAAAACTCTTCCTGCTCTGATTTGTGAGGGTTCTTTCTCTTTTCTGGCAGAAGGAGGAGCGGACCATGCTGGAAGACACCAAGGCTGCCCTGTTGGACCTGGACAAAGTCACTGTGTTCTTCAGGCAACTGGAGGACGAGTGTCTCGTTGCAAGTAAGAGACTCCATCAACAAAGACTGACTGGCCCATTCAAACCAGACTGCCGGTAATGAGCAGCTGTGTGGTCCGACCGACTCTGAATAAAGTTCCATTATGTGGATACGTGGTAGCTATTGAGGGGGATTGCTATTTGCCGTTGCAGATTTCCTTTTCTTTTCACCAGAGAGCCAATGAATTGAGAGCTAAAGCAACAGTATAACTGTTTCATAAATCATCTTAAACACAAGCTTAGCCGGCTGTGTCTTAAAGTCCTCATTGCCCTTGTATGACAGATTAATTCTCGACCGATCTGCGTGGAGCTGTGTTTACACTTGCGGGCTGCTCTAATGCATGTGAAGTACATGCACTCACGGATGTATACATGCAGTGAAGTACTCATAACCATGTGAAGTTCTTGCATCAACATGAATTTGGTATTGGAGTCTGTGAGGTCTGCATTCCTGCTGCCCTGCCACAGTGTTCAAGGTGGCGTCAGCATTTCAATACAACGTTGTAGTAATATTTCTAGCTGAGGGAGCACCTAAATTGATCATTGCGGCTATTAGCAGCTTTACTGACATGACCGTTTTATATAACGTTTGACACACCTGGGTCTTTCTGCCTTTAATTGCTTCGGTTATCTGTACTCACTCAAAGTGTTCCAGGTTACCAGAAGCCTGAAAGCGAACAAACACAAAGGATGAACTCTTCCTGAATCCCGCTCTCCTTTTTAGCAGCTTCAATGTGGCCTGTAGAGATTGTGGCTTAAAGGAAATGCACAACATACACTTCCCAATTTAGAAGGCACACCTATGAAAGAAGCAGGGATTTGCTATTCTAGGTTATCAGTTAGCAGCAGAAAGCGTCGACTCTCCGCGTGCATACTGTGCATGCAGCGTGAGCATTCAAACTAATGCTTATTACTCACCCATTCAGTCCACTTAATTGTTATAATGTTTTCATCTGGACGCCTGTGCTGAACTCACGTATCCAGCCTGGTGTGTTGCAGTGTTTGTGGCGGCAGCGTGTAGTTGAAGCTATTGATTTGCTAAAAGCAGCCTCAGTGAGCAGGAAGCGATTGGTTTGGTGGAGTCGTCAAAGCACTTCAGTGTCTGTGGCTCCACGAGTTCAGCCTGAAGCATCACCGCCAATTCCACAGGATTAAGGTTTGATGGATTCCCTACAAAAGTGGAGTATTAACTATAGAGGTAGCACTGTAAAGGTCACCATTTCCCTTTTCTCTGAAATGATTAGGAAGAAACAGCACATGGCAGCTTATGGTTTATAAATTATTACCTGTGCATTTCAGCACTAACTTAGCCACTAACTAAAGTTTCAACACTTTCCTGGAACACAATGTCAACAAAGACCAAGCTTTACGGGTGATATATTGTATTGTTCAGGTGTATCTAGTAGTCACTCCAGTAACTGTACATCAATCAAGCGCTCTAACAACTCCAAATAATAGAAAACACCTGCATGGGCGTTCCATATGTAATTTCCTTGCTGTTTTTGAAATGTAAAATTGACATTTTTTTTTTTAACGCTTTCTTTCATGAGTGCTTTAACAGAGCAATCTTGTTAAAATCTCCCCTGTGTTTGCTTGCGTGTGTGTTGCAGACACACCAGTGTGCTACCAAGTGGAAGGCAGCCGACAGGCCCTGAGGGTCACTCTGTACCTGGACAGCTGTCACTTCAGTGAGCTTCCCAGTCGGCTGCAGAACGGAGGCAGCCTCAAGCTTCACACTGTGCTGTTCACCAGGGGTAAGCAAGCAACTGGGCACACTGGGTCAAAGCTGGAGAAACTGGAGAGTGAACTACAGATTCTGAACCGAGTACCACCACTGAGCAATCACAACAAAAAACACTTGAAGACAGTGAACACGTTGTACATTTATGCAACATTTCTTCTCTAAAACATGGAGAGGTTACATACCTGCCCCTGACAACACATCCACACTTCCTGATCGTTATAAGTGCTTCAATTGAGTTACACTGAAATCTTTTATGATCCATTTAAACGTCTCCACCTTTACATTCTCCTCTCATCCAGTTTTCCATCAGTCGAGTCTCTGCCCGCCTAATATGAATGGATAACATTATGCATCATTCCTGTCTACCAGCTACCCATTAATTTTCCACAGACAAATGCCAGTTGGAACACTAATGCAATGAGGGAGATCATAGTGTTTCATATAGAACAAGGTGGGATCACATCTTGAGAGGGATCCAGTAGTGCAGAAATGTGGATGAACAGTGCCATCTACAGGAAAGCTGCTAGGGCTGCAGGCTGCAGAGCAATCCAGGGCACAGCATGAAAATGCAGATGCTAAAGTTATGTGTGTCTGTGTGAGCATTTAGATCAGATGTCCTCACATGAATATGAGTAGTCATGCAGTGGATGGGCTCAGATGTTATGTCAGTTCTGCAAACATCTAGTGTGTGTTGAGTAAAATGTCCCCTGCCTTCCTGTCCAGCACTGGAGCGTCCGGAGGGAGTGTCTCAGCAGGATTGCGTAGTCATGGAGGAGCTCCAGCAGCGCACGAATGCTGTCTCACTGGAGAAGGTCAAGGCCTACTACCGCAGACTCAGGTACACACTGCTACACTGCATCGCAGCCCTCCAGTGGTTTACCCACTCACACTCCAGATATGTTTCTTCTTAAAGGGATAGTTCACTCTGTGCTGTCGCATCAGCAGGCAGAGCTACACTCTGATTGTTTCCTTTTACTTTCAGGTTAGGCAGTGAGCTCTCTCTGTGTGATTTATGCAGACACATCCTGAACAAACCTTCTCATTGTTTAATAGAGTAGAACTCATAGAATGTATTGGGTGAATGAGTTTGCCATTTACTCCTGCAAACCTCTGTAAATCTGTAGTAGCTGTTGAAATGTTTATGAATACCTGAAATATCTTTCCAGCTGAGCATAAATATCTACAGTAAATGCTACCATTTCATTTCATTTGTGCTAAACGATCATTTAAAGATTTGATAGGTGGTCAAGAAAGAGTTGACCCAAGGTTGGATTTATAGCCAGGTTAGATCCAGAAGTGGCTACAGGAATTTCAACATTTGAAGTCGGGCATTCGCTGACATTTATTTTAGTATTCCTCAAGAACAAAGACATTCATCATGATTGAAAACACAGGCACGCGTATCGTATAGTCTATCAACAGGTGTACGGTTCAAGGTTAGATCCAGAAAGGGTTTGGGATCTGACAGGTTAAGGTAAATGGATTTATTTTGGTATGAGACGGATGCAATTTCAGATATACGTATGCATTCTAAGTTCCAGGAAATAATTCATGCAAAGTCAATAAACCATGCAAGAATGGTGGCCACAACCTTATGCATAACAGATTGACTTTCTATGTGGTGAAGCGCTCTACAAGGTGGCTCATCTTCCTCATACATTGAGTTAGAGACTATAATCTGTAGAGGATCACTGAAATTGATGTTTTCCTCCTTATAGGGCTTTCTATTTGGAGAAATCCAATCTCCCCACAGACTCAAACAGCACAGCAATGAAGATTGACCAGGTAAATATACACGTATTGTGACAAATAATCATGTGTTTGTGCCACTTTTGGCCAGTGTATGTGCTTTCTTCTGTACTTGCAACGTAAGTCCATTTGTGTATAATGTTGTGACTGAATATAAATGCAAGCACAGATACTGGGCCTTGAAGTTAGAGACCTCCAACCAAGCATTTCCAAAGTAAGATGAACTGGTGTCCCGTTCCTTCACTGGAAAACCCTCTTAGAGATTCCCGTATTAACCTCAACTAACCTCTACACTCCATGTAAATCAATTCACCTCAACATTTAAAAACGCCTCCATTTGAATGTCAGCGATGTAGAGAGACTTAGAGTAAAAAGAAAGTTCTAGTGCCCCAAACTCTCTGTAGCTGAAATAGAATCCAGCGAATATAGATGAGTAGCACAAACAGATGTAGTCTGAAGATGGAGAGACTTGTTGTTGTTCTCAGGTTTCCATTGTTCTTCAAAAACAAATGCAAAAGGTTAGAACAGCTCATGTTTTCTTTGATGGGTTCCTTCCATTTTCCACCATCTTAACAAGCCATTTAGTCTATTCAGTCTAGTATAGAGTGTTAAATGTCTTGGAATCTGCTGGTGTATGGTCTTATTGAATTATATCTGTAACACGGAAAGTGTAGAAGTGAAATTCTATATGAAACAAATGACTCGGTAGTCTAAATGTCTTGGTAAGATGGTCAGTTTGTGCTGATTCCTTTTCTCCATTTAACCTTTGACACCTTCCACCCCCCGTAGCTGCTGCGACCCCTCAACACCCTGGACGACCTTTGCCGACTCATGCAGTCGTACGTCAACGTGCGCCCCAGCCCTCAGGGCCACCCGTCAGGTGTGAGTGTGCTGTGTGTGTCCTCGGAGCTGTGTAACCGCCTGGGAGCCTGTCACATCACCATGTGTGGCACCGGCATGCAGAGGTCAGTGTGGCAACCGAGAGCAATCAGCACCTAGATTAACGGCCAGTCAGCTGACATAGAGATCGAAATAGAGACTGGAATGCATGAGTGAATCTCAGACACACAGCCTGACTCCACTGCCTCCATCACGGCACATATTTGTGTCACCTGTGTCTGATGGTTTGCGTAGAAAAGATCACAAAATATGATCTGACCTTGTGTGCTGACCTTTGACCTCTTTGCTTTCTGCAGATGTATGCTAAGCGTGACCCTGGAGCAGGCTATGATCCTAGCCAGGAACCATGGCCTCATGCCACGCTGCATCATGCAGACCATGGACATAATGCGCAAACAGGTAAACCTCAGTAGCACTGAAATACAGTATAAGGACTCATACAGGAAATATGTAGTACAGTATATTGGGTATTGGGAATTACTCCTACACATTGCTTCCTTCTTGCCTGCTTTGTCATTCAGACAGCGGCAACAAGAGACCAGAAACAGCTGTATTTCATCCATAGAGGTTATAGAAACCCTTTACATGTTTGTTTTCTCTTCTACCAGGGTGCAAGAGTTGAGCTCACAGCAAAGAATCTGAAGGTCATGGACCAGATGCCTCCTTCAGCCCCTAGGTACAGAATACATCCACTTCAAAGCACCTTTATTATGCCCTCTGTACATTACATTGGACTGTTTATGGATGTAAACAAACTGGAATTATCTTCTCCCGACAGGCTCTTCAAGCTGTGTTTGCCACCGTCAGACGGAGAACTCTGAGAGAATCATCGCTGCAGTCTTATTCCTCATCCCGTTATGGAAGAGGAAGACGTGACATCGATAAAGAGTGCAAATCTCACTGCTTTCCTTCAATGAGACACTGCCGCTGGAAGGACCTTGTTCCTCCTCTTTGTCCCTATTACACAGGGATCATTCCGGAATGGATGCACTTGAATCTTCTGTGCAACAAATAGCCTAACTCTGCTAGCATGACAAGAGGAGATTGTACAGCCGACTAATGTCAAACACATTGGAGCGCCTAGTGAGACTTATGCAGCCTGAACATCTCAGGACTTATCATGTACTCTGGTTTGGCTGTCTGTCTAGATAAAGCTGACACGAATGGCTTAACAACTGCTTCAACATATTCAGAGTTAAGGAACTGGATACTCACAACACGAGCGAAAGGGAGACAGCAGTTTGAGGCCACAGCTTCATAAAGACGAGGAGGACAGTGTCTGTGCTTATAGCCGAGCTTTTCTTAACTGGATTAACCAAACTACCTGTAGCTGACTCTTGTCTTACACGCAAAAAAAAAAACATTTTGCCTCGGACTGCAAATGCCAGAGAGCTGTGTCTGCCTCTGATCGGGGCCCGGGGGTGCCCCAGGGCTCAATGTGCGGAAGTCTTGATTTTACTTGAATACCCTGGTATTCATGTAAGGTAGCTGGATAACTAGATGGAGAAAGTACAAAAAAAAACAAAAATAGAAAGAGTGATGAAAGTAGAGAGGTATGGGGTCAGATGAGAGGACGGATGGTAGGGGGCTGCTCTCTCTTCAGCCCATTGCATGTGGTTACTGTGCAATTACTGTAGGTTTAGTGTAAGTACTGTATTACTGCACTATATGAAGGATTGTTATTTATTGTGTCCAGAAGGAGCATTTTTAACCCTCAATTTTCAATATCAGGTATTAAAGAATTAAAAGCATTCCAGCCTACGTATTGAACAGTATTTAAAGGACCAATGGCATGCCATTTTTAGACTTGACTGCTTGTGTAATTCTTTTATTTATGCATATGGCGTTTGATTTTGTCAGCAAGTGTTACAGTAATCTTCAGGGAGAGAAGGAGGGAAGTTGAACAGAAGCTAGCTAATCACAATCAGGACTAAGGAAGCCACTCAGAGCTCGTTAAGTTCGCCCAGTACACCCGAGTCAACAGGTCGGGATACTGAATCATTCATAAATGATTAATATATTAGTTCAAGTGTATTAGTTGAAGGACTTCCTTCTATCGTAAATTGTTTTGGTTTTAAATCGGCTTTTACATTGAAACGGTAGTATTTGCTGTAAGTAATGAAACAAGCACAATGATTGGTCCGTTCCATTTACAGAGTTAGCAGAATGTACTGTAAGCAGTTTGTGGATGATGTAAACAAAGGGATCATTTCAGGACTGAGACACAGTAACAATACTGTTACTGCAGATTGATTTTAATTTCTTGTACATACTATAAAGTGTAACATTGTCCGCCAGAGGAAAAGATAGGATATGTTTTATGTTTTACAGCAGCAGAGTAATGCTATAAATTAAATTGGATTATTTTTATGAAGATAATATAGTATATAAAACATTTAAATCTTTTTTTTTTTGTATTGTTGACTGTACATTTGAAGAGAATCTGTTTCTCTTTTTCTGAGCGTAACCTCACTGACTGACATTTTGCTGGTTTTTGACTGTCAAATGGTTGAACTTGCATTTGTCCGTTGACATGCTGCATTCATTAGACGGACCCCTCAGCCCTTTTTTTATTCATTTAAAAGCTCTCGTCCCGTCCCAAATGAGCATGTTCACATTGTCTCTGCAAACCCTACCAGTACTCGCATGGCCGCTGTGAGATGACATCATACATCTCTCAGCCTGCATGTAACAGTCAGTGGATATAAGCATCATTGCTGTATAGACATTCAGAGCAGTGTGTGTGTGTGTGTGTGTATAAACCTGCTCTCTACATTCATTTAGCTAATGACTGCAGCATGTTGGTATAGCTGGACAAACAAATATGTCACTGATTACTCATTTATTGACATTATTCTAATGTTTAATTAATGTATATACTTTATTTGCAATTTTATGTTGCCTGAAAATAACTGTACAAAGGATCTTCGATGAGTCTTTCTAAAAAATATCATTGTAAATCAAATCTTAACAAGCTAGTAAATAAAATGTTCACTGTATGACTACGCTTGTGTGATCCAGTATGGGATATCTATCTATCTATCTATCTATCTATCTATCTATCTATCTATCTATCTATCTATCTATCTATCTATCTATCTATCTATCTATCTATCTATCTATCTATCTATCTACATTAATCAACATTATTAGCAGCAGTTGATCCCTTTACTTTGCAGCTAACAGATCTACATTGTTTAACAGCTCCATGTTTGGTCACAGCTGTTCAGAGGTGTTATTTCCCCTAAAGATTAAAGAAGTATATATATATATATATATATATATATATATATATATATATATATATATATGCACCACCAGCCAGATTGTGAAAGCAACAGTATCCAGGTCAAACACTACATCAGGCTGGTAGTCTTTGACAGAGAAACCTCCATGGTGTCATTGATGTCATTTCCCCCACATGTTGTACAGCTTCACACATTTAGACGGATTACTATGCAGATAATTACTCGCCAACATCATTAAATGTGATTTAACAGGCAAAAGCCTCCCTTTAGTGACTCAGAGAAATAATTTGGCAACTCCTGTATGTGTTCTTGAGCATTGCTGAAGCAGGAGCACGATCTGACATAGTTTTAGAATGTCCATTATCCTGACTGAAGAAGCCCTGCGCCTATGAATATTGTATGAACAAGCATTATAAAAATGAAAGCCTTGCTTAGTATCTCTCCTGGATCAGACTTGGGTATAGAGAAGAGTCTGTATGGAAGGTTACATCCTCTGGGATAGATTTTATAGAATCGGGACTTATAATCGAAATATGACTGCAATCTACCATCAATCACAACATAGAAACACTAGTCACTAAACTGAGACGAAAAGTGATTCCGTGTTGAATTTAACTTTAAATTCTGAGTCATTGCTTGACTTTCCTGAATGCAGCATACGTTGCAGCTGGAGCAATTTGCTGATTAGACTATGGAGTGAGAATCATGTGCATGTCCCTCCTCGCTGTGCCCGTCAGTTGGCCGGAAGGGGCTCAGACAAAAGCTTCCACATTGCAGTTTCGCGTGGTTATTGCAATTGGTTTTCAAGGGGGCACCGACACCGCCTGCACACACCAGCACACACACCCCTCAGCACCGGTGATGCATTCCCGCGGCAAGGACACGGACAACTCCTCGTTAGAGTCGTCTCGACTTTAGAATGGTGCAGAAATCTCTCAACGGCGGGTTTAACCCAACTCAAGCCGGAGAGAAGAAGCACAAAGTCGGCTTTGTCGGTCTGGACCCCGGGGCTCCCGATTCCAGCAGGGACGGGGCGCTGCTCATTGCGGCTTCGGAAAGCACCAAGCGGAACAGCATCCTCTGCAAACCGAGGTCCAGCATCTCTGCGGGGAGACCCAGACCGTCTAAGAAGAACGCCAGCTACAGGAAACTACAGAATTTCCTCTACAATGCGCTGGAAAGACCGCGGGGATGGGCGTTCATCTACCACGCTTATGTGTAAGTGTGGCTTTTTCTGCTGTTGATTCTGTCATCATGGCCGTACTGCTTTATGTCCGAGTCCACTCCTGTTACTGTGCCTTGTTTTTGGAAGGAGGGCTGCTGTTCATTTGGCATTTGGTTCATTTTGCAGACAGCAGATTAAAGGGTTAAAGTGTTGTCATGCTGCCAAAGCCTCTATGGGCTCCTGCTTTAACTCTTAACACCGCCTATACGTTCTCATTTTCACCAATTTTTTTGGGTGAACTCTCTTTTGATACGTAGAGAGTGCGCGAGTGTGTGTGTGTGTGTGTGTGTGTGTGTGTGTGTGGTGCGCTACATTTACGCACTACAGCTGTACACTGATACTGTGACACTCGGCTCTCATACGTTGCGGCACAGCGCTGTGATTGGGTTTCAGCACCGGGCTCGTGGACAGTTCCGTGCACGCGCCGACTTCATTCTACTTTCGCTAATTGACGTTGCAGTCACGAGCCGCATTCTCAACATCTGTGCGATCGATCAGAGATCCAGAGCGACCAGCTGTGGCTTATTAATTAATCAAACCCCTAGCGCTGTTGATGATCTGAGAGGGGTGAGAACACAACTGAGTCACGACGAAGAGTTCAAGTCAGCAACTGCTGCTCCTGCACAAACACCACAAACTGCACAAACACCACTCACCTCGTGTTGGACTCAACTATTACACAACATGCCTTTTTGTCTTGCTTTGTTTTTCCCCAGAAATTTTTTTTAAATTTTAAGGATAGTTTTTAGAATCTTACTATAATCATGAATTTATTTTAGAATATTTCCTAATTAACTTTTTAAAGAAACGCATTATAGATTGAATTCCTCCCTGTTTCTTTTTTTTTTAAGATTTGTTTTCTATAATTAAAAAATCCAAAACAAGTCACCGGAAATGTTGAGCTTTTCAATCAAAGTATGTGTTGCCCTGTCGAGTATTTACACTGCAGCGTTTTAGACTCTATAGGTGGTTACTACATAAACAAAACTAGCATTATTCTGATGTTTATGACTGTAAGTTGTGTATGTACAGTATATGATACATGTTAACCCTCTAGATGCTGGTGCTTTGCCCTTCACCGTCTCATGTTGTGCTCTGATACTGTAGACTGTAATGAGGACTTGAAATGTGCACAGCAAAGGAATTTGGTGTGCACCACATATCAGCTGCACTGAGAGACATATGCATGCTTTAATGTGAAACCACTACACACACTCACACACACAGGCCCTCTGGGTGCTTTTTAAATATTAACGGAGTACTACAGCACCCAGCTAAAACTCTGTCTTCACCATATGGGAAACTGTAATTGTTCTACGTAGGAAGTGCTGTTTGCCTTATTGATGAATCTACGACAATCAGTATTGATGTGTGTGTGTGATGTGTGATGTGTGTAGGATAATCCTGCATACTGCTGAACATTTAAGAACAGGGATCACTAACATGTGCACTGCCTGAACTCTAAATCCAGCTTGTGTGCAAACCAAGAAACCCAGTTCAAGACAGATGGCAAGACATAAATCATCTTTAAAAGGCAAATTCAACACAATGTCCACAATATGCTGTGCAGCATTCAAGTCGCACAACATTAGACAATGACTCTTTTCCATTTCCCTCTTTTATACATAATTCAGAATCACCAGACTTTATTTTAGCTCCAAACTTCCTTTTACTTGCAAGTTTATAAATCTAAAATCTGATAACCGGAAAACAATGCAAACATGCTCATGCTTAGATAAGAGTATCCCCTTGTGATGGACATCCTCAGAGAATGTGAAGCGGGTGTTTTATTTCTTGTTTGTAATGCATGTGTGAATCGATAGATGGAACATGAGTACCCATATATTCTGCAGTCTCTGTCTCTGTCTCTCTCTCTCTCTCTCTCTCTCTCTCTCTCTCTCACTCTCACTCTTTTCTCTCCCTACCCCTCTGCCTCTGAGCAAGGCCACCCTTCCCCTTCTGTTCTGTCGCTCGTCCAGTAACATATGGGAAGAAGGGAGGGTAGAGAGCCTGAGAGAGCTTGTCCCTAAAACATCCCAGATGTACAGATTGCACCTCATTTGTCATTGAGTAAATTTCGGGCCAAGGATTCTTGGGTGCTCCAGAGAAACAGCTCACTCTTTACTGCTTATACAAGCTGAGTCCTCATGAACAAAAAAGGAATCTGTGGAAAGGTTTGGAGAACACATTCAGTTTGTCAGCCTGAGTTGAGACACCAGATCTCAGTGAGCTGAGTCTGATAGTATACAGTATTTGCCAGGTATAGTCCCGTGAAGCTTAGCCCTACTGAACAACTTGGCAGCCAACACTGATCTGGCTAAGTGACGGCACATTGCTGCACTGATATCTCGTCTGCATCTGGCTTCAACCAGAGCCTCATTACCGAGGGTGCTCAGTTGGGAAGCAGCAGCTGTGCAAGAAAAATGAAAGCCTCTGCAACTGAAAGGACGCCAAAGTGTGTCAGCCCTGCATCAAAGTGGAAGAAGGAAGGGAAGAGGAGTGAAAAGAGTTGAGAAAGGTGGCAGAAGATAGAAAGGTGGTTTTTCTATGAAACTTTATGTAAGCGAGTCTAAGCATAAGTCTGTTGCAGAGACAGATTTAGGATATGCTGCATACACTCACTACTCTGCAGTGGGCCTCTTGGGACAATGGCAAACACATATCTTCTGCTGTAAGGTGGGAGAGAAGAGTAAGAGGAGGGTATGCAGAGTCATTTGATGAGAAGCCCCAGAAAGCAAATGAGATATTTTAGGATTATTAACACGACTATGCCCCCCCGACCCCCCCGACCCCCCCCCCCCCCCCTTCATGGTGTTGACATAAGAGTTGCTATTCTTCACAGGTTTTATTTTCACAGAGAGACTTTGCAGGCCCTGAACACCCACACAGGTGTTGTCAGTTATACAATCTGATGCTTTTTGCAGGCAGGTTGTGTTGGACAGGGATGTGCGGGTGAGTCTGCTGGGATCACTAAATTCTCCAAAAAAACTCCATTTACTTAACACAAATCTAGAGGTTCCAAGCTGTCCTCTTATAATGGCAACAAATCAGGGGTCAATCTGCCATTCAGTTTGCAGTCATAAGGTCTGCACACGCCCACATAGTACTACAGAGTCTAATCCACCAAAATGAATGAAAAATGTGTGGGTGTACAATTGGTGTGTAGGGGGCTTTAACCCTTTGATTATGTTGTGAATTTATTCACTGATGACACAACTCGAATTACACAACAAAGCAGCTACACAGCTGCTCCTGCTCTGCATTCAGAATCATCTTTTGCTATGAAAATGTTTATTTTTCACACTAATCGCATAGGAAATGCAAACTCGAATCATTTTAAAGAAGCACCTTGAACTTGTTTTCTCTCAGGTTACCATTATCTTTAATGTTTTGTTGGCAGACTGGAGAGTCATTATTTCAGTATGCATGTCTATTGATTTGAATTATGGATTTGCACCTTTTTTTAGATCTTCTTCGTAATGTATCCCTGCTTTGAAAAAAATGCACATAATACTAATTAAAGAGAAAGAGCTCCTTCCAAAAGTTTGTAATGTAAATCTTCCTGGTTAATTGCTTCTTTGGATTCACAGCATGACACAGTGAGAGCAGCCAGCAGCTACACTTGCAGGGATGAATAGATTTATTTACACCAAATGAAGAGTCCACATCATGCTCATCATCCATATACGAGGGAAAACTGCAGTGTTGGCTCAAAAGCTTCACTAGCACAATTTGCTTAGTGAAAATCATTTCTTCCGTATTTTGCTCTCCTCTGGTTTGTTGCACTCTAAATTTAGCAGGGTGAGTCGTCTGGATGGGCGATGTCTTGCTGAGTGGAGCAAATCAATGTTCCTTTATCTGCAGCTCAGAGCAGATGCAAGGTTTTCTGCTTCCAACAACTGCCTCTTCATCTCCATTGATCTGCAGTCTAACCGTTGTGACAAATGTCGTCCAGACCTCTTTGGCAAAAAGTGGGTCTGAGTGTCGGCTGTTTGTAAAATCCGAAGGTGACGTTTTAAAAGGGATGTAAACCAGATGAGATGGTGTGCAATTTGAATATTGGTGTGTGGGGGTTGTTGTGGTGTGGTGACGAGGTTTCTATATCTATATAATCTATATACAATATGCAAGTATGGACCCTCCCACCTGCACTCATTACCCTCCGTATACTGATCATAATAACCAGCCAACACAAAGCTCACATATCAAGGAAAGAAGACAGGAAGTTGATTGGTAACCATGTTTACTGTCTGCACATTCATGACCATTACTGTGATTGGCTTCCACTGGTTTGTGATAGCATGAAAAGTGCTGATATAAACGCATGTCACTTCAAATTTGAGGTCAGGAGAGACGTGTTTTCATCCTGACTGACACTACAAATCAGTTTGTAGAGAGAAAGGAAAGTGTGTGTGTGTATGATGGTGGTGGTGGTGCTGGGAGGCTTTTAAGATAAAGTCAAAGTCCTTCACTGAAACTACAGATCCAGTAACAGAGAGATACACGTCCCAAACCTGCTGCTGGAAATAGCTTTGTCCGAGTGCCTGAAAATGTTGACATTTTGGGGACAGTGACTCTGTGGAAGGTTTGCTAATAGTACATTCACACCTGGAAGCTGAGTACAAACACATAGTGCGGACCAGGTGCCTTGCCCAAAGGTACCTCAGTGGTGATTGGGGGCTCTTTGGGCTTTCAGTGAGCATGTTGGGATTTGACAATGGTTAGTCGCTATCATGTGACACCAAAACCATAAACCATGTATTTATTCATGGGTTTTGCATGAATATGGGTTTATAGGTTAGCTCCTTTAGTTACATATAATACTTGAAAACATTAATACAGAATTTTGATGTTTCTATCTACATACTAAATACTCTCTTTTCTGTTAAGTAGACGTTGGTATATTTGACCATGTGTTTATCTTCACTGTATTAAAATTGTAAGATGGGTTTAAATGGCCATAATGGAGAGATGTAACTCAATTACACACTTTAGAGACACTTTAGTTTGTTAATGGCACCTGTGCACTTATCTGTTAACTGAAGATGAAGGATAGATGAGCTGATCAGGGTGGAAATGGTTTGACTGCTTCAGGAGGCAACTTGTGTCGCCTCCTTCCTCCGCATGCGTCCTCATTAGTGGCTACTGATGGACTTGGCAAGGTCGAGTCAGGGAACTTTGCATAAACTGATCCAATTGGATTTTAAGGCCAACCAGCTTCTTTATTCTCTGTGTTTAATGTGAGTGGTTATATTAGGTAATAAAATACACTTGCTGTACATTCTGGATTTGTGAAATCTCCTTATATGTGAAATCATTTCGGCTAAATGATCTGGCAGATAAGATCCAGGGGGGTCCATTTTATATGAAACGTAGAGCACTGTTGCCTCACTGCAAGGGGCTCTGCTTGCTCTCCTCATGTCTGTGTGATTTCCTCCTGCTGCTCTGGTTTCATGCGGGTTAAGTGAACTTAACTCTCTAAAGTGCCCATAGGTGGGTGAGTGTGAAAGAGTTTCTCTGTCTGTTTGAGTGAGCCGAGTGATAGACTGTAAACTTGTTCGGGGAACACCCTGCTTCTGGTCCGAGGGATGCTGGGATATGCTCAATCCCCCCAATACCCTGCACAGGGTGAGCTGCTATAGAGGACTGATGCATCTGAATTGAATTTGAAAGGATCAATCCAATTCTTGTATCAGTGTAACATGTAGAAAATTATTTTATGCTGTATCCTATTTCCTTAATGGGAATGTGAGTTACAGGTGCATCTGTCTGCCTGATTTATATCAGGGTTGTGTCTGGGCTCCTATCTGAGGACGTGTTTCTATCAGATGTATCTCAATCTAGCTCAACTTCAATGGATACACACATTGCAACAAGTGCTTCAAATATCAAATTAAAGACAGAATTGCAAGAAGTGTTACATTGTTGACTGTCATGCAAATTGTTGCTCACCTCATGGTTGATGCAGAGGATGATTCCAGGCAGGAACTTCAACCTTTTTTCTTCTCTTAAGTATGTTCTCATTAGTGTCACAATTATTGCCTAAAGTAAATTATAGGGTTTTATGTTTAGTAGTTCATCATCTGTTTAGAGTTGTTTGTGTAGAGTTGAATGTGTAAGTCCAATGATAAACTAGTAAACTGAAAGCCTGAAGACCTTGTGACTTCAGGCGACTCCAGTGTTGCAACAAACAAACAAACAGTTCAGCTAGCAAAGTTAGGTTATTTGCTGATTAGTGATTAGTGTCAGGAAAAGCACCTGTTAATGGAAAGTATAAATGATAGAACTCAATCCAGTGTGTGCATGCTCACAGCTGGGAGACATTTTTTAAACACATTCTGCAAACTAGTTGAAAAAGATTCTCTCTGCCTCGTCTTCCGCATTTGAATTCAGAGTTGCCAGGCTACCAAACACCCGACAGCCGAATGACCCTGAGATTCAATAACCAGCCAGAATCCAGATGACGAGATCGCATTTTAATTCAAGGTGTCTTATTGCCCAATGTCATTATAAAGATATTGTCATATTTTAATGCATAAGAATTGTTCAGTAGTCATAGAGGCGCAGGAAGCCTTGGCACAAGAAAGTGCCACCTTGACAGAAGTGACTTTAAAAGAAGAGATCAGTGACAAAGCAAATATCTTACCTGGACGAGGAAAAGGGAGTTTGTTAACTTACTGTTACACCCACAAAACGTCTGTATCATAAGGCACAACAAAAGAGGAGGCAAAGCGTCAAGAGTTTACATTACAGAAATTTATATTCCCACTTTTTATTTCCCAGCTTTCCTTTACAGATGTCTTCTCAGCTATCAATAACAGGACAGCGACTGAGCTCCACTGCACCAGTACACCCTGTAATCAATAAGTCTTGCTCACTAAGTGCGTTAACACATTCCAGGGTTTTTCATCCATCATTATTTTCACTGCAAATAATTAACAACCGCACCGCACCTTCATTCCTGCCCTGACCGCTTACAGAGGTTCAGTCTGAGTAACGTTAGTGATAGTGGGGGGAAGGAAGCTCTGAAAGCTTAATGTGTAATCAGTCCCTAACACGTTAACATCAACATGTAACACACCCTTTTAGACATGCCACAAGTGTCTAGGCAACTTTTGTTAGTTGCAGCTTATGGATGATGTCACCTTACATCTGCTGCAGCTGGCATGGGGTCTTAAAGTGACAGTACCTCTAACTGCTTGCTTTCACCACACGTGCTGCAGTTGAGAGTAGAAGAAGTGGATCAATGTGTTTTTTTTCACATATAATCACAGCAATTTGTGTTTTGTTTACCCTCATCTATTCTATCTAACAAGAATTTGTGTGGAGAGCTTCATGAAAGACATTGCCGGGACTAGGATCTTCCAGTTATCTACAATACACATCCTCAATGATTTGGTCACTCTGACTCACCCTTCTGTCTGTAAACACACAGGATGGTTGGGTCTCATGCTGTTTGTCGGTAAATGACATCATTGCAGTGTAGTGTGTGTGTGTGTGTGCGTGCCATCTCACTCTGTCCCAAGGAGGTGTATCATTCCACAGTATCTCTTTACTATGATTAATGTTGCTTACCGACGTCTATAATACCCAGTATTATGTTTCAGCACCCACTCTCTATTAGAGCTGCACTGTATATTCCAGGAAGTCTTTGCTAAAGAACAACCCCCGGATGAGTGCCTCTTCCTCCTCATGCTGTGCTTGATCCAATGAAGTTCTCAACTTGTGTTCTGAGCCAGTGCGGACTCATTAGTGGACTCATCATCATCATCATCATCATCACCATCATACATCACTTGGCTATGTTATAGAAACGAGTTCCTGTTTTATTCACTTAATAAGGATATAAATCAGAGTAGCTGTCTACACTGTTTCTCCTATCCACACTGGCTTGAATGAGTCAAACTGTGAGACACTTGACACAGAGGTGATGCTACTGTCTTATTTGTCTTTCAGCTTCCTCTTGGTCTTCTCCTGTCTCATACTGTCAGTCTTTGCGACCATCAGAGAGTTCAAAAACAGCTCAGAAAGTGCCTTGTACATCCTGGTAGGTATCATCATTACGCTCACCATTTATCCATTTATATTTAGAACTCACTAAGACACTTGAGCTGCCCAACTGAATACCTTTACAAATATTGTCAAAACAAATGTTTGGGGACACTGGATAACCTAAGTGTCACGCATTACACCATTCCTCAAGTGGAGCAGCTGTGTGTGTTGGTGCACAGTGATGATTTTGTTTTGTTTTTGCAGGAAATTGTGACTATAGTTGTGTTTGGTGTGGAGTATATAGTGAGGATATGGGCTGCCGGCTGCTGCTGTCGCTACAGAGGATGGAGGGGGAGACTGAAATTTGCCAGAAAACCGTTTTGTGTCATAGGTGAGGACACATAACTGACAAAACACTGACCTCTGCTTTATTGTTTCAGCAAAGATTAATAGGGTTTCCAATGGAACTTCAGTTTTAACGCTAATAGGAAAACTAATTAGGAAACAGTAATGTGCCCATCCCCATAATGTGTTGTTAATTCAGTCTAATCTAAGCAATGATACAAGGACAAAGACCATTTTAGCCTCCTCTTGCCTCCCATCACTGTGGGATTTCATTGATTTGTTTTCCTCTGCAGACATTATGGTGCTGATTGCCTCAGTCTCGGTTCTTGCTGCTGGATCCCAGGGCAACGTTTTTGCCACCTCGGCCATCAGGAGTCTGAGATTTCTGCAGATCCTGCGCATGCTGCGTATGGATCGGCGTGGAGGCACCTGGAAGCTCTTAGGATCTGTAGTTTACGCCCACAGCAAGGTAATCCTGGAATATGGAGAGGGAAGATGGAAAGTAATGCAACACACTGGTGGTTAAATTGAAAGGTTCATGAAAACAGCATTGAATACACTACATTGTGGCAACTATTTTTCATTTTGTTTTGTAAGGAGTTTTAATAGGCATATCTGTTGGACATGAGAATGTTTCTCTGGGGGAAAACTACAGAGAGGGTTCCATGTTACTGTTGGGTCCTGCAGAAGTCTCTTCTTCTTGCTGCCTCTCATAAGATTACATGTAATGTAGAAAAGCCTTTTGTGCAAACACATTTTGGATTTTCACTTTCATGTATTTTAGGATACATTGCCATTGTCAAATACAATTAAACTTATTACTAAGAAGTAGTTAGAATGATGTACCACCTCTGTGCTCCTTCATGACTATTTGGGTAATTGTACCTTAGTTCCCAGTAAGTTTAAGCAAAGGTACACATTGTTGTTTTACTGTGAGTCATTATACTTTCTAAACCAATTTGAGTCACCATTAGTCAGTGTTCAGTCATCATCACAGGTTTCAAGTGTTCCTAGTCCCCAAATCTGACTCACATGACTTCCTAGTTTCAATTAAAATTAAATGAATTCAATAATAATTAATTCAATATGTTACAAGTCGTCCATTACAGAATGCTTATGTCTTCATATTGCACATACAGTATATGCAGTGCAGTATCACAGAAATCTACATTTGGAAACACAGATATGTTGTGGAAGCCTTGAAACTATGATTGGTTAATGTGTTTTGGTGAGAAGTATAGAGCTTAGGTGGGTAGGATTGGCCACCAAGGGAAATAACAGACCTTGATGAAATACTGTTCACAGAGGGCCTCCAACTAACATAATAACATCCAATATTGTTACAGGATCATTTTAAAGCCACATTTACCAATTCCTGACATGACACTTCATTACTTTGAATTCTCTGATCCTTACCTTTGTGTTCCCTGTAGGAGCTCATCACAGCGTGGTACATAGGCTTTCTGTGCCTCATCCTGGCCTCCTTCCTGGTTTACTCTGTGGAAAAGGAGTCAAATAACGAGTTTGAGACCTATGCTGATGCTCTTTGGTGGGGGCTGGTAAGACAACTCATTGGTCCCTCATGTCTCATCATAAAATAGCTCAGATTAGACTCAAATATATGTTCGTACATAATCCAAAGCATATTACTCTAATCATGTACTCTTATAACCCTGTCCTTTAACTAGATCACTCTTACCACTATTGGCTATGGCGATAAAGTTCCCAAGACGTGGAATGGTCGCTTGCTGGCAGCCACTTTCAGTATGATCGGGGTGGCCTTCTTTGCTCTCCCTGCTGTAAGTACGGGGACTTGTCATGACTTCATTTGATCATTACATTTATTCGGTGTTTGAATTGGAGGGGATATCTCACCCCCCATAAAACTCAGGGAATAAGAGAGCAAATCCAACATGGGGCATCACCTATAAAATGGTTTATTCCCTCACATTAGGTAATCATCTCATCTCATCTCTTGTGTTTTCAGCATACAAATCAAATCCCTCCATATACACTGTACTTGGAATGGGACAGTTTCTTTGATCTTATTTACAGCCATAAGTCATACGTTTAACCTTTACGCGTTTGAATCGCTGATAAACATCACCTTTCGTCACCTTTCGTCGCCTTTTCATTGCCGTCGTCGCCTTTTTTCAGTTTTGTGCGGTGCAGTACAGTAGGTTTATCTGAGAGGGATTCTCTAAATGATAAACACGGCGTCATGGTGCTTCGCCTCAGGCTCAGAGGAATAAGAGAGAACAATGAGGAGGAAAACTACTCAAATTAAAGGTAAGTTTAACATTATGAATGTCTCTGTATTAGTATGTTGCATTAGGGGAGCCGTCACCATGGTTATGGTTACCTAGAGCCACATGTATTATTCTAACAGCATTAATTCATATGAACTCATGTGAATTAAATATCCATGCTGTACTATTTTTAGTTTAATTGATTTTTAATGATGACTTCAATGATGCAGGGCTTAGTCCACTGCTGTAATCCTTATCAAGTTCAGACATACTGTTTGTATACTTACTCACGCTTTGGCTGTACTTCTGTAAGAGCTGACGTTTTCATTGGGTTCCCAACAGTAATAAAGTAGACACAATACATAAAGGAAAGCATAAACACTCAGATGAATTATATCTATTTTGGTCCTTGCTGTTGATGATATGTCAGCACATACGTTTAAAGGATTTCTGGCTGTAATTTATTGTATTGTCTACAACTTTTTGGAGGTCCCTCAGCTCATGTAAACCTGAAACAGAGTCTCATCCCAAGAAGCTAAACCTCCACCTCCTCATCACCACTGTCTGTGTTGGATACAGTAAGAACTGAAGCTCAAACCTCCCCCATGAGCCTCAGGAACTGCATGTTTTAGTTAATTAAAATGTTCTTATTGTCATCATTAAGGTTCCCACTGTCAGATTTAAAAGCTCTAAAAAAAAAAAAGCCTCCAATTTTGATTGCAGGACTTTTACATGCGTTATCTTTGCATTGTCATATTTGTATTCTTACTGAAAGTAACAGATTTAAGTATGTAGTTGTTCTTGTACTTGCTGTACACAATAAAAATGCTTACTGATCTTACAACATGTATGTGTGGGAAGAAGTCAGAAGTCTCATGTTCTGGTGTTTCATGGTTTGATTTTGAGGATTGCATTGTCTAATTTATTAATTTGAAATGTTCAACCTAAATTGAACGATGAACCTCCAAATCCAAACAAATAACACATTGAAATGGAAGCAAACACACAAGATGTGATCTATATATATATCTATATATATCTATATATATATATATATATATATATATATATATATATATATATATATACACTACATGGGAGTGTGTGATTTGTTGCACGTTCATCTCCTGGTGAATCCACCAACCAGGGGACTCCAAGATCTCTCACACAATCTGAACACCGCATTCATTCGTTCGGCAGACCAAAGCAATTATGTGATCGCGCAGTAGAAAATTACTTTTTTGTAGAGAACGCAAAGCAATGTCTTCTTTGAAGCTGATTTAATAGATGTGATAGCTTACTCCACCACTGAGGGAACACAGAAGAAAGTGTTGGATTTGAAGATTTAGGGAACACATTGCGGTGTCATTAACACACTGTATTACCCAAAATGAGTTTTACACTTGTTATTATGTATCATGTTTAGCTGGTTGTTGATAGTGAGCTTTCACTCTATGAACAGGAAAAGGGCCAGTAAATGATCACATGTGAGACAGATGGGAACATAGCCAGTGAAAGCACAGCAGGCCTATATGAGTGAAGGATGTGTGGTATTCCATATACAGTATGCCATTATGGATTTCAGCCACCTAATAATGTTAGAGCCTTTTATGATTCTGTTTAAGCCACTCATAAATGAAAGTGCTCTAAGTGAGTCCGTCCCTGATGTTGCATTTGTGCTCTATGCTTCTCAAAATGTCGCAGTAAGATGAATGAGTCCTCTGAATACATACAAATCCTGCTATTCAATACTATTGTTCTATTTTGTTGTAATTTGTCTCACTCATGTATTTGTCATTTGCTCTGAGGTGTGTAGAGATTTCAGGATATCAGCAGTAAGCCTTCAGAGAGCAGCTCAGACCTGATGCAGGAGAGTGCGGGACATTGATCAGGGAGGGTCAGCACGGTCACACCAGGACAGGCGTCTCAGTTACACAGGCATTCAGTTGACAGAAAACAGTGTTTGGGACAATCTGATCACCTTTAGCGTTTGTGGAGCTGTTTTATGTGAAAATGTGTAATATAATGTCTCCTCATGAAATGTTTTCAGACTTCAATTGCAACAACACTGCATATTTACGTATATCACTCACTATGGAGTCTACACTGCTCAATTGGATTATAAAATGCTTTTTCAATGTTAAGTTATATTCAAACTATTAATGAGGTGATTTATTAAATATACACTTGAAGGATACTAATAAAACACAAACGCCAACAAATATGCCAATTAATAATTCAATTAATTGTAATTGTAATTTTATATTCTGTAAAATTAATTGATTTTGCCAACGTTTCTGGTGATTGTTTCATATTAATATTATATATAGTTATATTACAAATTGAAATGGTTCTATGTATTTCAATGAACATGAACTTTAGATGTAAAAGCACGAGTTAAATAAATGATGAGGTGGAATATATTAGGAGGATAAAAGAGTGCATTGTAAAGTTTTATAGATGTGAAAAAGTACTTTGGAAACCTGTTTAAAAGTTATTAATTAAATCATCATTTAAAGTAAAGCAGTATTATCTTTTTAAATACAGGTTGTGTCTAGAGTTTAGGAGACAGGAAACCATACTGAGCTGCATGAAACATATCATGTCTCTGTGGCGCTTTATACTGACACTGAATCTGAGTTTGGAAAAACCTTCAAGACCAAAAAATACCACCATTTACCACAAGAGGCACCACTCATGTCTCCACTTCTTACAGACTGCTGCTTACTCTGGATATACAGTATATTGATCGTTTTCAGACGTGTTTTGGGTTTTTAAACACTATTTTTATACTGACTTTCTTTATGCTCTATAAGCATATAAGTCTGATTTGATTAATGACTCCATAAATTGGTGCTTTGCTGAGTCATACCTCTCTTGTGTGCGTGTTGGAGGCAGGTTACAAAAACTTCCTCTTCCTCCTTCCTGGCCAATAGAGGTTTTAACAGGACGTTGATCATTTTCATCCCTTTTAATTAAACTCCATCTCTGTGTCACCCCCTCCCCCCTCCCTCTCATACAGGGCATTCTGGGTTCTGGCTTTGCCTTGAAAGTCCAAGAGCAGCACAGGCAGAAACATTTTGAGAAGAGGCGGAATCCTGCAGCGGGTCTCATCCAGGTACCTCACAGAGGAACTACAGCCTACTGTACACAGCAATCAAATGTTATCTGTTGTTGTTGTTGTTGTTGTCCTGACAACTGGCTGAGCTGACTTTTTATCTCTCGTCTAGTCCGCTTGGAGGTTTCATGCTACCAACCTTTCCCGTACAGATCTTGTGAGCACGTGGGACTTTTACGAGCAGACAGTAGCTGTTCCAATGTTCAGGTAACTGATCAAACCGACTGAATATTGCCTTACATTATTCAGCAACTTTCCCCATATCACATTCTGCCATCTTTCTTAAATTGTTGAGCCAAATGATGCAATAAGCCTGATTTAGCCATTTTAAAGAATATCCTCATCTTCTTTTACATCTTACTGTCTATTGTAAAGCAATACATCCAGTTCATACATTCTATCTGGATGTGTCTCCACAGGTGAGACAGGTGATTTGATATATTCATACCTTAGTCTACTTTATGTTTACAGCTTCTGCAATTGCATCTAAGTCATTATCCTCTGCTCTTACCTTCTTCCTTCATCTTTCAAACACACATAGCCTCTTTCAAAAGCTATGTGGAAATAAATGAGCTGGGATGGAAATTATTTCATACCATCCTTTTTAGTTTTCTAACTCAAATTATGTTGAAATTGCATTTTCTCTATTCAAATATCCCAATAGATCAGCACAAATTGCTAAAACGTTTTGCTTTAGGGAGGATAATTTCACATTGGCTGAGGCTGGAGTCCCTGCAGTGACGCCAGAACACTTTTGAAATGCAGTTCGAAAGTCAAATAGTGCCCGTGGCTACTTTGAAAATTAGCCTTTCATTTTAGCATCCAGATGTATGAATCAGCAGATAAGCTGCTGTGCTCAACATCCACAAAGCAGACGTCTGTTGTATTTGGTAATGGGATCATGTTAGTTTTCATTCCAGTGATGGAATTCGGGTGATGACTAGTAGAAAAGACATCTCAAGAAGTAAATGTAATTTACTTTATAGGGCCTAGAGGCAAGCTTGAACCTTTCTGCACGGTGAAAACGGTCCTGACAGAATGCTAAAATGGCCTTTTTCCCTCCCCAGAATAATTCCACCTCTGAATCAGCTGGATCTGCTGAGGAATCTGAAGGGGAGATCGTTCAGGTATAAACAACATAGAAAGGCACACACAGATGCTGATACGATATTGTGATTATGGTGTGGCGATGATGATGATGATGATGTCAGGATGGTAATGCTGTGAACAATACCGATTCCCAGAGGTGATGGACTAATGATGAAATGATGAAACAGTAGTGTTGAGAGAGAAAAGCAACATTTGACTTCATATTTCTGTTGGCGCCTTTGTTCCCAGCGGTCCTGAACGCATCTGGAGCCTGCACGTCATGAAGCAGCATTGACTTTTTAAAGAATTCATGACGAGCTCCACGTAATGTCATATATAATGAATGGCTGTGTGACCGTCTGTGTGTCTTTCCTTTGCTGATGTGTCCACACAGGAAGGAGTCTCAGACAGAAACCTCTCCCAGGTCTGTGAGCTGATTGGTCTCTCTCTCTCTCCCCCATCTCCCCTTTGGCTCCTGTTCAATTCTGCTCTTAGCTGCTGCTGAGGCACTCTTCTTGGGGGAGTGTGCGCGTGTATGTGTGTGAGTGTGTGTGTGTGTGTGTGTGTGTGTGTGTGTGTGTGTGTGTGTGTGTGTGTGGTGGGGGTTACTGTAAGTCCAGCTGTTAAGATTTGCTGACAATTCCTCCGTATGGTTGTGTGTATGTGTGTGTAAGAGACATTGATATGGCCACATGTTTAAGTGCCTCCTTCAAGAACGGTCTTGCTGCATTTGCTCACATGATGCTCAAAGATCAGCTCACTTTGGCCTCACTTGCAGCTTTATCAAATATTCCCCATCAAGCTGTTCTTTGATACTCAAGCCTCATCACGTCTGGAAAAGCAATTTCAAATGCCTTGAAATCTTCACTTGGATTGTACTTCTCTGTTTTTGACCAAAGAACCAAGTGAATATTTTCTCCAATGACAATGTGGTAACACCTTATCATGACTTAGTGTTTGTAGACCGTTCAAAAATCATTTGTAGATCATATTTTGAGTATTTCTCAAGCTATTAACCAATTATTTGGAGAATATGACCAGCAGACATACTCTATATAGTTATTATAAAGTGTTACTTGCATCACAGTATGGCACACACAGCTGTTTTTATCACTGTATCTTCTGCTATGTTATCTTCTTTGTCTCCTCTACTGCCCACCACTCCAGTAATGAAAATGCACACAAAGACACACTTTGTGGGTGCTGTCCAAGAACTATTAGGTATAGTTGTTGCATAGATACTAACAACTGCACTGCAAGTATTTGAGTCTGTGTGTGTCTCCTTCCATTACTGCCTCTGTTCCTGTCCCTCTTCGAACAGAAAAGCCCAGTAGAGGAATCAGAGTTAGGCTGTTATTTGATAGTTTGTCAGCAAGTGAGTTTTAAAGTCTGACTTTGATACTGAGAGCTGCCACACGGCCTTTATTTGTCACGGTTGTCTACAAAGCAACACCTTCCTGAGAAAACTCAGGTATACCGCCATGTCAATCACCCCGTCACGGTTTATGATTTATGGTTTCTGTTGAACAATGTCTTTATGCAGTTGATTTGCTTGCTGCCTTTTTGCCTAATCAGCCCTTATAAACTTCTGTTCAGCAGGGCAGATGCATATTGCTGAGTGCCTAACAATGACTTTTCTTTGACCGATGCCCGTGTTTCAGGTAGAGCAAACAAGAGTGAACTTTATTTTTTGCATGATTTGTCTTTACTTTTTGCATAGAGTGAGACCACTGTGCTTCCTGTGCATGCTTGCTTGTTGCTTCCTGCTGCTTGCCTGATCCACCGAATGCTCAACTGTGTTCATACATGGACATGGCTCCTGCTGCTGTAGGACATTGCCTATTTTACTTTTCTTCAGAGGTAAGGATTACCGTCACAGTGCTGAGCACTACAAATTCCAAGATTCTGAACAGCAGAGGAGTAGGAATACGTCCATCGGTGGCAAATAGACGCATGATTATGACACTTATTCCTTCCTATTGCTTGCTCACTGTAGTCGGAAGGCCAGCTTGAAGGACAAAGTGTTCCCCAGTCCCTCCAAGGGTCCCAACGCTAAGGGGAAGGCTCAGTCGCCGGGGGCTGAAGATGTAGCCGAGGCGAGCCCCAGTAAGGTCAGCAAGAGCTGGAGCTTCACTGAGAAGAAAGGAGGGCCCAAGCACTCTTTCAGAGTCCGTGGCAGCACCTCACGGCAAAACTCCGAGGGTGAGTTTCCCACACAGTGGACACCACAGATCAGGAATGAACAGATTCTGAAGGCCACTCCATCCAATTGACAATATTTAAAACCAATATCCAACATCAAATGATTGATGAAAGGATTTGCTTTAGACTTTTATCCTTGTCAGGGCCTCTCAAACAGCATTTAAGTATTGATAGGATGCTACATTAAACACACCATCATAGAGGAAATGTGATAAAAGATTGTTGACAGCAGATCTTTTGTCAGTTTAGAGTTTATTTGATGTTGGAGGATATATTGGAGGATATTGTGAGCTCTGTGGCTCTCTTGCCAGCTGAAGGCCAAGAATTCACCACCTGTGTGTTTTAAATAGAGTGAGTTGATGGCCCTTTATTCATTGCAGTCAATCCTCTGGAAGATGCACCCATGATGCAGACAGTAGACGTCAAACAGATAATGTTACAAACAAATCAGCTGCTCCAATGTGCACCTACACGCATGTGAGGAAAACACGGAGGGCATTTTATAAAAGCAACATTTCAACATTTGTCTGGTGTGACAGAGGTCCAGCCATCATTTGCTACCAGACAGCACATCCATATGTCATCCAGGCCACTGCATCACTATTGATAAATATAATATTTACCATTACTTTGCCTCTTTTCGAACAAATTGAAACAGTTCTCATTAGTTGTTTTTCTTCTTCCGCTTCATGGCATGTTAAAGTGCTGATTGAAATGCAGGATGAAGACTTTGGACTGAAGAGTTCTCCAGGTTAGACAAGTCTCATAACATGAAGATGCTAAAAGTGATGTCTAAATGTTCACCATATTTCACCATATAATTATAATTAGTTTTTTTATATAAAGTATGTAAATGGTAAGTGTAACTGTAAGAGAAGAGAGACTAACCATCAATCAAACATGAACCAGAAACCAGTGGACTCCACAAGTTCCAATGTTTGGAATTGATCTGTCTGCCATTGTCATCATACTAGAATCCATAACAAATCTTTTCTTCCATGTCTCTCCTCTCTCTTTTTGCAGCAATTGAAGGTTTAATAAGTAAGACATTGGGATATTTTGTTGTTTGGCTTCTATGAGAAAAAGAAATCCAAAACGAGTCGGCGAAACGGATGTTGGAAACATGCATGCTGAAATCTGCTGAGATTTGTTCACTTGACATGAACCCTTTTTGACGTAAGGTTCCTGAAGCATGGCGGACAACAAGCATGTCACAATTGATTAGGATTCCAAGATCTTTCAGCTCTAGACTCTTTGTAGGTATTCATAGTGGGAGCGGTAGGTCAACTTAGCAGTGGGTTCAAGTCAAGTGGTGCCAAGATGAGACACGATTGGACACCAAGAGAAAATATCACGTTGCATGATAGCCTCACTTTCCCTACCAGATTTTCACGTGCTTTCAGTCATTAGTTCTTGAACTCTTTGCCTGTATATGCTTCAAAATACAGAGATCAGTCTCAATCTTGGTCCTCAGAACACACAAAACTGCATACTTTCCAAGTCTCCCTTCCTGCTCTTCCCACATCATCTGTTGATCATATCCGATTTAACTAATCAGGTGTGGGTACAGCAGGGAGAGATGGAAAATATGGACTTTTTTGGGGTCCTGAGAGCTGAGATTGAGAACATAGGAAGAGTGGAATTGGTGGTGGGAAGAGAGAACCTCTCATTAAAATGATACTCTGGCAATTTTGCAAGATGTGATGATTTTCAGGGAAAGTACATCCGGACAAGATCACTGAAATTGTTCTTTTTGTAAATAAGAGCATTTTTGGGGTTCACTTACAGTCCCATTATCTGTAGATGGAAGCTTGGAACCACAGAACAGGAAAGCCTCTTAAAAGCTACTCTACATGAAGACATGCATTTCAGGCCCCTGCTTGTGCGATAATGTCCCATAATGTGAAGTAGCTGAGAGAATATTGTGGAGATATACAGTGAAGAAAGTCCAGTAGACAAAGGAAATAGATCTTACAAGGCAAAATAGATTTAACAAGGATTTGGAAATCCACAAGATAATTTCAGCTTTCACTGTTGTGTGCATTAGGTTTGTCTTTGTGGAAAAAAGATTGAACAGACAAGATCCTTTCAAAGGCATACAGACCATGTAAGTGAATAACAAATACTCCAGCTTACAAACGACAGTGACCGACTTCTGAAGTTATTTCCCTGAAAATTGTTACATTTGGTTAAAGCACCCGAGTGTCATTTCAAAAGTTGCGGTAACGCTTTAACTCATCAGCACCGTCCTTCAATGCTGCACCGAGTCATTTTCTGATGTTCCACAAAGCTCGCTCACTACGTTCACAACCTGGCTTCGCTTCGGTTGTTGACGCTGGTGTTTATATTTCAATGACCTTTTCAAGTGTTTCCTTGTGTTCTCTCCTTAGAGGCCAGCCTCCCAGTCGATGATGATAAGAGTTGCCATTGTGAGTTTCTCACTCAAGAATTACCAACGGGCTTGAAGGTTTCAATAAGGGCGATCTGGTAAGGCTTTGGCTTCATGTGCAGTGTTTGTGGCTCTGTAATGATTATTTTGCCCATTGCAGCTTGTGTTACAGGACAACAAAATAGCCACAATCTGTGTTTATGAATTTTCCTCAATGTTGTGGTCATTTACGTTAAAAGATTCACTCAAATCAGGCAAAAGGAAAAGCATTTTAACTTGCATCTTGTGTAAAATTCACATCATTGTTTTCATGGTCTTCCCTCAGCATAATGAAATTTATGGTGTCAAAGAGGAGGTTCAAAGAGAGCTTGAGGCCTTATGACGTTATGGATGTGATTGAGCAGTACTCTGCAGGCCACCTGGACATGCTGTCCCGCATTAAAAACCTGCAGTCCAGGCAAGTGCTCCTTCTCCATACAGTATATATATGTATAACCGGTTTAATCTGAGCTACATTCCTTTTCAGGATGTTCTTAAAATATTGTTTCATGGCTAAATGCCCCAGAATGCATCTAAATCACTAGGTTGTGTGATCACAGTGGTGTGTTGAAAGCACTGCAGTGATAGAGAAGGGAGGGATGTGTTCATGTCCTTAAGTTGTGGTCCCTATAGGCCACAGTGCTGCATATCTCCGTCTCTCCCTGGTCGCCTCACAGCTGGTCAGCTACATCAGATGCATTTAGCCAGGCATCACAGCACCGGGATTGAGAACCACTGCTCCGACCAGCAGTTACTTTTATGAACAGTGGCTTTACTGTGTGTCACCATGCAGCATTTATGACAGATTTAAATAATGTATGATGTGCATTATTCAAAGGTTAGCTGTTCTCCTGTCATTTCTCTCATCAAAACAGAGATGAATCAGCTAAATTAGGGGACGGCTTTGGTCATTCAGTGTTTATTGTCACCGGATACACACATGTTGTGATAAATCATTGATTTGCCTGTTTCATTTGCCACATGTGTTGTATTCAGATTATCATTTCAGTGTCTTTTATCTCTGTATCCAAGTGTGATCCACAGCTTTGAATGCCTCATAGATTCATTCAGGATATAACGCTGTTGTGTAATTGACATTGTTTGTTATATCACTTTAGCTTCTACAAATTACTGCCCTCACATTCTGATCCCCTAAGGTTTACCATATAGATGAAATATATTCCCACAATGAAATATGTGCACTTTCATTCACAAAGCAAGTTGAGCTCACTGTCTGTCGGGTTGTGTGTGTGTGTGGAATATATTGAAACTTGTTCTCCATAGCTGATGTTATTCCCACGTTGCTTCATTTTGCATTGCACTCATATCGTCTCTGTGTGCCTTGCCAGGATAGATATGATTGTGGGGCCCCCTCCCCCATCAACACCTCGCCATAAGAAGTCTACTGAAGGTCCTAGGTTAGGTCAATAGACTGCACCCCTACAATGACCATTGAACCGGCGTTATGCTCCCTATGCCATAGCCCAAAGATTGAAGTAGTTACATGCTACTTTATGATCAAACCCCTTTTGAGTTCAAGCCACTTGACTTGTCTCATTGAATACAAACTGAAACTAGGAGGATGCTTATTATACTGCATACCTCCACTTTATGTGCTTCAGTGGGCATATTCATCCTCTGTATAGGCCTGTCAGGGCTTCAAACCCACAACCTTGTTGCTGTGAGGGAACTACTGCACAGAGGAATACATGTAATAGCAATACTGTACAACAACAGCATTGTTTGTCATATAAAACAGTACCTTTAAAATGGATTCAGATACAAACTGCACTAGATAGTCTTGTCTGATAATTTAACATTTGTTCTATTAGATTAATGTATTACTTTTGAGTTTCCCAAAAAATACTGGAAAAACTCCCATAAATAAGGAATTACATTTAAAAAATTGAGATATTTTACATTTAACATCTTTGGCAGAAGAAAATATAAATATAGGAATATATAAATACAAATATAATAAAACCCTTGGATACTGCTTACTTACAGTGAATTGAAATATATATTGCAGCATAATGTGTGGTCAGGTCCAAATCCTCCCCTTCAAAAACCATGAAATCAGTCAAGGAAATGATTTGAGAAGGGAGAGGGTTTTGGGATGTCATAGCTTTTTTCTGGCTGCGTTTATTTCAGCGTTTACCTCACATGGTGTCAGCTGCTGGAACGAGAAGCCAAAATGTGCGAGACATCCCACAGTACTCGCAGTATGTTAATGAGCCGTGTCATATGGCCTCACTCAACAGGGGTTGACAGTGCCAGATTACTGAATGCTTGCTCTCATCGTGGAGCGACAGAGGGAGAGCTCCCCCCATAGGATGCAATGGAAATGAAGCATGAAGCGAAAAAAAAGCATGCCCAGTGATGCATTATGGCCTTGACAAAATGTGTGTTTTATTCATACCTTCGTTTTTTCCTCTCATAATGCATGCAACTGTGCAACTCACCTGTACATATAAAATAGATTATTTGTCAGGAAATAGGAAATGTAATAATTCAAAGCACGTTTGTAGCTTGGCAACTATTACAAACATCAACGCATACCATGTCTTTCCATGTAAAAGTAGTTAAAACATTAGTAGGTAAAACTTTACATTAGATTCCTGGGCCACAGCAGAGATGGATTTTAAATGTCAGATGTTGCTTTTCTCAAATACTAGAGTTGACCAGATAGTTGGTAAGGGTCCCAAAGCTGAGGCAGACACTGTCGATGACCCGAGCATGATGGGACGTCTGGGCAAAGTGGAAAAACAGGTCAGTTTCTCTCCTTCATGGTGGATTACACCCTGGACCACAGATCCTTAGATTAGTATGCGTTACGATTTTGCTTCCTGATGATGATTATCATTCTGATGTTTGAACTGGATTTCTGTTTTGTTTCTTTTTCTCTGCAGGTGGTCTGTATGGACAGGAAACTTGATTTCCTGGTTAATGTGTATGTGCAACGCATGGGCATTCCACGCTCTGAGACAGAGGCCTTTTTCAACTCCAAAGAACCGTACCCAGCCCCGCCTTACCACAGTCCAGTGGAGACCAAAGAGGAGAAGGAGGAGAAAGAGGAGGTGAAAGTGGAAAAGGAGGTGAAGACATGCTCACCTGCAGAGATTGCCTGCTCCGAAGGCTCTGTGGAAAACAAAGATCCTTTGCTGGGCCGGCCCGTGGTTGGGTCGGTGGGAACTCCCTCTGGCAGCCACAGCCGTCCCTCTACCTCCTGGCAGCACCAGCTGCAGCACCCCCTCAGCCAACCTGCCTGGAACAGCAGTGTGGCCAACACCCCCTCGCCTGTGGGAGGAAGCCATGAGCATTCGCCCACCCTGTTCCGCCTTCCTCCTCCACCTGCTCCGGTTCATGACCGGTCCTCTTCTGGCGCTGGGGGCAGTGGTCGAGAGAGCAACTCCCAAAGCAGGAGGCGCCACAGGAGGCAGAAGTGTCAGCCAGAAGCCACCGCCGCGGAGAGTGACACGTCTCTCTCCATCCCATCTGTCGACCACGAGGAGCTGGAGCGCTCCTTCAGTGGCTTCAGTATTTCCCAGGCCAAGGAGGACTTCTTTGGGCCCTCTTTCTTCGCAGGCTCAGGACCTGGAGCAGGGACTGAAGCTGCAGCTGGACCATCACTCTGTGCCAGGGTCAGACCTTTCATAGCAGAGGGAGAATCCGACACCGACTCGGACAACTACGCTCCCTCACCCCTGTCCTTTACTGCAGAGATCCCAAGTGGAGAGAGGGGCTGGCCAGGACTGAAGTAGGTGGAGAATGAGGGGTCAGTGGTTCAATTGCCAACATGCTGAGACCTTGTAGCCAACTTCAAGACTGTTGTTATTGGATGATATTATATAGTACAGACTATTTTAGAGGTTAGTGAAGTGGGATGTCCACAAGCAGTCATTTATTCCAGAAGATGGAAAAAAAAAAGGTAATATAATCAAATGGTAATAAAATGAAATGGGTCGTCCTTTATCACCCTTTTTTGTTTGCAATGCTTAGAGGCAGAAGTATGTTTCCAAACATACAATATCTAGAGTCAAGACATAACTGATTGTGTAGGGACACTTCTTTTACTCATTTTGAGGGCATTTCTATTGTATTATTGATGAAAGGTTCATGAGTGTGATGTTTGACATTTGATTTTGCTTAGAATATGAAACAAACAGGAGAACTCCAACTTGCTTTCAGTTTGAAACATGGACCACTTTGACTTTGAAAACAGCTGGTTAGTAATGCAAGTGTTTAGTCCTATCACATGGTTAGAGTAGTGTCTTGATAACTTCTATACCTTTGAATGACATGAGGTATTATGATGCCAAAACCTTAGCTTTGATAAACAAGATCCTTGCAGAGTAGAACACGTGCTTGCTTTCTCAGCATCATTAATTCAAACTGGTGTTTATTGAATACTTCAAAACAAAGTCCCTCAAAGTATTGCAGATATTTCTCCCTGTTAATAAACCAGTGACCCTCCTGCATGGCATGTTAAACGGTTGATTTAAGGACTGTGTTGAGACAAACCAAACAATGGTGACAAACCTTAAGGCAGAAATCTGTATTTTCTCCTGCGCACAAACCCGTGTGGTAGATAAAACATGAGAATATGCGTGCATGGCAGGTTTCAAATCACAACTTCTTCATGGGGCTTTATGGGGCTTGCTTGAACGTCAATCATGTAAATGCAAAGAGGGCATTATGTTCACTTTAAACAGAATGGCAGATATGTAATGCCATATATATATATATATATATAAATATACATACATATATATATATGGCATACACAAGGACATTATGTCATACATTTTTTTTATTGTTATTGGCTTTATGTTTCTCAGCTGTCATGGTTTTTCAGTGCTTAGCCTGCATTGCACAAATCAGATCTGAGTCACATATTGGTTACGTGGCAGATTTTCTGGTCTTGGATGAATGAAAAAAATACAATAAGAAACAAATAAGGCAATCAAGGACCTCCTCTATGAGCATTAACATTAGTTTCACACCAACATCCATTCTTTTACAAGTAACTTAAATGACCTATATTCCTTGCAAACTATATTTTCATGTGTTAATTAGATGGTTCTTCGGTCTGAGAGCAGGTGAACTTCCTGGTAACAAATGCCTTAAACCGAAACAGTAAACCTGCAGCTAAATGCATGGGATTCACAGGGACATGAAGCATGAACAATACAGGCCGAGAACCTTGGTTTGCTGCAGATCTTGTGCTTATAACATGAGTGTTCTATTTCAATATTAGGGGTAAGGAATATTTCACCTCAACTTTGAAACAATGACATCATCCATTTTATTTTGACCTGCTCTCACTCCAAACAAAGTAGAAACAAAATACACAACAACACACTCATTTTTGAAAAGAATGAAACACAGTTGCTGGCATGTTTTGTACAAAAAAAAAAAAAAAGGAATTGTAAGGTTCTCCATGTCACAGAAGCTCTTTGTTTGACACCCTCATGTAACCTTCCTCTTCAATTATTAAACTTTGTACATCAAGGAAAAAGTGTCTCTTCTTTTACATTCATTTTTATGTTATGCACCATAAAGCAATTTAAAAACTTTACTGTGAGAATTGCTTCAGCAGCATAGTGTAATAGTGGTCACACGTCACTAGGGGTCACCAAAGAACTGCAATTAATAGAGCACAGATACCGAATAGAGGGGAAGGTGAACAAGGTCACTGTCAATGGGAGGAATGTTTAAATAATTGTATTTCATTTGGATTATAAGCCATAGCTGACCACTATATTCAGCTGACAATGGGTGTGTTGGGAATAGTATGTAAGGGTGGTACAGTGCCTTGCTCAAGGGCTCTAACAGGAGATGTGAGTTTTGATTGGTTGTGTGAATGTCCAGTTCTTCAATCAAAGTGTATTTAATGTGGTTAGCTCACTTTTAATTCTGTAGGAACTATTGATCAGGTTATTAATGTAAGGACACAAAACAACACTTCAACAACACATTTCACTGTGGTCCTATGCTCTTCAGTTCAAACAGGACTGGCAATATATTTTATGAAGCAACAATTGCCGGCTATTCTCTGTAAAACAACAATGGAGCGTTTTACTGCGGTAAGCTCAACCTTAGGTCAGCCAATTTGTTAAGTGCTGAGGACAGGATTTGAGTTGAAAGGTTGATACAAGTAAGAATTGATTGGTTCATTAATAAAAGTCCAATGATGACGACGCAACACCTCAAGCCTTGTTTTCTCTGCACCACTATAAGAATTTCACATCCTTACTGCCCAAGCCACCGGTTTATCTAATACCAGAGGACTGACATCACATCACAGACAAAGGTTTACAATGCTTTCCATCTTATATGTGTGCATATTAATGTCAATTTGTCTTGAAAGTGTGTCATTAGACAAAGGTGGGACATTGGCCCTTTGCTGATGAATGATAAGGCCCAATAATCAATGAAACCATTAGTGACGTGACTCTGAGAAGAGATCTGTCAAAGGAGAAGCCAGGAGGAGATGGACTGTATGCATTTGATAATGGCATGTACGGTGACCGAACTGAATACAAAGACAATGTCACATGCAGTAACCTCATTATGTATGTTTGATTCAGGTGTCCAATTCATCTGAGCATAAATGGAAAATGCCTGCCACCCTGTGAACTGAATGTCTATGGAAAGTATGTGTGTATGAATGGATGTAATGTGTGTGTGTTGCTTTTTTTTAGTGATCCAGATCAAAGGTAAAACCATTCCGCTCTTAGAAAAGAAAAATGTTCCGTGTTAACAGCTAAAAGGAAAAAGTCACAGTGTCCTTGGCTGAAGCTGTGTTTGTGTATAGGTCTGCTCTGGTGGTTATTGATGTATGTTGTTAGTTAACATCAGCAAAATGCCATCAATGACTACCAAGGGTAAACATGGATGACCTTCCCTTTTCTGTCTCCCACACACAATAATACATACAAATATAGACAGAGGGACACACGGGTCCATAAGTAGGATGGGGTTGGGGGTGGCAATATTGACTGTGTATATATTATTGGATAACACACAACACAATTTAGATTCATTACACATTAGGTGCAAAATGACACGCATGACATACAATCTGTACTGCTTTACTGCTTCAACTGGAACGGGTTGTCTTTCTCATTAGAACAGAGAGCTTTTATGTGATGGTGTTAATATGGGAAGGCATAATTGACATGTACGTAGGGTAAACACAATGTCATACGTCATCTGAAAAATACAACAATATAAAGAACATGCATGCAAATATGAAATAAATAAGAATCTATCTCCATCCTTGAATGAATTTGAATCCAAACCTGTGATTCTTGTGAAAAGTTCTCTAAAAAATACAATAAACATGCAGCATACAGACATGCAGACATGAACAGCTCTGGACCAACAATATTTCATGTTAATTGAATCTCAATATTAATGGAGCATAATACCTCAGTTCTACATTTAATTCAGTCCACATGGCTGATCATTAATCATCAGACAATTAGCGAATTGGATTGATCTTAAATCCCTCAAGGTTTTTGCTGGAAGTAAGTCTAGTCATTTCATTTATCAGACAGGAGGAAGGATATGACAATTTTATTGACATATAACCTGACCTGAATAATCAGCTTGACATATATTTATTACAGGGCAAATCCACAGCTGCATAAGGTGACGTGTTTCACAACAATGCCTGCATAAGAACACATTTAACAAAGTGATAGATACCTTTAATTAATATGTCATTGTTCAATTATGACAATTGAATTAAATCTCTTTCACAGGGGAGTAATAAACAAACATCCTCCCCTCATGTTAGCGTGACTATTTGACAGGGACAAAACGACAAACAGGTGATGCCTCTGAGACAAGGTGGAGGAGGAGGAGGAGGAGGAGGAAGAGGAGGAGGACAAGATAGAGACAGCTCTCTCTTTCATATGACAGAAGCCCATCTTCTCTTCAGTAACATTCCATTAATAAGAATAACAAGAACCACCTATCAAATGTCCCCACATAATGGTCACAGGGTCAAATGACTCCCGACACCATAAACACTATCAGCCAACAGTCTTGTTAAAAAGTGTGATAAGAACCAGCAAGAAGCAACAATGGTTTTTAAATTATTGTGAATTGTACACCACGGAAGAAAATGTGTTGAATGAATTAAAAGACTGTGAATGTGAGAGGAGCATAAATCAATCGATGAATGTGTCAGGACACTATAGGAGAGGAAAACAAAAAGCCATCTGATAGCCTTGAGGACGGATGGATCAGACTAAGGAGGATGTTGACAGTAACGGGTAAATGGAGGTGAAACTGAAAACTTGTTTAAATATAAAGTCCTTGGGTCGGCCTTTGTCAAATTCTTTGATCAAAGCAATTCAGTGGCAAAGACTTTGTGTGTCCTTTCAGCAGAGTTGAAGTGAGTTAACAGGAAGGAAACGAGTCAACTTCCCTGGTTCATGTGAGGACTCACAGCAGAGGGAACTTTTAGACAGCATTTTGTGCCTCTACTGCAGAGAAGACAGAGGAGGAGAGGGGAGGAGGAGATGGGAGGAGGATGGATGATATGGAACAGAGATCCCCTTTAGAGTCTATGTAATCATAATGTAACTACATTAGTAGAAATAGAGCTCTAATGGGTTTAATTAATCATCTTTCTGGAGGGAGGATAATCACTAGTTACCTTTAAGATTTAAAACGGCAAATTAAAGTTCACATTTCACATACTGAAAGATAGTGTAACTTGAGTGTCAAGGAAGGTGGTAAGTAGGCAGGCGCAGACATCTAGAGTTTCAAAATGTATTTACAGTGAAGGTCATTACACCAGTAACTAAGGCAACAACAAAAAAAGAATGAAGAAAAACTCAGAAAATTGCCTCAGAATAAGTCAAACACAAACAAACCAAGGATATTTACTAAATGTAATGGCTTTAACATTTCACCTGAACTACCAATTGGTTAAGATGAACTAATTAGATAACTAAATGAGGATTTTCCTGTCTTAGATTCTTATCCGGTGGACCACTGTTTTCTTACGGCTCCATGTCGTTCTTCATCTGAGTTTTCAAGTACATTTGGGCACTAAAAGATAAAATAACTGTTGCTTTATGCTGTAAATTGGTCCCTTAGGCAACTGGATACTTCTTGAAGACCATATTTATGTCACTTTTGCCTTAGAGAAATGTGTTTTTGACTCATTTCTCTTATAAAGAATACATCTCAAAGCACTGAAACACCTGTTCTAACAAGAAATGATGCTTAAATCTAGCGCCATCTATAAATACAAAAAACAAACAAAAAAAAGCTACTTGTATCACACTGTTCTGTGAAAAACCAAATGGAAATGATAGGCAATAGTAAAAGCTTTAACAATGGGAACAAATACTTCTCGGCATGACACACAAAGTATAATTAACTGCTGATGCAAATGAACGTAACAGGCTAACAACTAAGCAAAGCCCAATACAAGAAGAAACAAGTTATTTGCTCATTTTAGAAAATGTAAGCGCTTCACCATCGGTCCAAAGGAAAGTGACTGGAGCATGCAGTGCATACTGGAGCTGAAATGACTGTACTGACCCTGACTTAGAAGAAGGTTGACCTTCATGGCTGTCTGAACCAGATAGGCAAGCTTAGATTCCACTGTGACCACCAGACTGCTGGACCAGACAGATCCCACAGACTGAAATGTTTTCTGTAAGATGAAGGCCTAACTTTGTGTCTAGCACCAGGCAGCCTGGACTGATGCAGAATCTAAAATTGCTTTTAAAAACAAACTTTGTACCCGTGTCATCTAACACATTTTGATCATGGCACAACGTTGGTATGCGTAGTGCATAATCAATAACGATAATTGTATTATCTGTTTGTTTGCCCCTCCTGCACGGGGAGGTTTGAGCAAGTCGCCACAGAGGCGCACTCCTCCTTAACTCGTGAAGATGTAGCTGTCAGTGTTTCTGCACTAACACAACCATTAGTATTCAGTGAGAGTAGCACAACAGATCTCACACAGCCATGGGGAAGAAGCCATACCGATGATGCTAGATTTAGACAAGGTCTGCATCGGCTCAACCAGATGGGTCTTACTGGGCAGCAGCAGTGAGTGGCACAACCTGCAGACAACAAGAAACTGAAGCTATAAGGTTTTAATTCACAAATAAGAATCAATCATTGTCATATCAGTTAAAAATCACACAGAAAATGATTCAACATTCTATTGATTGCAAATGATAAACTATGTTGGAATTGCCAAATGGATACAGGAACACTTTTGCAGAGTATGTGCACGTCTTACTCATTATGCAGCTCCCCGAGCCACATGCAGGTCTTGTGTTTGCGCCTCAATTGGCTTTTACTACATTGGATGTTGATTAGATTATACAGCAGATTGATGCATAAAGCACATGTAGTGCAGCCTGTATCATGCATCTACTATCTAAAGGTGTTCTGGGTGTTTCCATGTGGCAGTGTCTGCGTAGCAACCATTTCATGGAAGGAAAGTGTGATTTTATTAAATAAAAGCATAGACTGTTACTAACACTGAAACGTTGTTACCTTTTTGTCTGCATGAATGTCCTGATTTCTTTGCTTTTCTGGACTGAAAAAGACGAAAGCTTCTTCTTTTGATTCGATCTGCTGTGGACTATGCCAAATTGATAAAAATGCAGAATTCAACTGATTCACAAAGTCAGCAGCAAAGTGCGATGAGGACGTCAAGGAGACAAAAAGAAGCAGAAAATCCAGGTAGACGGAACTGAGGGTGAAGGCATCATTTCGTCTGAAGGCTTTAATATGTCCCTGTGGAAAAGGACAAGCAGGAAAGGACAGAGATGAGAGGAAAGAAGTTTTGGGTTGGTATGAAAAAAGAAGAAATTGTTGAATGAGTTATTAACGGCCTGATTATTGGTATGTAGATATTCAAGATTCAATTAAAATCTGGTGGAAATTAGAACAATTACATCTGTGACAATGAGTGGATCTTGGAGAGAGGCATGACCTGAGTTTTTGTAGTTCTTTCAGAGCTGGAGACATACTATTCCCGGCACTGCGTTTGAAAGCAGCCTCTGAGGTGTACAGTAAGAGCTGATGGGTGGAAGTGGAGTCTCAAGAGGGCTTTGATGGGCACACAATTGCAATAGAGAGTCAGTATGGAGTCACTGCGGGAAAGCTGAATGGAGGCTCAAATGGATTGTTGTGCGAAAATGAGAGGACATGAAGTTCTGGACATACATGCGAAATTTGTTGGATCTCTGCCCAAGTGACCTCTACAGACACAAATTGGAATCCAGTGGCCATTCTGACTAGTGATGGTGGGTGACATTTCCCAACACAAGTTTAAATTGAGGATGCTCTACTGAAGAATAAGTCCAGTGATTACGCTTTCAGTGGTCCTTCCACCAACAAGACTGAGATGAACCCTCAGAAACAGTATGAAACAGACCCTGCAGTCCTGTTCTTACAGTAATGGCAGCAATAATGATGAAGTATAACTTAAAGAGCGCTGAAGAGTGTGTGCTGAGAGGAAGAGGCTATGCAGTTCTTAAGCACAAGATGCTATTCAACGAAGAACAAAAGTGACAGTAATGATGTGGGTCTTATTCATCAGCACTCATCCATGAAGTAGCAGCTGTAGTTGTGACTTACTCAAAGATGAATGCTTTTTCTTGAAGGGCATAAAATAGAAGCAAACAAATGCACTGTGCTGACAGTTTACACTGAATGGATGGGAGAAAATGTTTTGAATTTGTTTTTTTATTATATGATCTTTACTTATCTATGGTCTGGAGATGAGGGTCCTCGATATGAAGCCGTAGGTATACAACACGGAATTCTATCCATTTACTACTCTGAGAATTTAAAGTGGCACGTTGAAAACAGTTTTGGAATACAAATGTACTCATCTTTACATGGCAGTTAATATACCTGGTAGTAGTCGAGCCACAGCTGCTGGGAGGAACAGAAGAGACCACATGTGGGTGCACGTTTCCTAAAACCCCATGGAGGGGAGCACTGCTACTTTCAAAAGACGGCTACCAACAAACCACCTGGATATTTTTGTGAAGCGGAAAGTCAATGAGTTGATCTTTAGTTGTGAAGTAAATGCTGTATTAAGAAATTTTCACGTGTCTCTGTTGCAACTGGGCTAATGTTTTCCCTTAATCTTCATTTCACAATATGGTAACTGTTTTTAGAGGATTAGGACATACTTTCTTGAAATGAATCACATGAATATAAACATTTATATCTAAAATTATGACAAGAAAAGTACAAAAGTTGAACTAAAATGTGAAGAATTTGAAAAAAGATTACAGGTAAATAAAATCTATGAATACAAATCCTGTGAAAATTAGCAGCAATTCAATCAGTAATAATATGAAACACATTATCACACACAGCAGATAAACCGTGCAAGAGGAGCTGCAGCGGTAAGCTGCAGTTTGAGGTTTGAGATCATTATCATTTACTGTAACTGGACCAGTTACTCATCCCACTGCCTCACTGTCACAAACTCAGCCAGTAGTGTCGCCATGTTAATGTGGGTACTGAACCCCAAACAACAACACATGATCAATCTCCTTTGTTCACAGCAGGTTAATCTCATATATGTCGACACACAGCAGGAGTGCTTGTATTGATGATTTTAATTCTGTCAACTGATGCCTGAATTCAGGTTCATATTTGTTCCACATGAACCCGACCAAAATGAGAGTCAGAGGACTAAGGGGTGGTCTCGCCCCTTCTCTCTGGCAGAGGTTATTGAGGCAGTTAAAAAGCTCCTCAGTAGCAAGGTGCCAAGGGTGGGGAGATTCTTCCGGTGATGCTAATGGCTCTGTATGTTGACATGGAAGAAACGCCTCTTCCTTGTCACATGGAGGTCAGGGACAGCCTAGCAGACTTGTGTGGTGGTCCCAATTGTTTTAAAACGGGGACCTGAGAGTGTGCTCCCAACATTGCTCAGCCTCCAGGAGAAAGCACACTCCAGTTTGTCATAGAGGAGGCTCCGGTCGATTGTAGAACCTCAGATTCAGAGAGAGCAATGTGAATTCTGCACTGGTCGTGGAGCAGTAGACCAGCTCTTTACCCTTGCAACGACGCTGGAGGGGTCATGGGAGTTTGTTCACTTAGGGAAGGCTTATATGAGGGTAAGCTGGAGAATGAAATCGATAGGTTGAAACTGTTAACTGTCAAACTGTCATGGAGAGCTGAGCCAGAAGGCCCAAGTAGTTAAGGTACCAATCAGTTCCAACTCTTAACTATGGTCATGAGCTCTGGATAGTGACTGAGAGAATATAGCGGATATAAGATGACGGAATGGATTTTCTCCTCAGGGTGTCAAAGCTCAGACACAGGGGGAAGAGGTCAGACATCAGGAGGGGAAGGAGCTTCACAATGAATTAATGCTGCTTCACAGTGAAAGGAGCAACTTCAGATTGTTCAGGCGTCAAATCCGGATGCCTCTTGGATTGCTTAGGGATGAGGGTGATAGAAGCACACTACGTTTTCAGACAATGTGGTGACAGTGGAAATTGCTGTTAGCAAGGTAGCCAGTCACACAGTCCCTATATTTAGTGGGCTGTCCTTCACACTTTGCACGTTGTGATGTGAAAGCATTGCTGGTGAGAAGTCATTAACAATGTGGCTTTGCTTTCAATTTTCTTGCTTGTGGCATGTTTGGAACCTGGGTTGTATTTGCACGTCACATTTAATAGGAGGATCATGTTAGGTAAACTAGCAGATTCGTGCTCATGCTTTTGTTGCACTGCTCAAACAGGTTGATCTGATCATCATCTATCAATAAGTAGAAAGACAAAGTCTGTATACCCGTCTCTCCTCTTCAAGGTAAGGTCTGGACTGGTTCCAGTGGAGCTGTTCAAAGCTTCTGGCTCACAGTCAGGAGAGCAGCAACTTTCTTGTTGGCCATATATGGTTATACCTTTTAGATTTTTTAAACACGATCTTAGACATAGAGAAAGGATATTTTCAAAGTTTATCTTTCAAATGTCATGCCTGATATATGGAACTGTTAGATGGAAATATCCTGTGCTCAGCACCTCTGTCTGACGTTAAGTCATTACCTTTGGCACGGAAATGATTTAATACCTGAGACGCTCGATAGCCGAACCAGGAACAAATGCAAAAGAGCAAATGCCGCTAAAATGAAAGGTTGAAGTGAAGTTGAAGGTACAAAGAAAGTCCAAATGATGGATCACATAACCTGTTCAAGCATTTTACAATTTAGTGCAAATATAACTTTGACCCAATTCCAAACAGGACTGTTCAGATGCTTAATGTGAGCCTGCGGCGCAAATTGATTCAAGCCAATGAATTTCATATGCCTCCACTTCAAATAAAGCTCAATTCAATATACCCTAAAACAACACATAACTAAATGAACTTTACTAAAAATGTACCAGTCCATTGATGTCAGAGCTGTGAAGTGTGTCTCAAACCACAGTGGGTGGTGAGGGACGTATGATCGGGAACCCCAGGACGTCTCGTCAAGCTCTACAATGCAATTATCGCTCATCCATCTTTAATATCTCATTCATTCTCTCCATCTCCACTGACAGAGAGGAGCTCACCTTGTAATTATTATCACAGCTGGCGACCAAATTGGTAGAATCAAATCTTCTGCCCCAAAAACTGACTGATGAGGACACAAATTAGACAACAAAAGTAGTAGTTTGATATCGTCAGGAAGCCGTAGGCAAAGAAAAACAAAATCTGAAATGTAGGGTGGTTAGTATGAGTGTTGGCTGTTAACAGATGTGCTGTGAACGCGTAAACATTATAAATGGATGGAATCAGTTATGCTTAGATCAGTTTTCGGCCACATGACATCAGCAATCTGTATCTGAGTGAGGAAGCAGGTATATAATCTCTCTCCTTCTGCTTAAAATATAATGGAGTCATTACAGACCTATAAAGATGCATCAGAAAGCAATACCTTGACTTATTTCTTGTGTTTGCATTTTCATATCGAGGACTAAACCCTCATTTCTTAAAGGTCTAGTCCTGATATGGGATAAGAGATATAAAGAGGCAACAAACTTAAGGAATACGCACATTTTTTTAGAATAGGTTAGCGTGACCTGTAGAGTAAATGCAGCCTTTGGTATGTAGCATTTTCCTCACCAGACTATCGTTGTTGTTGTAGTGTGTATGAATTACTCATTTTATTATGTAGGCTATTTAGTGGCAAAAGAAATAGTCTGTCTCTTGTGCATTCTCCTTGAATGACAGATAATTCATATACAGAGGAACAATAATTGAGAGTTGCAGATGGCCTTTGCTCCTGGATACTAAAGGACTGGAGAGGATTTAGTGTATGGTTATCATTTTCTGCTTTGAATCTCTCTTCCCATTTATACTTGAGGAATGAGAAATCAATACCAACTTGACGCGTGAATGCAAAATACACTGTCAATAAGGTTGTGTTGTTGTTTCTTTCAGACAGGAGCCTTTGTTTGTTTCTTCACTTAACACTACTTATTGATCACATCATTACATCCGGCAAAAGACAATATTTCATCTCTATTCGTCTCATCCTCAGCAGGATCTCCAAAAGTAACAGACAGACATCATTGAACTTTGTAGATTGCCAAAAATTTATCAAAGAGGACTTGATTACATTTTGAGACAAATAAGGATTGTGCATTTGTTGGAGCTTTTATTATTACTTTTTGAAGAACAAGATACCAATCATAATGAAAAATTCAGATGTTCCCTATGTTGCGTTCAGCTCAATAACTAGATATTGATCCAGATAAGGTGCACATGCTCGGGTCATGTATATGATGTTGCTTTAAGACAAAGCGAGGCACAACTTGTTCTTGATGACTCAACAGTTATGGATATAGATGCAGAAAATTATAGTGTTCTACAATTAACTTGTGGAGGTACAACCTTCACAAAGTGCCTCTAGTTTGTAGATATTTCTCACACTTTTACTTCAACTATTTTAAAACCTGTTTTTGAAGATGACATCCTGCAAGAAATCCTTTGTAGAGAAATGATTGGGTACTCACTGTGCTGCGGGTCTAAGACAAGTGTAAATTTGGACACTACTGAAACAATCTCCATTAAATTAAAAGTGCCACTGGATGAGTGCCCAGGACTCATCAAACAAATTAACAAAGACTTTTAGATGCTTTTAGTCCACATTGAACTGACAGCATATGATACAACTAAAACTAGACTATTTTTCCTATACAATGATATCTGCTGGTAGTCGTACTTATCTTTCCTGTTGGCATAGCGGCAAGAAGGAGCTAAGGTTGTTGAATTATGTGGCCATTTGTTACTGAACGAATTTTCTTCATCTCAAGGGAGTACAAAGGAGCACTTATGTATTGCGAAAATATTGAAATATTGACTGGAGCCCATTGCTGCTGGACTGAGAATGCTGACCTGAACATCAGTGGAGCAGCATTAGTCACTCAGGCTGCACTTACGTATTCCCCCTTTAATTAAAGCTATCAGAATGGGACAGTCTTTAAACACAGCTCTTTGTAGGTGCCGCTCAAAGACTCAAAACAAATGGTGATGTACTTACTTTTACTTTTTATGCGGAAAAGAGGATTGATCCTGATATTTTCAGGGTAAAGTCTTAATCATCATTGTGATGCCAATTACAGACACATCACATACGCAAAACAAATTATTCAAGCACTGATGCAGAAAGTGATTTATCTGTAGTCCGAAATATGTGACTCCACAATAATGAGGAGAAATTAAATTCAATGTGTCTCTATTCTATTCCCTTATGTGTCCATGTGTTTGTTTTTACACGCTTCAGTGCATTAATTAAAATTTTGTGGAACAAAATCCTAAAAGATAATAACTAATAATAAAATAATTCTTTGTTCCCTTTGGACAGTAGTGTGCTATATGACCGTGAAAATATTTTTTTAAATGAGATGAGGGATGACATTAAGTTGACATTTTGTCAATACAAGGAATGCGTGCATTGAAAAAGCTGTATTAGCTGTTCCCATTGGATCATTAAGTCGATGCAGGGTACCAGGGCAGCAAATGTGATGAGCATCTCTGTTTCACTAACAATAGCAACTGTGTTTGACCTTATAGTACACCGCCCCCCTAAAAAAACAACTACAAGAACTCTGTACTTATATAACACTTTTATCCAAAGGGCTTCACAAAGACCTCCCATTCTCACCCTGATGGCAGGGGCAGAGCATGAAGGAGACAACTCACCCATCAGGAGCAGTTAAGTGTGCAATATTTCAATTGTGAACACTTTGATAGACCCTATAGAAAAGACTTATGTCAGAAGTGGGACTCGAACCCACGCCTCCAGGAGAGACTGCGACCTGAACACAGCGCCTTAGATTGCGCGGCCATCCTGACTGTGTATTGTATACACAATAATATTTGGACTCTCTCGATCAACTGAATGTGATACATCTCTTAACCGGCAAATATATTAAATAATTATTACAGCCACAAACTCACTAAGAAACATCACATTTTTGCATCAGAAGAAATCCATCCTATTGAGTAATTGTGATGAATCAACAGACAAACAGAACCTTAGGAAATTGTTAGATTTCTAATAAGCCATTGTACCGGGTACAGCGGATGTACCACATCGACTTCCAGTGGCTTGGTAACACCCAGGGGATCCACAGGGATGATTCCACATTCAGAGGCACTCTGCCATTCTTTATTTATCATCTAGTTTCTCGATTGTTTCACAAACAACAGAATGACTTCCAGCTTTTCCAGAGGGAATTATCCTTATGAATAAAATATCACCATGAAATAAACAATATTAACCCATTACACCACTAAACAATAACGCCTCCAAATTTTCATGACAAAGCAAAGCTCTCCTCCAAAATCATAACAGTTAATTAGACATTTCTAAAAGAAAGCGGATATAAAGAAATAAAGATTGAATTCCTCACTACTTAAAGTGGACGCAGCAACAAAGCAGCTTGCACTTGCCATGTATTTGTGCATTTATTGGTTTGTTGGTTAATTTATTAGTTAGCTGATTAGTTACTTTCAATGTTGACACAGAGAAAGAAAAGCCCAGGGTTACTTCATGCCTGAGTAACAAAAAGATGCAGATAGCTGAGAGAATGCAAATAATGTGGTCTCTTTGGTGTTTGAGGTAAGCTAATTGTTAGTTTAGCCAATGAGAAAGTCAATACCCGAGACTATTAAGTAAGCCATATTATGAAACTATACTACAATAGTTTCTCTCTTGACAGTCATTGTGAGGAAACATTACCCACTGGCATATGCATATGCAGACTATGGATGGAAGATTGGACTATGAGACGTCTAAAACTGCAAAGGAGCTGAAGAAACTTTACAACATGTCTGACATGAAATCCTGTCCTTTAGATCACCAAATCAGGATTTGCAATCAACTCCACAACAAGGAATTTGAATTAATTGGTCATTGCCACACAGAGGTTAAAGTCTGACCTAACTCATACACATACAGTGTCTGTATGCTATTAGGGGGCTCAGTAGCCAAAGAACAAAATGTGACAGTTGCTGACTGGCAGCTCCTGTTCTGGCTCCAGTCTCAGTGAGGCTGAATCTGGACAGTTTCACATATTAGTAATGGTAATAAGCCTTATTTTGGCATGAGGGCACTTTTTGATGGGCACATCCTGTCAGATCAGCAGCGTTATGTGGGTGCTGCTGTTGCTGTGTTTGGTTCAATCTCACCAGAGCAATAACACACAAGCAGACCGGTGCTTAAAATTTCAAATTTCAAATGATAAAAAAATGTCCTCTCTCACATGAAACACAAAAAGGCCAGGATTCCTGCTCTGATTTAAATACTGAATGTCTTTCAAGAATTTGCAGTCGCAACTTTTCTGATCTGTTCTGAGCCAAATCACAGTGCATGCCTATCCTGGACATTCGTTAAGTCTGAACAGTTCAAGGACACATCCTCTCCCTGTCTAGTAGCTGTCCAAATCCTGCAGTCTGCACCCGGCCAAAGTGAACCTACAGCCCATTACGATGGAAAGCTGATTCTCTGCCACCTACTCACAGCCCAACAATGTGCATATAAGAATTCACTGAGGATACAATGTTTTTTGTTACAAGATACAAAGTATCTACAAAATACATACTAATCTGTCCAAAGGGCATAAACTGTGTAACAACAATAAAATCAGACCCAACCCAGAACCCTGAGGAACACCACACATGGTTTCCCCTCCCATTCCAATGGGAACGAAGAAGAAAAAAACACATCCAAAACAGAATTTGATATTTTTGAAATAATAAAAATATATTAAAATCTTTTAAAAGTGCTTGTGAATCCACCTGCACATGCATACACACACCGCGCTACGATCAGCTTTGTCTGATCAGCTTTGTCTGATCACACGCACTCACATTTACACATCTGAAAGTAATTACTCTATAGTCAATTAATCGTTGGCATCGGGAATTCACTTGCTCATTAAAAGAAATAAAGCTTCTTGAATTGAAGCAACAAAATGGTGAAGTCGTGAGCGGTGCTTTGGCAGACTTCAATCACTCTCTTCAGATGTCGAATAAAGTGGATACGAAAACTCTTGTCAACAAGCCCTCCAGCTGTTGACACCCCAAAAAGCTGAACAGCACAAATGATTTCCTTGTCAGTCTCTCGGGAGGCTTTGTTGCCCTGAGTCACACCGCCGCCTCCTGCCTCCTCTATTATTAGGGAGGGCCAGGAAATGAGATCTCCTCCATTATGTTTATTGTTGCTTGGGCTACATAATGCTAAGTCTGATAATAAGAGATGTGCTGGGTATTGTTACTTGTCTTATTTTGGTGTTGTGATTGGGCAGTAACATAATGCTGTCTCCCTACTGCATACACACACACACACACACACACACACACACACACACACACACACACACACACACACACACAGAAACACACACACAAACACAGAAACACACACAAAAACACTCAAACGCACCATGTGACGAAAAGTAGGCCACTTTGCATTTTAAGCACCTGTAAGTTTGACATAATGATTCACTCAGAGCCTCTCGTCAGACTCTAGTTTGAACATTAACTCAGCACCCAAAAAGGTTTCCTGATGCAACAGGAAGGCAATATCTGTATTGTTTCTCATACTGTAGCTTCACATGAAATCTCTTTGTGATGCAAACCTCATTGAATGTAAGAGTGGATTCTGTAATGAATGTCATTTAATTGACATTTAATGGACGCCATTTACAGGTGATGAAAAGAAGATGTACAGCAGAACCTACTCACTTCTATCCACATTACACTACAACTTTCCTGCAACCTTACATGTTGGCGATGTGGTATGCGCAGCATAACTGGGATAACTAACCACACAGGTGCACAAATAAGATTGATTGAAATTAAAGCTCTCTCACCAGGAAGGAGGTGACAGATGTGCCTCCTCTCACACACTCATTGGCCATTCAATTCAGCTACAGTTACTGTATTGAGGGACAATTTGATGCATCGGAAATCTTTAATCACCACCAGATTCATAACAATTGTTTTGATAGACTTAATTACATTTTTTATTCATCGTTTTTATTTTTAATTTGATCACTTTTTACTTCATTGAATTCATAAATAGGGCAATGAAAACTGACTTACACAATTTTAGGGGAGAACAAAGAATACATGATTTCAATCTAGGAGTGTGTTTCAATGAGGAATATGGTTCAGGAAGTTTATTTGTTATTATCATGGAATTTAAAAGTGCAGATCGATGAAGCTGAATTATCACCTTCAAACTCGATTCATCAAGTCGATTTTACACCTCTAATACAAAGGCATTGGGCTCTGACCTGGAGCATTTAAGCTAAAATCGTCATAAAATGGTGTATGGCATGTGACACACATGGAAGAAGAGCAGCAATATAAAGTTCTCTAGCATGGAAACAGAAGAGTAATAAACTATTTGATAATATGGCAAAGCACAAGGGGTTAGCACATAAAGGCCACAATGTATGCTCAGCAGCAGCCTCAGTGGAGAGGGAAAGGCGGAGTGACAAGGATGCCAGCATGGCGACACCTACCTCTTCTGATAATGTCATTGATGGATCACTATTTAGGAAAGATCATGCATGGCTGGCTTGATGGGAAATACTCTGGGATGGGCAAGCAAGGATCAGAGGCTGATAGTCAAACAAGTCAGCCCAGCACATGCTGTCATGGCGTGCTGTCAGGCTTACCTGTGATGGATGAGGGAGTCTGCTCCAACATGCTATAAAGGCGAATGAGAGCGTCCAGATCCTGGTGTGATGGTGTTAAGCCTCCACATGGCTGCGACAAATGACCCTTAATATGCAATGGGGATTTCTCTTAATTCGTTTGACATTTTGGAGCCGTCTTGTTAATTCGGCCCCCGTCTACAACAAATTACATTCTTATGCAGCTATTCAGCATTGGTAATTTACGCTCAGTGGCAAAGTTCAATGTCAATGTGGAAATTACTGGGATAGTCACATAGTAAAGTGAGAGGTGAGGATATGTAGGTTGTGGTGGTGGAGGGATCTATCATTAATTACCTTCCTTCTGCATTAGAGTCTCATCACATGTCAGCATTCGACAATTACATTTCTATCGTTAAACTAACCACAACCCAACTGCATGTGAGCATGTTATTATGAAATGGAAATATTTGCGGTGTCTTGGCTGGTGAAGTAAAATTAAGCAATATCATTTTTATGGTGTTGATTTTTATCTGGCTAATTAAATTTGGAAAGACAGTGCTAGGCTACTTTGATCTCTAAGCTATTCTTTATAATATCATGAGATCAGAAGGTGTAGTCTCACTGCTTGGGACTTTCATGATGGCAACTGTACGTGAAGTGAAGCAATACACAGTTGTAGAGATACTTTTGAAAATCAAATCCAAAGCAGCCCTGATTGTAAAGCGTTCTGTCTTTACTGCTTGTGTGTGACAAAATGCTAAACTTTAAGCCAAACAAGTAACGCAAATGAAGACACACAAACACAAGCAGTCAAAGAGCGGTCATGCAAAAAGATCACAATCAAACTGAGTAGATAATTGACTCAGGCATACCACTGCCCCAGATGGGCACATAACAGTGAGGGACAGAGCCTCTTAGTAATTAAACTCATGCAAGTAATTTACATCAGTTACGTGTGAGGGAAAACATAATGGCACAATGATAATAATGATAAATGCCCGTGCAGGGAGCAGCATGATGTTCATTTACTGCACTGTGTCTGGGTCTAAGTGTCCTGTGTTTGTATCCCATCTGACAGTTGTTGTCAGGAGTTTTGGTTTAAAGTGAACTGTGTAGCAATTGTAAACAAGGCATACTTTTGTTGCTTCCGCATGAACAAGGTTTGAGAAATTCAGTTTTTCTGTCACTGCACCTTTTATTTGACTCAAGGTATCTACGATCTGAGAGTGTGTAAGGAATTTTGGTGTGGCGAGGCCTGACACAAACACATGGGAGGATAAAGGAGTTGAGAGGACAAGCAAACATGTCGAAGTGGCTGTCTGAGATCTATAAGATAAAGTTTATTGAGCAGCCGTATATACAGTATTGACATATATACAGCTTAAGTGTGTGCTTGCCTTTAATAGCAGTAAAGACAAATTGAGTACTGAGAGCATGCACACATACTTACTGTGATCATTCATGATACTGCAGATCCTCTGAAGAACTAATGTTGTTGCTGCTATGGATTTTCTGTAGTTTTACAAAACGATGACTGCGAGGTCAACTTTTTCAGAATTTTGTCAATATTCTCAGAATTGCCCCAAATTAACACCAATTGATGCCATGGAGCTACAGTACGTCTGCTTCAAGTCAAGCACAACACATGGGGTGGAGTGCTGAGAATGAAAGCAACTTTCATCAAACTCATTTGCCTCATGTGTTTGAAATGACTGACACCCAAAATTACAATCTTCAAAACATCCAGATTGGTGATTGAGTCATAGTAAAAACCATAATGACAGAGAACGGATACACACATCTCTATTCATCAAGCAGACCCTCATTAAAAGTCAGGGACCAATTACTTAATGTTAGTGGTACTTCATCATGAGGCTGGGGTGAAGTATCAGGGGGAGGATGTTACAGGTTTGAAAATGATGAGCTTCCCTTCACCTTTGTCAGGTGGCAGGTCCCCATCAGGTTAACTTTCGCATTAACCTTTACAAAAGGTCAGGGGTCAAGATATTGAGAAAGTTGGTACTACCTTCTCTAGCCTGTGTTTGCTCTCGGCCATTCAACTCTACACAGCCTTCTCTAAGAGGAAGAGAGAAAGCCAGTAGGTGATGAGTAGATTTTTCTCTAGTCTTTATGATGATCGAAGTTAAGTTTTTAAGTTGCTTGTGATGACAAGCAACTTAAAAACTTAACTTCGATACCACATGCAGCTATTGGGAAAGGGATCATTTTGCAGAAATCTTCTAATATGTAGGAGACGTGCAGTTTGTGCTAACCTTCGCTTTGTTTATGTAACTCATTCGGAAGGAGTTAAAGCCATATAATTTACGGCGCATTTTACAACTTCTTGATTATGCATAGGCATGTCTACATAAACCAACATGTCAAGTACAACTATAACAAACTCAAAATGAATTTTCTCCACAGAAGAGGGGGGAATTCATACCCCTATATTGTTTCCCAGTGGAGCCTACTCAGCTGTTTACACTGATATGTTGCTGACACACCAGGGACCTCACACTATACTCCCCCACACACACTATGCTTTAAACACATCCTCCACATACTGCACATCACACACTGTGCAGCCACATCTTTGAGGCGATGCCTGGAGAGCATATTTATCATTGACGTTTACTGTTATGAGAACATTATTGAAAGATGATGTATGGCCATACTGTTTGCCTATAGCTTATTGCTTTATAAGCCAATAAAGACACATGAGACCACACATGGAATCTCTGTATATGAAAACATGCATGTATAATAAAAGTATTGTTCCACTGCTGCTTTTGTATTCTATTGAAATAGATTTTTCTTTGAATCTAGGCAAAGCTGGAGGATGTTTAGAGGCTTTCATTGAATCTCTCTTTGTGAGTCATTTCAATGTGACTCGCTAAATGACAGTTATTATTTGTTCCAGCACATGCTTTTCTACTTAACAAAAGAAGCCTATTCCTACTGTTCAGCGGCTGCTGTTACACAGGCCATCTGTCCAACTGAATCCAGCACAGTTAATGTCACAAATTTCCAATGATGGATTCCTCTGTCAAGCACTAGTTAAAATGAGCACGTAAGCTCTGCTGTAAGTAAACTGAAAGAGGGTTTCTGACATGTGAAGTGATGCTTCATGCTATCCATCACGTACCTCAGAAAAGGACCCCATTACTGCTTTAACAATATGGGACTGAGGCAACACATTTATAGGTAGGTGACACACACACACACACACACACACACACACACACACACACACACACACACACACACACACACACACCAACACTAACTATGATTCAGAGCCCACAGGAAACTCGTAGATGTCATGCAGATTCAATATAGATGTTCCGGAAAAAGACACTAACAGGAAGAAGAGATAATGTTCATATTGATAATTTGAATAAAAGGTTGGACTGATCCTTTCAAATGAGCAAGTTAATTCTAATCAAAATGTCTATATAAGCTAATTTGTTGTGTTATGATTATTTATGGAATAAAGAGTTCCAGTGACTCATTTTATTGATTCCATATTTTGATTTCCATATCCTGACATTTTCTCTGGAAAACTACTGAAACAAGTTGATTTGCTGTTTGAAAGAATCACTAACATAAGAACAATTGTGTTGTTTACAATACTTCCACATGTTGTCCCGCAGCTTTCTTTAGGGTGAATAAAAACGGAATTTAATTAAAATCTCTGAGACACAGCGAGCCAGAAGAATGGCTCCAGCACAGAAAGAGTTAAAAGCACATCAGCTCTGCACAAAGCCACATGAACATGTTCCTGTGGGACGACAATAACGGTGACACAATTGAAGTTGCTTCTCATATCCGGCTTGTAATTATACCTCGCCCCTGGTGTTCATTTACTCGGTATGATGCAAACATGTGTGTTATGAAGCAATATTGACTACCCCCTCCAAGGTACACTTGGTTACCTGGACTCTGAGGAGGAAGAGGAAGATAGAGGGGCATGATTAGACGGATATTATATTATACACGTGTGTGCAGTTACAGCAAACACAGAGTCAGCAACATGAACTTCTTTTGTATATGGTAATTAAAGTGTAATTGAATTATTCTGCAGCCACTTGGTATACACTGGTTTAAAAGTATTCAATTATACATTACATTACATTACGATCATTTGGCAGACGCTTTTATCCAAAGCGACTTACATTACATTACCACCCTTCGCAGAGGGGGGAGCAATTGAGGGTTCAGTGCCTTGCTCAGGGGCTCAATCCGGCGACCCTCCGGTTCCCAAGCAGAAGCACTACCCACTGAGCCACTGCCTCCCTACATCAGGTTTCTATTGAGTGAATCAATGTCACAAGTATAATACAGATTTTTAATCCCAGCAGATTTACTGAATGCCTTGTTGGGACCACAACATATGAGTGAAACAAAATTTAACAATTAATTTAATTTAATCAATCATTGCCTGAAATGGTATGAATCTAATTATTTAAATGATCGTAAGAACATTTCTTCCCTGAAAGTGAGAAGTCTGTAAAACCTTATGGATAAAATATTTTAAATTACAAAATTTCCATGTTGCAGTTGCTCAGAACTTTTTTGAAAAAAAGGTAATAAAACGGAAAATGGAAATAAAAATTGATTGAAAAATAGTAAAAAAAATGTGCTTAGAAAATAGTTGAGCAAAGTATGAAGTCATTTTAAACTACTTAATACTTTGTTTACAATACTGTGGTTTCTGTGACTTCTATCAAGTAAAATGATTCTTTCAATTGAGGTTTAAATCAAAGTAAATCACAAGTCTGCTTTAAACAATGTGGTCTTAAGAAATGTGTTGTGAGCAGAACAGCAGTTATTTCTTGAAAATTCACAGGCAGTTCTTTTAGTTTCTGCGAGGGCTTTGTTGGCAAGGTTAACCATAAAAGTCAAATCCATTTTAATATTAGATGTAATGTAATGTAATGTAATGTAATATAAATGTAATCTTTCTATTATGTATTTATGAAGCACCAAAGCCTTTAGCAGGGACATACAGTGCTGTGGGAGTTTGGATAGACTGGTGACTATCCACAGTATAGGTCTTGAATTTTGAAACAGCATCTGATTCAGAATCCATGGAAATTATTCAGAGGAGGAGGAGGTGACGAAGGTGTGTGTGAGTGTGTGTGAAGGAGAAGCTCTGCCCTCAGCTCTTTCCTCTCAAATACCAAGAAGAGGTGTTTTCTGTTAGGCACATTGGGTTCCTGGAGCACAGACACTGTAATGTATTGTAGGGCAGGACTATCTCAAGCTTTAGAAGTCACTTTATAATCAATTCATAGGTTTACTGGGAGTTTATTATATGACTGTAGATTTTGTGCTACAGCAAAAAATAAATAGCTGCTTTCACTGGAAGGAATGAGCCAGTGGAGGATTTTGAGGGAACATCAATATATTTCCATATATACAGCATAGATACAGTATATATATAGATGTATTTCCTGTCATTGCCAGTTGGATTTTCCATTATCAAGCTAAATATTTCAATTATGTATGTTATGTTGGAAAATGTATATTTTCAGTGAACAAGAAAATGTATTTTCTGTCATATATTCCATGTAAAATAAAATGTGGTTCCCACGTATAGCTGATGTGAATGGTGTGACAAATATTGACTTTAAAATGACCTGCTGTGTGTTCCCAATCATTACTTTTACTTACTTGAGAAATCCACAAATGGCATTATAATGGCTCCCTCATGGGTCTGTAATTGGTCTGTAATGTCATGTCTGTGATCATTCCATCAACTGAACCAACACATAATTGCATGATTAGCTATGTCACTCATGAGCACCTCATCATTCAGTTTAATGGTGTTTGTTCTCATAGATTTTCTGAGTAATCAAAATAATATTGATCTCAAACACTGGTGTGCATAAGCCACTGAAGCCAGTTAGATCAGCAGAATGGAACATTGTCTATAAATTAGTTTAATCCAGTTTTCTAAGGCAATCTTGACTGTGATTATTATTACCACATCCTGGCTTGTGATCCGTAGCACAGACCTGCCTGCGGGGAGAGATGACTTTTGAATTCTTATCTCATTCTCTCAAAGGAATGAGATGTTCTCGTTGTCTTTGAAGAACAAAAATAGGGTTGCGTTCATTCATATGTGACCCTTTCATTGAAAAAAAAGAACAGAGCTGTTAGCCTCAATGATAGTTTGTCGATGGTCTGCTTGCATGGCTGACAGATGGTGGTCGGCCTGCACATACTATAGGCTTTGCTGGCACCTGTTCATTGGCTATCTCCTTTCACCCCTGGGCTGCTGCAGGTATGCATACCCCAGAGTGTGAAAGAATTTTCCCATTCAGGGTGGCTCAACTACGAGGGAGATAGTTCCATCCAATTTCCATCCTGAAAAAAGAAGAATACTGTTTATGTCAGCTACATCAACAACTCTAAGCTTATGTATGACCAAACAATCTAATGTTTCATTCATAGCACATGTCCCAGAGAGGTAAAATCCCCTATCTTGCCGTAAATCCTGTACGGAAGCATGTGTCTTTGCAAGGAGGCAGCAGGCATTACTGACAGGTGAGCTGTACTTGGCCATGTGTTTATGCATGCATGCATGCCATGAACACCATGTTTGTGTGGGTTTGTGTGTGAAGGTGGATGCATGTCACTGTGAGTGTAAAGAAGGAAGGTGTGTGAATCACTGAGTCGAACCATGTGCTGTAGATGCTGGCTGACCTGGTGATCTCAGCTCCTCGGGCTGTTGCCTCAAAGAAGTCCGGTTTCAGTGGGAATGCTCCGTGTTTTAATCAATTCTTCAGATGCTTCGGTGGGTTTCAGGAGACCATCAATAATGCAACAAAGATTCAGTCCCCTAATGACTGCTGTCGTTTTTTAAATTGAGATGAAATGTTTAGCCCACCCACTTACCGTTGAAGTTATCATTGAATAGAGACATGTCAGGGACGTGTCAGTGCATCGCTCTCACAGCACAGTAAAGGGAGATACATAAAAATTGCTCTCAGAGGAAGAAAACCCATATTTAAAGGAAAATGCATTTATTTTTCACATCCTCTGATTTATGTCGATAGCTTTGGTTGCAACATTATTGGGTCTCTGAATTTACTCACTCAGATAACTGCTGAGAAGATCACAACATTGGCAATTCACTGGAGTCGCTTTGATCAACATCTGATAAATGAATTTCTACAACTATCCTTTCAGCTATGTTTTCTCCACCAGCCACAGAGAAAACATCAAGGTCTGTATCTTGTTTGACTTTCTTCACAGGCACCTTGTTTACTTCTTTGCCATTTGGTGCTCAAAACGTATTGTGTTCTGTATCTGTAACAGAGCCTGAGGTTGTGCCCTGTCCATCGCCTGCACAAAACAATAAGATTAACAGCCTGGGTGTTGGTTACAAGAACAAATGCAAAGTATTGACATGTTCTTTTTCCATTTCAGCGTCAGTGTCACTGCTTGAAAACACGGCCACAACAGGTCAGTCGGTGCACCTGGGTTGTGACCATCTGACATAGAGGTCACAGCACCTGTTGAGATTACCAAGTCAGGAAAGTCTGAATTATTAAGGAGGCTGTTCAAGTGGCAAACACCACCCAGCCATATTTCCTCATGATTCTAAAAGCTAGCGTGCACAGATGGTGTGCCTGTGTGTATGTGCGTGTGATATATACTTGTTTATATGTGTCAGCCACCAGGCCTTAATTGGGCCATTTGTACACCTTGCCCTTTACTGAATGTGAAACCACCTCTTACAGTGCAACCCCCCCCCCCCCCCTGCAGCTGTGTTGTCCCATTTACAAATTTCTGTTGGGCTCCTGTCAGCAAGCCAAGTATATAATCGCCGATCAAACCTCCGATGGTGAGAGGCGTCCACACCACGCCACGCATCTGTGCTGTCTCCGTTACACCGCGAGAGGAATCTCTTCATCTGTCAAGTCCCTGTTAGTCATCACTGGATCAAGAGGGCCATGTCTTTCATTAGAAGAAAATCAATGTGTACACTGCGGAGGCTTTTCTCTGTGGGATCATAGCCATGCTGAAAAAGAAGAAAATCTAACAGAGACATCTACAGCAGCAAAATATATCTCTACCCAATACTCTTTTGTTGCACTCTATCATCCAGTATAACACAGAGTGAAAGAACTCACTGTCTCAAGCCAATAGCCAGTTTCTCTGATTACTGATTTCAAGGGAACTACATTCAGAATCAAGTTTCCGTGAGATCAGTTTAAAGTGTTTCGGGTTGTTCTTGCTTCCTCTGTCTGACATCAAAGCCTGACATCTCGGCATTGCTGGGGGAAAGTGAGAAGACGTACAACAACAGTAAACACATCTCAAGCAAATGCAGCTGTCTCAGTTGGTGGCCATCCTTGGCACTGATGCCTGACAGTCTGACGGTGTTGAAACGCCATAAAAGGAGATTGGCAGCAGAGCACGGACATTTTTAAGAGACAGAAGGATGGGTTTGTGTGTCTGTGTGGGAGACATTACCTGGACATGGTTTGACAGCAGGTGGGGGTGGTGGGTGGGGGACGGGGTTGTTTAAGGGAGAAACGAGGAAGGGAAGATGATTTTTTTCTGCTGGGCAACAGGACAGACGAGACTGAATACTATCTTATGACTCACAAGCACCAGTGGACTAAGACAGCCACACACACACTCTGCTTAGACACTGATGACCCAGCTCACATACAAATAAGTGGTCTGCGTACACACACTCTCCATACACAGACATGCAGTGCAAAAAAAAAATCTACCCAAGGTTCAGTCTTTTCTTGGAGAAAATAAAGGAGAGAGAGAAAACTGAGAAAGGGAGAAAAGAAAATATGTGGGAGGGAAAGAGGAGAGAGAGAGAGTGGCGAAGTGTGTGTGTGTGTGAGGCAGAGAGAGAGAGAGAGAGAGAGAGAGAGAGAGAGAGAGAGAGGGAGAGAGAGAGGCAGATGAGGTGAGGAGGCGGGGAGATGAGAGGCGAGGGAGGGAGTAATGTAGACAGGGAGGGTGGAGAAGAGAGGGATAAGGCACACTTGGTTGAGGGATTCCAGTGGAATGAGGAGGGACTTTCAAGTGTGGGATCAGGGAACTAAAGTGAACATCTGAGGTCCTTCATGTTGACTCACAGACTGACCAACAGACGAACTGAACAGATGGATACATGGAACACGGAAAAACTACAGGCCCTGGGTTGTTACAGACTGATGTGACCTCTCTGTCTGACTTTCTAACCTAAGGAGAATCACCTGAACATCTTCTACTACAGCGTAGAATTCCCAGGTTTTGCAGTCCTGACCTGGAATGGAACACTGGAACTAAAGTCAAGCAGTTGGAGCAAGTTCACTCACAGAGTTGGAAACAGCTGGAGACGTTATGGATCTGTTCCTGTGCTTACCGCTGATGAGCATTCTTTTCTTCACCTTTCACTCACCAGGTAAATAATCAATCCTTCGACCCATTTATCTATTAGAGATGACTGATGGAACATGACATGAAACAACTTTTTTACAATATGCTTTGGAAGTGGAGGCGTGTGATGCTTGTTGACCTGGCAACAAGCATCACACTGCTTAGGTTTAGGTGTCGCGTTTGCTCATTTTTGCTGCTCGTGCATTATTGGTCCTGGACAATGAAAGTGCATTAATCAAATGAGGACAGAATTAGGTCCAGCAGCACAGATGTACAATAATATGTAGGCTGAGAGTGTGTGACTTGTAAATTGAAAGTGTTTGGGAATACACAAGGCGAGGGGAAACACTTTAGCGCCTTAATGTCTAACTCTAGCTCTGAACATCAGTTGTTATTGTGGCTGTTCAATGTATACAGAAAAAATAGTTGGTACATACTGTGAGCTTTTTGGATATTGTATACATTGCACCTTTTTGGATAGTTCCCAAATTAGATTCTAGCGTCAGGCAATGTTTTTAGTTAATTCTTCAATTCCGACTTTTTGGTGTGTCTGATTTATTTGTTATTTTTCTCTTGTGTTGACCGAGTGAGCTGTTCAAGACCTCCGGTGTACTTGTGTGTGTGTGTGTGTGTGTGTCTTGTTCTCAAACTGTGTTATATATTCCAGAGATGGTACTTGATGAACCCTCTGGCGCTGTGCCAAATGTCTGGATTGAGGAGCTGAAAATTAATTGAGACTGGTGACCTCCAGGGAACAAGGCCTACGTGCACTTTGACCCCCATATTTTAAAACCATGTAGCTCTCCTCATTCACATAGCTGCTTTTCAAGCGTGCGTCACTTCATCTATTAGCTTCATTCAACAGATTATCCACTGAGGTGCCGTGACATTCAACAGCTTCTTTTACTTCTTAAATACCTGCAGACATCTCAAGGTTGCTGAACATATGAGCTGACCAAACTGATTCAGGTGTAAACAGGAGGAGAAGATGTGGGAGGAGTACAAGAAACTATATCCATTTAATAAGATATTGATTCCAAGCCTTTAAAAATTGAGGATGTCAATTTTTCCGGTAACTGAAGGACAGCCCATCAGCTATGATTTAGTGTGTTGGAGGACCTCAGAGGAGGCCGGCAGCATACCAACAGCACCTGTGTCCAAGGATAGATGACTTATTGTTGTGCCAATGAATAACCTCTGCAGATGCACAATGTGCAGAAATGAAAAATGTCTGATTGAATGCAAAAAAGCTCCTGAACACAAAGGACATTGTACTGTATGAGCCTTGGGACGCACCCATCCCTTTAATTGTTCTTAGACCCGCCAGGTCATCCTCTGTCCTATGTGAGCCATCCCTTAATGGGGAGGGAAGAGATTGGGTTTCTCCATCAGCGCAGAAAGAGCAGAGAGATACCAAGGGAGAAAGGGTGGGGGGGTGAGACATCTCTACAGATCGCTCCATCAGCACGCCTGTGCGGAGACATAACGGATGTCCTCACATTCATATTCATCCTTCCTCCTCTCATCTCCTGTCCTCCTCTCTGCCCATTCGTCTCATCTCACAGAAACACTCTCATGTAACCATACGCCACCTGTGTGTGATAGAGGTCACCCTCCTTGTAGATTACACTCTGTACCGACATCAGTGCATTATTTGCATTGACAGATGAACCCATTATAGATGGGCAGATGTGCAGACAATGCATGCATGTGTGTAAGCTCTTCATTTACAAACACATGTACAAACACAATATGTGAAAGTATTGAAAAATGAAATGTAATTGGACGAAAAGAGATCTATATCATCTATATCCATCAATGTGTAATGGATATAGGTGATCAAACAGCTCCACCAATACAAACAAGCCAATAGACCAAATGTGTTTCTTATAATACGCTGTCCTAGACAGACAGAACTATAATAATACTAAAAAGAAGAAGGAGAAGAAGAAGAAGAGGAAGCAAGCTTTATTTGTCAGCAATGAAATTATAGTGATTGATGATAATCTCTTAATGGCATAAATGATCCTGATTTTTTGTCATTAAGCACAGTGTAACACAGTGTAATACTTGTGTATGGATCAGCCTTCCACAAAGTTTCATCAAAACCATGTCACAACAAACAAACAATCTTACATGTTTAGTATGGGAGTTTCACTAAATACATGTACAGTACTTAAGATGTGTTGATTCCTTCCTCCTCTCAGTTTGTTCTCAAGTTACACCTCGAGCCCACGCTGAAGAGAGGCTGCTCCATGATCTGTTCGCTCATTACAATAAGCTCTCCCGGCCGGTGGAAAACAGCTCAGAGACGGTGATGGTCCACTTTGGACTGTCCATCGCTCAGCTTATTGATGTGGTGAGTAAAGCTTCACAACTGTCTTAAATGTAACAGAAACAAGGAACGTCTCATTTTATAACATGAATGAACACCTCTTAATTCTTATATATATTCATATTGACATTACAAATTCCTTAATATTCAAAGGCGGCATATTCTCATTTTTCTGCATATTTATAGTATAGTAGAGGAAGACGTTTGTATTGCCCATTGCCAAAGAACAAAGAACATAGTTGGAAACATAGAAATGCATCCAGCAAGACAAACCCATATATGCTGGACTGAGGTTCTTCATTTATGCAACACGTTGATGTCACTGCATCAACCCAACAGAAGCTGCCTAGCAACAGCAGACAAACAAAGCAGGACATTTTAACTTTGACATGGAGTCATAATATTCTCTCAACCATAACTCCGCCAAAATATGGAATACATTTGCAAACTTACCATCAGTTTGAAGCTTGTAATGTCCTGTAACGAGCCCCAATAAGCTCAAAGTGATCACTCTAATGGACGACCGATGGCGCTGCACTCAGCCCTCGTACATCTGACCGACAGACAAACTGACCAATCACTTTGAATGACGATTACTCTGTCCTACATGGATTTGATAGATGGCGGTTTCATCTAATAGTAGAGCTTCTAAGCTCTCGTTAAACATTTCGTTTGCTCCAGTCAGACCTTGTGTAAGACTCATTTTAGCATTCCTGAACAGTATTCACCACAAAGTAATCAGTAAAGGACCACACTAAAATCTTGTGTAAAATAGGTTCCCCATGGTTTCAAATGTGATTCATGTTCAGATCGGAGCATTGGGAACACAAATGCATTCTTTCTAAGGTGATATATGACTTCTGTGGAAGGTTATTTATATATAAATGTTTGTTTATTAAAAAATGGGTGTATTGTTACCTTTATTTTCATTTATATGTCTTTTCTTTCAACACATGTAATCTTGTGGTGAAGGTGTCTAGGACAACTGTGAGCTTTGCTGTGTTTCTGCGATGTGTTTATAAAGAATTCTAAGCATAAAACAAGCCAAAAATAAAGGTGACATTTAACATTGACGACTGAACACAGAGGTCACAAGAGCATTTGGTCTGATTTGATCTGTATTTTCTGCATGCTCAACAATTGCCCAATATGTAGATCCCAAAATGAAAATAAGAATATGTGAATCTGTTGAATATATCCCCTTTAAGGATTGTTCTTATCAGCCGGATTTATAAAGTAGAAACAAGAAGGATTTGGCCAAATTAAACAATGTTCTAAGGTATAAACATTGGCAGTAAATCTTCTCTGCCCACAGGAAATGACAAATCAAAACTAGAGAAGAAAATACAAACTTCCAGCTAAACAGCAAAGCAGCAACAACTGGACTCATGAATATGAAATCTTTACTCTCTCTCGTCCATTTGGTTGGTAAACATGAGCAAAGATTATCACTAAAATGACACAAAGTTACAGGATTCTGCTAATGAAGGTCAGAAAGTTTTAAAGCAACTTTTTCTGCAATTTGGAGCCAAAAACACACAAAGACTTACTGAGTGCAGCTCCAGGTTTGTATCTGTGCAGTCTGCACTGCTGTGGGGATTCTCAAGGTTTTAAGGTACAATTTAGGTGACAGTCCTTCCTCAACTTTCCAGGCAGTGAGAGTCAGCTCTGGGTGAAACTGTTTTCTCCTGCAGAGTGACGCGAAGAATGTAGTGTTTTGGATGCTGCTGGCTGTAGAGCTGGAGAAAACAGTTTGGCAGCATGGAACTGTACATAGAGCATAGCCTAATATAATTCCAGGTGCATTACACAAGTCTCTATATATACACAGTGGCCAATTAAGTTGGAATAAAACATTATTCCAAATTTATGGGCAACAGTATATAAATTTACACTGTTGCCCACAAAGTTGGAATAAAAAATCATTCAGACTTCATGGGTCACCGTGTAAATGTAAAGAGACAGGGTTGTTATAAAAGCTGTTAGATAATTCACTCATGTATTTGTTGGCTTTGATGAAATGCCTTCATACATTCTACTCAGGTGATGATAGAGTGGGGTAGCCAGTGATTTCCCCGTTGTGAAATTTAATGGCTTTGGGGCACCATTGATCCAGACTGTCATAATATTGTGATAATGATTGTCCTCTCTGTGTCTCTGAAATAAGGATGAGAAGAACCAGATGATGACCACAAATGTCTGGGTGAAGCAAGTATGTTATGATAAAGTCAAGGCAGCTTTGACAAAAGCATAGTGGGCAATCGGTGGTGTTAATAATGTCTTTTCCCCTGCAGGAATGGAATGACTATAAACTCAGCTGGAACCCAGACGAATATGAAAACGTCACATCCATCCGTGTTCCCTCTGAGCTCATCTGGAGGCCTGACATAGTCCTCTACAACAAGTGAGGAGCCAGTTTGTAGCGAAGACTTTGTCTGTTTTGATGTGAGGAAATTGCAAGCAGTTCCTTTAACGCAGTCACAGAAAGTGGTTGGGTGTTAAAATGTGATGCCATTCCGAAGGCAAATGAATCATGTTGCAGCTAATGTTCAGTTTTTGATTCCAGCAGATGGTACGTCTGGAGGGAAGATATTTGTAGTCGTGCCAAATCTCTTCTCCTGGGCCAGTGTCATAAAGAAATTAACTGAAATAAATGTGATCAAGGTCGCCCATTATGGTTGTGGTTTTAAACATAAAAAATAAAAGCCCACTGTCAGACCTTTTAGTTGTTAAAGTTAAGGGAAACTAAAATTTAGGGATAAGAAGTACAGGATCAGAAATGGCATATTGATAGAATTTCCTGATTGGTTGATTGTACAGGAGGAGTGCAAATTGAGGATTGAGAAAAGAAAAAGTACAGACAACTTAAACCTCAACAGTCCAAACTACTAAACTACAACTAAAATGTGTAACATCATTCAAAAGAAGGAATAAATATACCAAAAGTGAATTTACCATTAACATATGACTGTGCTTTGTGAAGAGCTACTCCATGTTCAGAGTCATTAGAATCATGATGAATGACAGCTTCTCTCAGCGCTGCGGGAGTTTTTCTGCTGACAGCTGAGTCAGGAGGAATGCTGCTCGTTAAAATAGTTCTTTTTGGAAATGTACACTGGCTTCATTGGAAGAAACAGAAAGCAGAAAGAACAGCACGATGCAAACAGACACCAACAGTGATTGAAAAGTTTTACGGAGGAGCTGCACATTTTCTATATCACTCTGAAGAGGAAACATTGTTGCTATCTATCTGGTTAGATAGATAGATAGATAGATAGATAGATAGACAGACAGACAGACAGACAGTCAGACAGACAGACAGACAGACTACATTATATATATATATATAATATAATTTGGCAAAGTAGCTTGTGCTACAGACGGCATCCACTGTGTTTGGGAAGCACTCCTTAGCACCACTATGACCCCCAAAATGACAAATGGGACACTTGACAGTCCTGTGGATGCAACTTCACATCAAGTCTCATTTGGGACAGAGCCAGAGTGAGCCAATCTCAGCAAGCTCCTGCAGCTCCAGCATAACTGCAAACTGTAAATGAATCTAATCAGCCAGGATAACTGAACCTTTCGAAATAATAATTTCTCCACCCCTTGTATGCTTTTCTTCTTCTTCATCTGCAGCGCTGATGGTGACTTTGCTGTGACACACCTGACGAAGGCGCATCTGTTCTATGATGGACGGATAAAATGGATGCCCCCAGCCATTTACAAGTCTTCATGTAGCATAGATGTCACCTTTTTCCCTTTTGATCAGCAAAGCTGCAAGATGAAGTTTGGCTCATGGACCTACGACCGTGCTAAGATCGATCTGATCAACATGGACAGTGACGTTGACCAGATGGACTACTGGGAGAGTGGAGAATGGGTCATTATAAATGCAGTGGGCAAGTACAATACCAAAAAGTACGAGTGTTGCACAGAGATTTATGCGGACATCACTTACTACTTCATCATACGGAGGCTTCCTTTGTTCTACACCATCAACCTTATAATCCCTTGTCTGTTAATTTCCTGCTTGACCGTGCTGGTGTTCTATCTGCCATCTCAGTGTGGGGAGAAGATCACATTGTGTATCTCAGTGTTACTGTCCTTAACAGTATTCCTCCTACTGATCACAGAGATTATACCATCTACATCGCTGGTGATTCCACTCATTGGTGAATATTTGCTCTTCACTATGGTCTTCGTCACACTATCTATTATCATTACTGTCTTTGTGCTAAACGTACACCACCGATCTCCTCAAACCCATGGCATGCCTCACTGGGTGCGGAGAGTATTCTTAGACGTAGTGCCTCGATTCTTATTCATGAAGCGACCGCCAGGCACAGCAAAGGATAATTGTAAGAAGCTTATTGAGATGATGCACCGTCCCACGACAATATCTGCAACTGGCAATTCACAGGCCTTTTGGGCAGGGTTGGAGACAGGGTTGAGACAGATGGGTGAGGTAGAGAATACAGTCCTAACCACTCCATCTGACAGTCCTAAGATCCTCATTTGCTCCCCTTCTCCACCTTCCTCACCTCTTATGGATCTCAACGTGAAGAATCACCCCCTGAACCCCAACATTCTCTGCGGGTCTCCAACCAGCTGCTATTCAGTTCCAGAGCAGCAACACCAAAAGGGACACAACTCCTCAGCGTCATCTTCTTCCCTGTTGTCTAGCTTGACCCCAACCTTGCCACTGGGCCCTCTTCGCACTCTATCTATGGGAGAACCACAAAAACTTACAGCAAATGGCCGCTCAGTCAGTGCAGAACAGATGTGTGACCACCAGAGGGAGCTTTCTCCGAGAATTGGGCATCGATGTCGCTCCCGCAGCTTCCAGTACTGCTGTCTCCACGATGAAGGGACTGGAGTTCCAGGAATGGAAGGGAGATTAAAGAAAAAGGTTCTTTCAGACCATCTAGCAGAAACCCTCACTGCAGAATCCACTAAGACCAGAAATAACCAGCAGGACACTACAGTTCTGAGGATTTCACCAGCTATGCAACGGGCCATAGACGGAGTTCAGTACATTGCTGATCATCTCAGGGCAGAGGACGAAGACTTTTCAGTGAGTATATTAACACATTTATCAAGTTATTATTATTTTTTAAGTCATTGTTCTGCAACATAAATGTCTTGGTAGAGGTCTCCAAATCCAACATGCATAAAATCATCTTCATAAAAAAACACCCAAACAGAAAGGACAGTCTGAATAGAGAATGAGATGATGAGACTTGATGGATACCTGACCTGAATAGACCAAAATAGAGCGAGAACACTGGTTCTGCATGATGCAGCACAAATTAACAAGTAGCAGAGGTCAAGAAAACACATTTTGTCCTCACCCACTTAGTTCCACTTAGCATATTGACACACAGAAGTGAAACCTGTGGCCATAGAATGAGAACAAATCTGCACCCAATTACACTGAATACAATTTGGACCAGCCCCACTGGGCGGACCTGTACTCTAAGGTGACCTGATAAAGAACATGAACTCAACAGTGGAATAGAGCGCTATGATGCAAAGGGGAGTGGTCTTCCTTCTACCAAAGTTTTTTCTACATCAGAACACTGCAAAACAGTCACTGGAGAAGTGACTCAGCAGCCTCCGAAGAAGTAATCTGCTGTTCTAAGAAATGGTGGAAAGTTTTCAAGGTATTCAATAAGATCACATCGTGCACTGCACTAGTCTAACACATCCAATCTTCAAAACAATAGGGCCTCAGGAATTTGACTTCGAGGACAAGCAAAGATTGTCTGACATTTAGGAGGTAGCTGCCTCATAATGAAAAAAATCAGCCAATCGAGAGAAATCAATCAGGGGTGAAAAGTGGCAGCTGATACGACAGAAGGTGGGATTCTGTGCAATCTGACCAAGCTCTCTGCTTTGCTCTTCTCCTCCAGGTGAAGGAGGACTGGAAATACGTGGGTATGGTCATTGACAGGATTTTCCTCTGGATGTTTGTACTGGTGTGCATCCTGGGATCAGTGGGACTCTTTCTTCCTCCTTGGCTGGCTGGAATGATCTAGAAACTCACCATCAAGGGAAAACTAAGCCCCTGAACACTGAGCAGGAACACACATGTGTTGTATTATAAAAGCAACTGCATTGTTTATACTTATTTATGGTTTTTGTTATTATTTTTTAAAGGGACTAAAACTCCTTCTACTTGTTGCTGCCTAGGTTATCAAAAGGTAACTCATTGAGGAACAAGATGAAATATCTATCATTGATTCCTGTGGGTATATAAATTCTTTATGAGGGCAGAAGGCAAACAGTGAAAAATATCCTTCCATACTGCTCCACTTTGACATTGCGTTCTGTGGCTCAAGCTGTCACCTTCATGAAAACAGTGAGGAATAGACTCTGACAGATTTAGAGCTACGGGAAACACCACAGACAGACCAGCAAACAGACAGAAAACTTGCTTTGGGATGGATTTGGATGGATTACTGATCTGACAATGCAAAAACAAATGTTTGGTTGAAGTGTTATATTCAACTTCCCTACAATGATATATCTTTCCAGCAGCACACTGTGTGAATGTGCCAAAAAACACTTCACTTACACTAAATAAGTTATTAACAACGTGATTAATCAGCATTTGAGCTGGAGAGGGTGTGTTTGTGTGTTTGTTTGTGTGTAAAACGCTTTTTGCTGCTGCAGCTCTCTGGTTTTCTTATTACACACTACTCAAGTCAACATAAGAATCCAATACTTCATTCAGCAATTCTCTTTGTTATAACAAATGTGCCACCCACAGCACTTTGGTGTTCACAGAGGGACAGCTGAAAGTCACTCACACCAATCATGCATAACTCTTCCTGCCCATCCCCCAATGCATTTAACGGCTCCTTTTCTGTTTTTTCCCCAGAATAAATTTCCCTGATAAATAGAATTGGAACACCTGACTTGACTTTAATATTGTAGACCATAAATATTCATCATTTGCCATTCAAAGTCAAAGGTGAACGTCAATAAATAAATACCATTTAACGCCTCTGTGCCACATTTTGCACTGTGTGTCATCATATCGGGCGTTTTTCAGGAAGTGTGGTGTTTTTCCAACATAGAATAGAAGCACAAATAGGTTAAGCTTTCAGGAAGTGGCAGATGGTTATTAAAAGAATGAAAGGCCCGTGATAAATGAGTCTAAAAAATGTTTACATAGCTGCTTTAATAAGTTGAGGTAGAAAGTGACTGACGAGTACACCTGGAGAAGAGTCAGTGACAAGCAGCAATGTTCTCTGTGTCCAAGTGACAGAGAAATGCTCCAGTATTTTGCGGAACGCAGAATTAACAATATCACAGGTGTGAAACAGTCTTCCAATCATTGTTAGATCGCCGTCTCGTTTCTTCATGGTAATGAAACCAAGTCATTGCATGTTTTTGTGTTTAGAAATGCTAAATGTGAGATCTAGTCTCACTTAAACTATTTACATGTATTTTTGGACACCTTTGAGATAGATATTACGATAACTCTAGCTGTGATATTTATAATATCACATTCTATTAACTTTAATATTGACTTTTGTGGCTTTGCTTAATGGGTCTCCTCAATATCAGCAACAGCTAATGTGATCATAATTTAATTCCAGTGATGATCGGACCAAATTAGTGCTGTACAGAGACTCTTAATGTGGTTAAGCAAAGGTTAAATATACTGCACAATGTTGATGCAACATGGTAGAAGATAATGGGCTGCTTGTGGTGTGTAATATAAGTCATGTTAATGGGTAGTTTTAATTGTTTCACTTTTTCATAGTGGTCATTTACATTTGCATTAAAAGGTGATCTGTGTCAAGATGCATTAAGGAGATAAGGACAAATATGTTAATGGCGTGTGCAGAACACATCAAGACCGGAGTGCAGTCTGATCTGCCAGAACCTTTGTCTTATACTCAGCCACAATTAGAAAGTACTTACAGATGGGACACATTTTGAAGTCCAATACTTTGCCCTGCCTTTATCTTCGCCTGTGTTAATAAAGTTATTTTGAATCTGGACCTGCAACTGCAATGCGGAAAGCAGCTGCCAACACAAAAAGGTTGGTCATTCTCAAAGAATGAATGAGCAATATGGAAACAAAAGCCCTAATAAGAGCTTTACTACTGAGATGCAATCCCAATATGGGCAGAATCCAGATAACAAAATGTTAATGGAAATTGTAAATGCAAGTCCTAACAGCATTAGTCATTATCCAGATAACATAATCAGATACAGAGATCACAAAGAGGCCTTTGATGTGCCATTGCAGGAATACTGCAGGTTTAATTAAAACATTAATGATGTCTCTGTGCCATTTAAGTGTCAGTGAGCCAGCATGCACATTACCAGAGCTCTGGGCCTGGCACATATAAATGACATACAGCCATTATTAATGCCATCAGTAACAACAGAGCAACATAGGTCTACCATAAGAAAGGTCAATTATCAATAGGTGCTTTTGGACCTAAAGATCACAAGTAAATTAGGAAAACTTTACCCTGAATTATGTGAAAAAATATATGTATTGTGAAAGGTTTGGGGAATAATGTCTCACGTTTTAAGCAGTCACATTAATTCTTTTACATCATTTGTCAACGGCAAAGCACATGCTGTGCCATCACTGATTGGGTATGAAGATGTACTTCTAACATTGCATGACAATTGTGAACAGTAGAAAGCAGTCTAGCGAAAGTATTGTATAGATTTACTGAAGGGGAGGGGAGTTTTGTCATCTATTTCAGATCCAAAGAAAGTGGCCCAAAACAGTCACAAAATAGGGATTGTTTAACTTTATTTCAATGAAATTTAGATTTCTGCTATAATATATATTTTTAAAGTTTGAACAGCTTCATATAAAGCATGTGGAGTCGGCGTTTTAAGATCATTTTCATCCACTAGAGGACTGGAGCATTTTTAAAGAACCTTAATAATGACGAATTTTCCCCTATTGTATCTACAAAACATGTGGGGACATTTTTATAAATGCTACATTTGATACTACTTTCAACATAAATAATCTGTAGGATTTAAACTGTGAAAATTTCAGTTTTACAGAAATAATTTTGTGCTACAACCCACTTTCCCTGATCAGTTCACATATGTTATCATAAACTGTATGTTTCCTGTTTTAATATTGACATAATTGATTTCTTATTGCTGTATTCATGTTTGCATGCTTCAACCATGTGAACATTCTGTTGGTCTGAAAAATGACAGAGAAATGTCAATGTACCTGTCGAGTACATCTTTATCGAAGAGAAAACATATTTCGGCTTTGCTTTATTTAAGTTTCTTTAATGTTTCGACATTGTATAGGTTGTTGCTGTGAGCTTTAGGTTGAGTTTTGATGCCATCTGTTTTTGTGCCAAACTCATTCATGTCTGTGTCCTAGATTTTCTTTGCTTTTGGCAAGAGATCTTCATGAAAAAAACAATGGTATACTGTGTGCACCTAAAGCATTACAGTTGTGTTATTTTTGTCTTTTTGATTGTGTGGTATGTGCAATAAAGTAAAGCTTAATCTACAGTAAGTGTCCTCAGGTTCCCTTGAGACATTTACGACTGGATCAAGGCTCAATTGTTGTGTTTTAATCTCCCTGTGTTGTAGCATCTTTATTTGTCTCTTTTATTTGTTTGCCACCTCTGTGTTTGTGGTTTTCCCGCTTGTATTATTGGTATTCTTAATATTCTTAGAGAGCGTGGAATGGGTCTGGAACTGTTTGTGTGTGGCGCCCTAAAGCTCTATGAGATGTTGTATTAAAATAACAGAAATAAATGTACAAGTAGTGTTGGGGAAGCTACTTTGAAATTGTCGCTTCTCAAGCAACTCGTGATTTTAAGTAGTTCAGCTGTAGCCAAGCTACTGAGAAAAAGTAGCTAACTACATTGAAGCTATTTATAAGGGACAACATTAAATATTCTATGCTGCATTTTCTAAAAACAAATAAGCAGAAAGATGCAGTGTATTATTGTATTTTTTTATTTAATTTTTTTGTAAACCAACAGTACAAAATGATTTTGTCTGAAAATGAATACGATTACAATACTACAAAATTCATGGCGTTATGGAAATATTCTTTGCATCATTTCAATATTAAGAGAATAAACAATGTAGCATTGACATGAACGTGTTTATATATTTTTCATGATTTCCCATGGTGGCGAGGTTTTGAATAAAGTTCAACAGCCATCACAGTGCACATTATTGATTTCCTTGAATGGAATAGCTTACACCACAACTAATGGAAAAATAGTAAATTACCGGAGAAGCTACATTGATTTGAAAGTAACATCACTACTTCCAAGCTACTAGAAAAGTAGCTTTGCCACTTGTAGCTTATCTCCAACTTGTAAATAAGCTATTACTTTACAGCTCTGCACTGATTCAATTACACTTGAAGGCTGGGAGGAAGGACCGGGACACTTTGTTGCAGCTTGGTTGTGTGCCGCAATTATTCCTGTTTTGCCAGACAAATGTGTGTAGTCACTGTTGACATGTGAGCAGGAAGGGCAGGGAAGTTCCAATCTGGGACTGGCTCACTCACAGGAATACATGTCAGATTTATTTTCACATATGAATTTGGACCAAAATGCATCTGATTCCACACGCATTTGAATTTTTTACATGTTTACACCACAAATATTCTGAACTGGGTCATATAGCCCCATTATAGAGCAAACTAGAGCTCTAACAATGGAGCCGGACTGCTTTGCAATGCTTAAGGAGCAAAGTGCATTTGTATGGTACACACCTGAAGGTCTGTTTTCTTTTTTTTCTAGGTATGAATTACTCACCATGAACAAGTCATCAACTCATTTCACTTCAGTTTTGTCCCCATATATCGGCGTCCTGCTGTTCCGCCTCAGTGAATCCTCCGATTTGATTAGATTTAAAGGCTGTGTAACGTTACACCTGAATGCCCAAACTGACGACCTCAATTTTGACCTCAGGCAACCAACTATTGTATTTCTACTGCCTCAGCAGAAGCCCGAGCACTGATCATGATATAAAACAACACAGACAGGAGAAAATGACAATTGAGCACAATATGGGAGGACAACAAGGTGATACACCTGCAGTCTGGCGTCTTCATTCATCACTCTTACATAAATAAAACAAAGATGATGGTCTGAAAAACAAAATTGCACATTCGTTTGGTAGAAACCCCAAATGAGTCCATAGCGGGGGTTCATAAAAACAATACGTTTAAGTTAGTCTTTTGTCTGTGTGCAACGATCCATACATTAACAGAAATTAATTTCCATTGTGCTTACAGATTTCTCTGAAGGCACAGTGTGAGTTGGATTCCTAAATGATTCGAGGATGATCTTTATGAAGCTATGAACTCATTTCCATTTAAAGATAAGAAATGCCCTTTATCTGGGATTTGATATGAATCAGTATAGTATTTAATTCACAAAGGCAAAAAGATTCCAGATGGTGCCCCGCCACTGAAAGGCTCTGTAGGATGGCTGCTCTGCAAACACACACAAAGTACACAGTGTTTTTAATTACAACTAAATGTCATATTATTAAATTTAATTGCATGATGGAAGAATTGACCTTCATGTTAATTTCAATTTTTAAGATTTCCTTTGTGCATGGATTTGCCAATAGTTTATTAATTCAAACATGAGGACATGAGAGGAGCTTTCATTTAATAACTGATGCAATCTTCTATTGGAGTAGCACAAGGCAGGTTGGACATTTTCTCTCATTTTGATCTATAGCAAAACACACTTTATACACAGTGTGTCAAGGCAACACTCTACTCTAATCAGGGAATTGACATTGGACATTGACATTGACATCATTCAAAAGATAACTGGCAAGCTGAGGCATTAATGAAACATAGAACACGTGTCTTCAATAACAAAATTACTATAAAAGGTGGAAACAGCAATAACAAAATCTAAGAAAAAAAATGGAAAAACTGGAAGGATTTATACTTGAAGATAAAGCTTTGAACGGTATGTACGAGGTTGATGGATGGTGGAAATGTTCAGTTGTGTGAATGTTTTGTCCTTTTAAGATCTGTAAATCAGCTCAATATGAACTAAGGTGAAGCATCGCCATATGCAAAAGAATATTATATCTTCTGAATTAATTTTGAACACAGAGTACAGTATGTATTTTAGAAAATCATTGCTTAATTATTGCTGTGGCATGCATGCTTGGCTATGAGAAATGGGTGTGAAGTGTTCTAAACCATGCTCACCTGAATGATTCTAAAGATGATTTAAGGACAATCAAAGGCCATGTATGTCTACACTGCCGGTCACCATACTCAGACAGTACTAAATGTTCACAAAATTAGCATTAGTCATATGTGATTCAAAGCACACCACATACACGCAATAATCAATTCTGTCTGCAGGTTGAAGCCATCTGTAACAGGAGATAACTAATCAGAATAAGTGTGTTGGAGTGTTGGGCACAGCTGTGGTGCTGTAGAGTCAGAGCCAGCACAGTGGCAGGGCTCTGGAGCTCATGGCAGAGCTTCACCAGCACTCTGGGGCAAACATCAACGAAGCGAAAAGTGTGGACATCCCAGGGGAATGACACAACAGATGACAGTGATAGAGGGTTGATTCCTGTCAGCTCAGCTCGGGCTAAATAAAGCTTTCAAAATATCAAATTCCAGGTTCCATTTTTGTACATATCTTATTTGTGTGTATGGATAGTGGTTAGCACCGTCGACTCACAGCAAGAGAGTCCTCAGTTCCAATCCAATCAGGGCCTTCTTATGTGGGATCTGCATGATCCTCCGCCAGGTGCTCCAGTCTCCAACCTACAAAGACAAGCAGGTGAGTGTTGTGTTGTGAGAGGTCTGTGTTTGTGTTAAATGTGTGTGTGTGTGTGTGTTAAGACTGGGCATCTTTCCAGCGTGTAGCTTGACTCTTACCTAAAGACTGCTGGGATAGGATCCAGTCCCAAATAGGATAAGCTGGTATAGAGATGGGAGTAGATGAACAGATGGCATAATTAAATCATTACTTACCAGGTGATGTGAATGAGGATCCATATGAAATTTAGATCAAATACTACAATTGTAAAAGTTACAGAGTCTCAGTTTGGGGTCATTTGTGAGGTGAAAAAGGCAAACCAAACTTGCAATGTCCTTCTGAGCTGGCATCCAGGTCCAACCAGGTCTCGGTCATCCAGGTCATGAGCTCTAGCAGCAGTACTAACGCCAGGCAACTGAGTTCAATTTGGCATGAAGAACAAGTTTCAATTCTGGTTAAGTATGTGTGAATTACATTTGATCAATAAATCAATGAGGTGAGATAGACATGATGGGGTGAGGTGAGGTATTGCCTGGAGAGTAGTGGCTGTGATTTGATGGATTTTAAGTGAATTGGAGCCTGATTGTGTCACCGCCCAGCCCACATAGAGGGGTCTCATTTCTACAGATTTCTTTCAAAGCCATACACGGGCATTAAAGTGTGATATTTGGATATTTTATCCTGATCATGACATCTGGTGACGGGACTTGTATTCACACCTTACATCCACAGACATTTTCATTTATCTGCCTGCATCTCAGCGCTCAGCTCAGCTCAGCTCATCAATCCCTTCAGGCCCATCCTTCCTCTGTGCTCCTTGGATAATCTTCTCCATTTTGCAAAAGAACTCATAACCTTTTGTCTGGGCCGTCACTCTTCACATTCATGGGCAAATACAATAAGGTGGGCTGACTTTTCTAATGTGGATCCCTTGAATGTGTCAAGATTTTATCAGACAGCCCATCAATTAACTATTTATTTTTTTTCTCTCAATTAAAAATAATGATGTGAGAATGTTCACATCTTGGTAGCTTCCATGACTACATGCATGTAAAAACTGGGGCTGTTTTGCCCATTTGAAGGCCACCCACACACCACTTAGCCTAAGGCCCTTTTTGAAGCTTACTGTGAATCCTTAAGTAAAACATTTGTCAAGGTGGCCACCTAATCGATTTTCTAATCACAGAAACTTAATCCACGTAATCCAGACTCTGATGAGTGCCGGTTGGAAGCTAAAACTCCCTTAAACAAAGCTGGATGTCTGCCGGATCATGCAGTGCATACAGAAGACACCCAAAACCTGAACACACACACACACATAAAAAAAGAATCTGCTTCTACCCAGTCCGAGGCCAGAGATCGCCTCAGAGAGCCAACGCTCATAAATGGAGTAAAGCATGAACCAGAGACTCCCAAGGGATCCCATTAAATCAACACACACACACTGTATTTCCCCTTTTCCCCTGGCGAGCAGCAAATTCAGCACGATCCATCCAGTCACTAGCAATCTGAAAGTGCTGCCACTCAATAGATCGCTACAAGGATGCGGTTTCCTTCACGGTGTGGAGGGTTTGGGAGCTGTGCATGTGAAGTCATCCACACAATCATCCGCAAAACCTCATGGACGGATTACAAAGACCGCCATTCCCCGCTGCTGCAGCCCTTATTGCTTTGACATGAGGTAGCTTCTTCCTCTTGGGGACGATGAGATTGTGTCTTGCTGATGGTCACCAGTTTTCCAGCTGCTCTTGTTTCTGTATTTCAACTGGATCTGCTATAAAGTATTCATGACAAGTTTGACCCTGTGAATGCAGAGGAGAATTAACTTTGCTTTCATTCTTTCTCATTTTACCTTAATATGCTGTGTTACATTCAGAGTATAAACTGCTCATCTGTCTTCATCACAACCCCAAAACACGACTACGCACTAAAAGACTTCAACCTTTACTTGAGTAACCTGAAAAGGGCAGCAGCAAAGATGAAAACATCTAGCCAGGTAGATGCAGTCATCACTGCCCAAAGGCGATGTCAGTCTAATCTACGACCCGGGTCACTATTCTTCAAATTCATTATTTAATAGCGATGTTATAGTTGAATCTTCAAAGACGGCGTGTGTGTGTGAGCCAGTGTGTGAAGGCTATCGCTTCTAATCTTTGTGAAGGTCTCTCAACTGCTGCGGATGTCATTTGAAAGTGAGTCAGGATCCAGGTAAAGTAAGACAAAAGAGCCTCTGCCAGAGTCCATGGAGGTGAAAGATTTCTTTAAAATGTTTCTCTCTGAAAAAGCTCGGTGGTGCTGACAGAGAGAAAATACAGCCACACAAAATGTACAATGCAAATAATAAGAAGTTTGTAACCAAACTCATCTCAAACAGCCTCAGTCATTGATTGAGAGGCAGACATAGTGAGGCTTTACAGTCAGTTCCTTGATTCGCCTCGATAAACCCGCGCTGTCAATCCAAATTAACGATAAAAATGTTTAAATACAACGACGTCAGCACAAAAAAAGACTGACAGCAGGGCAAAGGATAACGGTTCGCTTTAGACGCTCTCCTCGTCCTGCACCGCTTTAACAGAGGTGGGGTTAAAACTCGGTCATTTTCTTGTGTGTGTCGGCCTTCCTGTTCTCCCTCTGGACGGACAGCTCCTGAGCTTTCTGCTGGGCCAGCAGGATGCGGGCTGCCGACAGTCTCTCTTCCAGCTGCTTCACTCTGGATGCGTCCCTGTGCACACACAGACAGATGAGGTGCGGGGGGAGAGACACAGAGACAAGTCAGGGTTAGTTTACATGTTCTAAAATAAGATGGTCCTGTGACTGAGACTTCTGTTTAGTCCCTCTGAAAGTCTTCAAACAACTCATATTTGTCCTCCAGGCAAAGGTTCATGCATTCCTCTATTCTCGGGTCACTATCATACTGCATCTATTTACCATCATTGATTTATTGAACAGTATCGATTTCTAAGTAAAGGCATATTTACATTATTGTGAAAATATCTTATATTTCACAGCCCACACACACACTGTTATCCTCCCATATGAAGAGTAGCCCATCCCTCAACAGGTGCACGGATATTATCTTAATTCCTCATATCATTCAGTTTAACACAACTCAAAGATCAGTGGGACTAAACTAGCGCAACTATGGGAGCACAAACGATCAACACAACCATCCTAGTCTTTTTAAACAACAATCAGAACTGTGACGTGCTTTGTTAGGCTGGTTTGCACATGTGTGTAAAATGTTAGCACGTGATTTGATTTGCTTAGATCGCTCTACGTTGCACTGCCTGAAGATCTGATTCGATCACAGCGATAGAAGAGTGCCGTGCAGTGCAGTGCAGTGCAGCTGTGCTTAGCTTTGAAAAAACAAATAATACGATTCTCCAGATTATTTATAGGAGGCAAACACGAGGCGTCTCTCCCTCAGCCTGCCAGTCTGTTTGTCCTTCGTGTTCCTCTCCAGAATGTTTGCCATGAGTGACGCTGCAGTGTGCGCTGATGGAGGAGGCACAGCTGATCACATATCAAACCTGACGGCCATAATCCAGTGTGATCAAACATTCTTTTGGGGGCTTTGATATGCAGAACAATGAGAGGAAATCACAAACTATAAATAATGATTTGCATTTGTATCGACGTTCAGAACCGCAAGAGAGAAACAATTTTTATTGTCCTAACAGCCAAATAGCACACAATGTAGGCAATTCTGAGCAGGAAACGAATAAACATCTGCCAGGCTGTAAAATCTCCAAGAAGAGCATTAAGACGTTTTATTTCCTGGTGGTGCTGCAGCAAGAATGGACGCAATCTCTGCCCACACTGGGACCTTCAGCCAGTCAGATTAGACTTCAGTACCTGCTCTACACTCTGTAAAAGCTTTATTGATCATGCCAACACAATTGTGCATCCATGTGTGCATTTCAGGGAGCAGTAGCAGGCTGGACACAAATGTGGTGCTCTGGGAAATGTGCAATACACATCAATGGGTTGTTTTCATCAGGGAGCAACACTCACTGTTCTGAGTCAGAGTACTCAAGAGACCAACAACTCTATAAAGACGCTGATGTTATGATGTTTATAATGTATTTTTAAGGTATTTATGACTACTTTTATCAATGTTATGTGTTATGTTCATCAAATGATATCGTTTATCTGGAAAGTATTCAATGCAAATGATAAAAGAATCCACAATTTGTATGAATGAACCACACAAATACAATATTTCCTTTGCATTAAATGTGATATCGGATTTAAGTGGCAAGACAAGAGAAACCTACTTGTGACCTTAGTCCCACCTCTGCTTGAGAACCAGAGAGCTGAGGTTTCACATGAACCGACTCTGGGGGTTCACTGGATGTGTTCTTGATTGACTTACAATACTCAGATGAGATCAACATTAAGTCCAAACAGTGTTGGTTACTGACCTGCCCGTTTGTCTGCCCAAAATACCAGTGAGCTTCTGGATCTCCCTCTCTGTCTGGGCCACCCTCTCTGCAGCCTGGAACTGCCGCACATTCAGACTCCTCTTGGTGCTCTTCCCCCCCCTGTAGGCCTCCACGCCTCTGGCAGCTGATGGCGCAGCAGCACCCCCCTCTGCTGGGTCGGTGTTTTTGCCTCCCAGCTTGTGATTGAGAAAGTCAAAGACGTTGCGGCGCCCCCCGTTGGCGCTGGCCCGGGCCTTTCTGCGGCGCCTCGGGGGGCCCTTTTTCGTGCCGTCCTTGCCCTTCCTCCGGGCCCGTCTCTGGGTCATTTCGGCACACTGGTCCAGAGATTTCACTTTAGGTTGTAGCACTGGGATCACCGGCTCTACTCGGCCCTCCTGCAGCTTCCCTAAGCCTGGAGGAACAAATCGTGTTGAATTTAAGAGCGTTCAAACCGTTCCTGTGGCTTTCTGGGTGCGAACACGTTTATTTATTCAAATAAAATCACAAAGCAAAGTGCAGAATTTCCCTTGCTTCAGAATGTACAATGTTTCAATATACAGTCTATATAGTCTAATGTTTGTAACAGAGTCAGTCACCACAAACGACACTCCATCACTACAGAGATTCACATGCGACTAACATGTTACGCTGGTTATTACCTTTTCCGTACTCATAGCCCATTTTGAGCAGAAGCTTTGATCCTATCCCTCGGGTGTGAGCCTCCCAACCTCCAAAATCACAACTGTTTACTGTTGCTGTAGATTCCACAGTGGCGTCCCAAACTGTTGGATAGACAACATAGAAGTCAAATCAGTTGGAAAATGAGATTCTTGTTATTATTGCTGATAATTGTCGCGCAGACCTTTTGCGAACGCTGCGTCGTCCTCATCGTCCTGGTCAGACTCGGAAGACAGCAAGTCGTCTTCCCTTAGAGGAGGAATGACGCCATCAGCTTCCATCACAGCATCTTTCAGCAGCTGCGAGTCAAACTTGATGGTGTAGAATCCGCCGTCTATGTCTTCAGTGGGAGAAAATATTTATGAAGTGACCACAATAATCCAACATCAGCCATTCCATCCAAAAGCATTTGTGAAATAAAATGTAGATGTAGTACAAATATTCATGTGTTCTGTTTAAATATAACTTTATCAGGAATCAGTAATTAGACCTTAGTTGCACCATCATGTCACAGTTAGGCTGGAGCTTGATCAGACATCTTTCATGTCTACTGGCAACATCACAGCTTTTCTTCTTCACCTGATTGTCTCATTGTTCAGTCGGATGATGAATCATTAGACCAACCCATATGTGCTGCTGTCTGGGCTCTAGCTATAAATCCTGGGCCCCCCTGACAAACGCTGACCTAAAACCAGCTCTGATCACACTGAAAAAAGAATGATCACGCTAAAAACAATTGTGATCACTACAGAACAAATGACTCTGAAACCACATAATCACACTTAAAACAACACAAGTCATACGTCATATTATCCTAAAAAATGCAAAAGACGTCCAATTGCTCTGTAAACACACCTGATGAGGCTGAAAACACCTCCTTAACTGCATTACTAATCAACTACGCCGCACAGTTGAATAGTTCTACTATCGTCAGAACGCAGCATTCAGATTTCCCCAAACGCAACTTTGTCAAAGCCAGCAGCACAAATGCAGATGTGCTTACTGACTGAACAAATGCTGCCCTTCCTCCAGGAGAAATTCAATGAGAGGTGTAAAAAGCTAAATCTAAAATACCTACGTGACGTCAAACTCCGTCTTTCCCATGAGATGATAACATTTAAAATGTAAACTCGACAACAAAAAAGGTACTGAATGAAGTAAAGCCTCCTCTCCAAAACTGAGCTTTCTTTTTAATGGAAGAAGGAACTGTAAAAGGAACTTGATAGGCAATGTTACCATACTGAAAATGTTTCAAAGGGAAAGTTCTGTTAGTCATTACAAGGCCACCAAATATCTGTGGTGAAACACTGATATAAGCTGAGTCACAGGCTCGAGCGCAGGTCATCAAACATTCGACGTTCGATGGTTTGTTGGTACACAGTGACGTGGGTACCTTTGATTTTGGCCGGGTACCAGATGCCGTCGTCGTGACGAGCCAAGCAAGATGATCCTTCCTCCAGATTACTGAGGTCAAACTCAAGGAATTCTCTGAGCTCTGACACACAAACCACCTCACCATGGGAAAACCTTTAAAGATGAAAATAATAAATTAAGAAGAAATGCTCGCTGGAGAGAAAGAAGATTCAAATGATGCATGAAAACATATTTTTGAGGGACAAAACGCATATTAGGATGAAAAAAGGTCCATATGGGATAACAAAACTCAGCAACTCAACAAAACATGAAACCCTGACCACTATTTCTTTTAGAGTTTGCCAAATAGTAACACATCCAATCCCTGTGAGTGGGAATTCCGAAATCTGCTGTAAATCTATATGAAGTGTTGACAAATAATTAGATCCCACTGCATGTTTGTGTGGTCTGGATGAAGCTGACGTGATATGGGCAAAGGGTGACACCTGCTGGCTGATATCTGCAGAGGGTGGATACAGTGAAGTGGAGCACAACAACATGGTGAGGATGGGAAGATCTACCTGCAATTTTCCAGGAAGCGACATTTGTCCTCCAGGTGGAATGGACACGGCTTCATAGACTTCTGTGTGGGGTAAACGTACAGCACTCGAACTTGTGCTTCGTCTCCGTCTGCTGGCTCCGCTCCCACCACCATGGCATTGTGATACTCCAGTGTACCCCAAGACGTCCTGTAAGGGGCTCTTACTTTAGTACCACTGAGTGCATCTTCTTCTTCTTCCTCCTCTTCTTCTTCTTCTTCCTCCTCCTCCTCCCCATTCTCTAACCCAGCATTCCCCTCTTTCTCGCTCTTCCTCGTGTCAGAGCTGCTACCCGAAGACTCCCCAATCTCTGAGTAGAAAGCAGCATACTCAGTGTCCAAGCCGCCATTCGCTGTGTCAGCTAGTGAACGTGAGGCTCTGTCCTGTAGCTCCCCACTCTCCTCCTCCAGGCTTGCCAGAAGATGGCTTTTTTTGACAGACACCAGGCTGGCCTCTGTCAACTCTATCAGTTGGCAGAGGTCCTCTTTCAGTTGGAGCAGGTCTGACTGCTGAGAGGGGTCCAAGCCCGCCGACAGGGCCGTCTCTACCTGCTGTAACTGGGCACCATAGGCAGCGATTGCCGCCTCCAGGGTTTCTTCATCCATTCTGCGACTTGGCACTACACAGGGCAGCAGAGGGACACATCAAGAGCCTCGGACTCCTGGAGACAAACGACATGAAAGAGTTGGACTTTTTCCACAAGGAGGACTCCAGTAAAATGTCATCGTTACTTATTAAATAAGGTAAACAATGGTAGAGGAAATGTAAATCAGGATTGATACTTCATTAAGTGTTGCTGTTTAGCTTGCTAGCTTTCTAGTTTCGAGTTTTCTACCAAACACCGACAACATTAACTTCGTAAATACTATTGGTAGCTACCTGCACTCCAATGATATCACCTGGAAAAATTACAGAAGGGAAAATTATGTGTTATGGTGACTAAAACAAGTTAAATGTAGAAACTGCAAAAAGCAACATGAACGAACCTGCTAAATTGAGTCAAGCTTACAAAGAGACGAGGAAACCCCTTAGCATTAGTCGTCTTTCCTTTCAAAATAAACACCTCTAAGTAAACTCGCTCACAACCCATCAACATGCGCTCAATGGTTTACATTACAGTAAGAGCATGACAAGTAAAACCATCTTGACAAAACCAATTAAAATTCAAAGCAAAACATTTCTCTGAGAAATCTATATTTCTTTTTTTTATCTTATATTTAAAACATATTTATTGTTACAAAACTTCCACAGATTTCAGTATGTGGAAACCAATGTCAGCAGGATATTCATTGTTTACACGTCTCCCCAAATCCTTTGATTTCTAAATAAATATTTTCCAAATATTCCAATTACGCTTAATTATGCTTAATAATTTCGCTTCGTGAGAACAGAACTGAAAATAACACCGTCGATACATTTATTTTGTAGTAAAGTTATCTTAACCGGAAGTTATATTCTTAACTATGTTCAAAGACTTCATACTTTCCGATTTTACGTCAACCATGTGCGTTCTTGGCGCAGATCTATGACGTAGGATGTACACAGAAAAGTTGGCCCATGAGTGTGTACTATGTAATCGCATTCCTACTGGAAATTAAGCTTTTTTGGCACTGCCCTCCGTGTTGTGTTCATCGGTAAAGCTCGTCAAGTGAAGGTAAGCCGCTTCTCTGAACAGTATTGTTACAGTGCAGCACGGAGCTTGCGGTCGTGTGGCTGCTGCAAGGCATAGTTTGAACTCATTGTGTAAGAGAGCTAGTATCTCCCAAACACCGCCTCATGTATCAGTGAGGAGGCAGTAAATGAGCCGTGGGGCCCTACGATCACACCGTCTCTCCCCAGAATTTACAGGGAAACAATGAAACTTCCTCACTCATTTCACTGCATCCAAAGGCTGCATATTGTATCAGGCTGCTAAACGTTATTTCACATCATTACCAGGAATTGTAGCAGGGGACTGTTATGACTGAAACCTAAATCAGTAAACTTGAAGCTCTTCTCTCTCTCTCCACCTCTCTTGTCGTCAGTGACCCCGCAGTAATGCCTGCAGCAATGGCTCAGATCAACGATCCAAAGATCGCGTTTGCTTACCTGCGCCCCGCCTGTGTCCTTCTCACCCGGGAGCCCACTGTGACCAACGTGGAGATGCTGGGCACCCTGCTGAGAGACGTCAATGATGCCACCTTACAGCAGCTGCAGGAGTACGTCCTCTTCCCTCTGCGCTTCGTCCTCAAGGTGCCTGGGCTCAAGAAGGACAGTCTGGTCCAGGCTGTGTCTGATGCCATGACCTACGTCCTGGAGAACACTTGCGTCCGGAGCTGGCAGACCCTCCATGACCTCTTCTCAGAGATCTGCCTTTGCCTCTGCTCTCCATCTGATCCTGGGAAACCCGCAGATACCTCAGAGGAGCTGAAGGCGTCTGTGCTCAGATGCCTGGACGCTCTGCTTCATGCTGCTTACGGTGATATAGTCTTTAAACTCTTTGAACCAATGATGCTCCCTGGCTTGGGAGCTGCCATATCACTGCTTCTGAATCTAGGAGAGAAGGAGAAATCTCGAGACATTCAGTCAGCCTCTCTGAAGTGCCTCCAGGCTTTGACTCTGCAGTGTGACTGCAGTCATGATCATGTTATCCTGACCTCAGAAGAGCGACGCATTATAGGCAGCACGATGGCTTCATTCTTACCTGGCATCACTACGGCAACAGCCAGGACCATTACAGGAGATCTGAGACAAGGCCATGTAGTCACAGGCAGAGCCATCAAGGTACCATGTTCAATTTTATGATTTATTCATTACTTTTAATGGTGTGATCATCATTATATTCACACTTTTTAAATGTAAACTATATGATTATTATTGTTGTTGTTATAGTTGTAAACAGTGAGTGTCCTCTGGTCGTCGAAATGTCGTTTCTTTGGCTTAATCCTAATGAGATGAGGATAAATATGGATTACTGTGAGTGACCTGCACTGACAAACTCAGATGCTTGTGTGTTTGTGCTGTTTATTTCTAGTGATAATGTATTTTAAAAGACAACTGGCCGGAAATCATTGAAATGAATCAGGTGCCCGGCTCCACAGATCTGAATGGCTAATGGTTTTCACCCAGTGTCTACAGCAGGGGTTTACAGGTCATGCATGTCTCTGCAAGGTCACAGACATAGTTTTGTTGCAGCATTCTGGAGATATTGGGCCTCACTCCCCAGGTCTGTAGGCAGTTTGGTTGGATACAGATATGTTCACTGCTGCCTCAGAAAGTGTTTTCCTATCACACATGACCCTGAAACATCTGCATTTTAATGCCATTGCTATGGAGCTTTACATGCAGGGTGTTCTTCATTCTTTTTGGACTATTTGTCTTCAGGTATGGTCAAGGACAGTGGGGCTTGTAATGGAGGACACACAACTTCAGACCAGTGAGCCCAGTGAGACTCCATCAGCAGACTTGGGGAGGATCGGGCAGCTGGTTGTTCGTCGGACACAAGACTGGATGAAGAGCACGTCTGGGAAACTGGCTGTGCTGCTGAAGAAGATCATCTCCTGCACAGCTGCCCACCGGCACTGGAGGGTGAGGCTGGAGATGGTGGAGTTGGCCGACCACCTGCTGGCCAGGTGTAGCCGGTCGCTGGGGGATTGCGTTGGACCACTACTGGAAGCACTGGTGGGTGCAGTCAATGATGAGGAGCCCAGAGTGAAAGAAAGGTAACGTAACACTTTTTAGATTTGTTATGAGCAAAAAAAAAAAAAGGTGTTGATACAAAACAAAGCCCATACAATCCTCTGCTGACCCTTCCTTTAGGTGTGAGTCTGCCCTGAGGGAGGTATCAAAGAGGAATCAGATTACCGACGGCAGCGGTGCTCATACGCTCACCGACATCCTCTCCGAAAATCTCCACTCTTTGGCCACGTCCCTGCCCAGACTGATGCGGACCTCCGATGACCAGAAGAAGCTCTTTGTCCTCAACGTCTTTCTAGGGTATTTAAAAGTTCTGGGGCCACTGGTGTCCATGGTGCTGAACTCAGCGGCACATCTGGAGAGGATTTCCAAAGCCTTGATGCAGGTAATAACACCCATCATATCAGATTAGACTGTATTTATTTATACTGCACTGCATTTTTAAGGCACAGACAGGATGAATTGCAGAACTAATGCAGATTTGAGATATCAACCTCTCTTGTAAAAAGAAAGTCTGACCCCCTTGAGTTCAAGCGTTTCCATTGGTTACTTGTGGTAGTAAACGTTAATCACAGTCTTGAGCTATTTCAATCCCCCCGCAGACACACACCTGCTTAACACAGCGAACACCTCTCTGCACTACATTGCAGGTGCTGGAGCTCGACGTGATGGATGTTCGCATTATGGAGGAAAGAAGTTACATCGCTGCCATAGAAACCAGCTCAGGACCGGGCTCCCACGAGTCGCACGCCGCTCACGCTCAGAGAAAGCATTTCCTGTACTTCACAGATGACAAGATCCATTTTAAGCTCATGGAGATCTGTCGAACATTAGGTAGGAGTGACGTTTGGTACAAAGTTTGCATCAAACGCCCAATAACATATAGTAAAAACGTGATTTTTAAACATTTACTTGTTTTTGCACATGAGCCCCAAAACCATAATACATAACTAACTTACTGCTCCCACAAATTGAATTTATCATCAATTCATTCTTCTGTCTCTCTGCAGGTTACTATGGCAACATTTACCTGTTGACTGACCACTTCCTGGATCTTTATCGACAGTCATCAGCGTACAGGAAGCAGGCTGCCATGGTGCTGAATGAGATTATCAGGGGCGCAGCCGTCATTGGCGTGGCAACAGAGAATGGGGATTCAGCAGGTGAGCACCCGGCTCCGCCCACCCAGGAGGACCTGAAGGCAGCTGTGGTGTCTGTCATCGAGGAATACACCAGCTTTAACAACTGGCACTTGATTACTGTGAGTGAGGAGACGGACGGAGATCAACAGGACCAGCAGGTGAGGGAATATGTGATGTACACCTAAAAAAAAAAAAATGGTTACAAAAGTGTTATGTTGAAATGAATACAAGTTTGCTTATTTATGTGCAGAAGTGATTAGGAGGTAAACCTGCTGCAGCCTCATTTTAGTGCTGGATTTGATGAGAACCCTTGCTTATAGCTATTTCTGGCAAGTCAAAATGTAGGTTATGAAACGTGTGCCCATCCATGGTCTGATAACTCCATACTTGCTCCAACAAAGCTCTCTGAGATCACCAACTGTCCCCCACAACCTGGCCTTGGTGTGAGCGCTGTATACCTGAAGGAACTGAGCTGAAAAAAACAACAGCTCCGGGGTTCGGGAATAGCGGCTCTGAACTCACTGTCAAAGCTGGATTGCTGAGCAGACAAGCAGAGAAAATATCCCGGGTCCCCTGACAGCCAGAGGCCCCAAAACATTGGCAGCATTGCATTTGTTTACAGTTGAACTTGCAATATTGTGTTGTCAGCTATAATTTTTGTGCATGCAGGCAAATTAGGCAGAAACATACAGTGTCCCAGTGTGTGCACTGTTTGCCAGCAGGGGGAAGTTCTGGCCCTCAGCAGGGAGCATTCTGGGGGCTTTGCAACTCAAATTAATGAAATACATTCATAAGCAAAATTGCAGGGCGGTACAAACTTTGTGTGGTCAAAAATACCTACTTTCTTTTTTGGTGATGGCAAATTTAACTGGATGCAACATTATTTTTTTATCTTAAACTATGATATGAGGCACTGACATTCTCTCACTCTCTCACTCTCTCACTCTTTCCTATAGCTGCTCAGCCCATCCACACTTCTCTCTATATCAAACAGCCGCACTAATACAAACCCTCTCCGAGTTGTTCCCTCGTCCGTCCGCTCCCTGTCCTCCACATCCTCCACCTCCACAATCCACCAGCTCAACAGCAACATCTGGCAGCTGTGCATTCAACTCGAGGGCATTGCGTACTTCGCTCAGGCCCTGGGGCGTGACTTCCGTCCCCTGCTGATGTCATCACTGTACCCAGTATTGGAGAAGGCCGGGGAGGAGACGTTGCTGGTCAGCCAGACGGCGCTTGGCTCCATGTGGGATATCAGTCATTCCTGTGGCTACGCCTGCTTGAAGGAGCTGATCAATGAAAACTCTGATTACCTGCTCAATGACATTTCCTTAAACCTGCAGAGGCTCAGTCTGCATCCGCAGGTAGATATGACATTGTGTGTGTGTGTGTGTGTGTGTGTGTGTGTGTGTGTGTGTGTGTGTGTGTGTGTGTGTGTGTGTGTGTGTGTGTGTGTGTGTGTGTGTGTGTGTGTGTGTGTGTGTGTGTGTGTGTGTGTGTGTGTGTGTGTGTGTGTGTGTGTGTGTGTGTGTGTGTGTGTGAGAGAGAGATCCTGACCATGGATTTCATTATATTCTGGTCCCATTGGCCAGGCTCCACGGGTGCTGGCAGTGATGCTGACCCACTCTGACCTCAGCCTGCTGCCTCTGGTCAAGGACATGGTTCAGGACGTCCTGATGGCTCTGGACCTGAGCTATGACCACACAGCCGCTCTCTTCTGCTCTGTGCTGCACGCTGTCATGAAGGCACTCGGTGAGATTTCACACTGCAAAGACATCGTGCCTATTACCTTTGCCCACAATCGTATTTTTATTTTCAGCCTAGAGTGCTGGTTTAATCTTAGCACGGAATCAACTGTACCTGCAAATACCAACCCCTTATTAGTGCTAGTTAAACTAGTTCAAAACTGATTGTAAATGGTAAAGAGTTTAAGCCATAGAAACATTAAGAGGTGACTTCTGGGGATTGGTGCAAAGCGGCTTGAAAAGACATGCATGAAATAAACTAGAAGAGTAATCATTAGGTGGAAGGAGGTTGGAGTTAATACCTCCACCAAGACCAAACAAAGCCTAGACAAAGTTTTCTTTTTTACTGGTCTAAAATGAAAGAGACAACATAAATATACTGTTTTTTTCTGGCTGTTAACAGTCGAAACGGTTGCATACTCCTGAATCTGCATCATCTCAAATCAACCAACTGGTGATTGCCACTTAACCATAACATAACACTGTGTCTGCTTGTTTTGTTTTTTTTCAATGTTGCTCTAGTGAGATGGTTCCCGTCTACTTGCAGCAGGACCGATGAAACACACAAGCAGACCTGCAGTGACCTGAAAGACTTCAACATTCGCCAGTTCCTGCTGGATTATCGCAAGCAGAAAGAACTCGCAGAGGGCATTGGAATAGAGGAAGACGACACTGAAGACCTTGGTGAGGCTCTTTTAAACCATAAAAAGGACAAAACAGTACTACATCATATTGTTAAGTGTAGCATATGTTACATTAGATTTGTAACAGAGAGTATGAAAAACACCGCTGTGAGGTTAATGAGGGATGCATGTAAGATCCATCTGACTAAACATTCCCTGTCATTGCAGAGGTCCCTCCCCCCACTGAGTGTGAAGATGCTGTAGATGTTAATGGGCCCGATGTCAAAGCAGAGCTTCCTTCTCACCTCAGCATCACTAAAGATGTTATGGAGCGCTGCATTCATCTGCTGTCAGACCCCAGCCTCAGGCTCCGACTCAAGGTACTCAGCTGATGGTGCCGGTTCTCAATCCTGCGTCCTTGACTGCCTCAGCACTGCTTCTTTTCTGTTTCTTCTTCTTCTTCCTGCTCTACCCAGACCAGCATTTAGTCAAATCTAATGTATTGTGTTGTTTGTTGTCCATTTCAGTTACTCCTTTGTTATTTACAGTCTACATTCTGCAATTTTGGACAGTTGCAGATAAAAGTCCACTTTAATGAAAATGTTGTGATGACATTGTTGGTTGTCAATCCAATATTTTTAATGTACTGTGAGTATGCAACGTATTCAGACCCCTTCCATTTTTGCGCAAAATGGAGTGCCCATCAAAAAATTTCACCCATAGATTTTTAGACATTGTTGCTAATTTATTCAAAAACTCACTGCAAATGATATGCTTGATGTATAGTTGACAGGTTTCTGTCTGTCCCCAGGTATTGGACGTGTTGGAATTGTGTGTGTGTGTGCTGAAGGAGAGTGAGAACGAGCTGCTGCCTATGGCTCATCGCTGCTGGCCCGCCCTCCTGCAGAGACTGACAGCTGATGATCCTTTAGCGGTACTCCGAGCCTTCAGGGTATGTGTTGAATAGATTTATGGCACACGGCATCATATTTATGAGGCCACCATGTTGGTTAATTTCATCAGGCCACTCTTGTTTGTTGTCACCTTAAATGTGTTATTAGAAGATCACTGGACTTTAATAAAATAAGATAAGATTGTTTTCTCAGTACAGGCTTTTCATTTAATGCGCTCCAACTGAATGAATGAGTTCAATCAAATTAAACGAAAAAGCCAGAGCAATTAAATCCCTCTGAATCTAAAGATGGCTGTTTGGTTTCATCTAATTTCCTTTGGCACCTAATGTTTTGTTCCTCCTTTTCCTCTGAAAAATTATTATTGGAGGGAATGAAAATAGCCTTCCACATTGTTGCCGGATGAATAAAATCCCTCTTGTTAGTGATTGATTCCTCGTGTCCCTCTAAATAAGTAATTTTTCTTTTCTTTACCACATATTAAGCACACTATGGCGAACACATGATTAATCGAACTGACACTGGGGCATAAAATCTTTAGCTAGACTCGCTCAATGGATTGTTTGGGCAACCAGATCTTGATTACTATAACTCATCTAGCAGGTCATTTGTCACTCTGTCAGAGTAAAAGTCATTGTGTTTGTATTGTATTTGTACTTGTTATGTTAACCAGGATTTCTGCAGTATCACTTCATGCTGATTGTCCCCTACAGGTGTTGTGCACGCTAGGGGACACGTGTGGCGACTTCCTGAGGAGGAGAGTTTCTAAAGAGGTTCTGCCCAAACTGAGCTCCTCTCTGGCACGACAGGCTCCCATCAGTGCCAAAGCCGGACCCGTCTACACACACACCCTGGCCTACAAACTCCAGTTGGCTGTACTTCAGGGCCTCGGCTCGCTGTGCCAGAGGCTCGACCTCGGTAGGAATTCAAAGATACACACGCTCACACACAATTACGCAAAAATGTTCACCAATTCCCCATCTTGTATTATTAATGAAAGTTTAAAAAAAATAACTCCTCCCACATTCCAATTTGGATCGACGTCAAAGTCTCACCTATCTAAGAAATGATATCAGATCATTAGAGATTTTACTAAATGGGATTTTACAAGAAATCTGAGAACACTGTTACACTGAAATCCAATTATTAAACAAATGAAATGCTGCCATTAAAGCACAAGGGCAAGACATCCCATTACAAGAGCTGTCCGGGCTGTAACCACTAGAGGGCAGACTTGTATCACAGTAGAAAGCAGGCTGCCAAATATCCTTCTGAAATCCCATTGTTGTGTTTTCTCATGGGGACCAGATACTAGATTAAGCACGCCCACAACTTTACAGTGCATAACGATTATACGCACCGTTTTCTCCTGTAAGCAAAATCACATCACACTCATTGGGATTTTATTATTGAAATGTTTTGGGCATTGATATTTGCATGGATTCAATATTTTTCAATACTGGGCCAAAATGCTGGAAAGTGGTGACATGCAACCAAGACCAGGATCAATTCTTCCTATTTATTTATTTATTTTTACAAATATATCTATCCTGCCATGTCGGTAGTACCTTACGCTTTTTCTGCACCAATCACATTTCCTTTAAACTTAACAAAGCATATGCAACTTGGCAGGTGAAACAACAGATGCAGGATGGATGTGTTGATTGGATGTGTTCTATATCCAGCTACACCTGCACGCTATGACAGCTTAGACCCAATTTAGCTTTCCAAAACAACTTTAATGTGTATGAAAAAGGTGGCATTTTTACTGTCGGAGCCAATTTGTGGCTCATGGCCATCACATCTTGTCAAAACATATTTGCTAAAATATAGTTTTGGCTTCACAATATTTTAATTGTTGCTGTAATGTTTATCACGACAATGTGAAACCAGTGAGACGTTACATAGCAACAAGGCAACAAGAAACATCAAGACACTAGAACACACCTCTTGTCCGGATGGAGGTATTAAATGCTGATAACTGATGTAGATATCTGATACATCATGGCCTCAGCTACAATTTGTGGTAGTTAATATGGTAAAGGCTTGATAACTATATAGACTTGTATACATTATTTGGGACTTAATCGTTTAGTTCCAGCTCATTCTCCAGAAAAGAAAACCCAGAGTGTCCTTATCCGTCCTTTTGTTTGTTCTTGTTTTGTCACCTCACTTTTTTTAGCACAGGCAGTAGCTACCACAAGTTGTTTTCTCTCTCAAGCTCCATTTCAGCATAATCAAGAGAATATCACTGTTTAATCTGCTCACCGTTAAATCAGCAAATCAAGCAGCTCCAAGAAAGGACATTTCATTAATTTGCACAGAAATGTAATGTGTTTGACAGCTGTGTATTTTTTCAATAACATGTGTACACAACATCATTTCGGTTTCGCAAATGAGAAATTTAGCCAATATGGACTGTTAGATGTGATGTGATTACATCTGAGCGTCTACTCTTTCATTTGTGTAATGCAGAAGGCACTTACACTCTGTGCATTGCTGTAGAGAAGAAGTACTCCAATATTTTCTGTGGTTAAACATATCAGTATTTCACCATTGAAAATGATTGTAGTAGAAGTTAAAAGTCTACCAAGTCTGCAATCAGGACCAAGATTTTACATAAACGAAATTAAACATATCGGCGGTTAAATGCACTCAAATATGGTCAAGTATCAGAAGTGCAAGTACTCACTATGAAGTAGACTATGGAGGAAGTAGAAGTAGAAGTAGGAAGTAGGAAGGAATAGAAGGGAGCATATAACGAGGTGCGGAACATGAAATGAAGAAATAAAGTTGGACAGAAGGATGGAAAGGAAAGAAGAAACAGCTGGTAGAGAAGACAAAAAAAAGGCTTTGATTTATGAGTTTCTTGTGTTTTGAATAATGAATCGATTTTTCAAAGTAAGTAGTAATTACACCTGTCAGATCCATGGAGTGGAGCTTTTTTCAGTCTGTGGGGAGGGGGGCATTCCCCCAAAGGAGCGGGGGGGTTTAGGGTGCTCCAGTGCATTTCAGTGTATCCCTTAGAAACCAGTTGACAGGCTTCTGAAGGGGGCGTGTCTATCACATGGTTTCTATGGCGTCAGATAGCTTTAAAACGAGAGCGCTACTAACAGTTATGAGCCCAAACTATCTTTTACCTGCTGTGCTTTCTATTATTTCGTAGCACTTCCTGAGTACTTGAATACTTACTTACTCCCCACCTGTGTATTGGTAGTAAGAGCATCATGATGCATTATGGGAATTCTTTGAGCCGCTCATTTGCTCTTTTCTTTTCAGCGTGTGAGTTTAAACATGCTCATCACACTAGACGTGGTATTTTCAATCACTGATTAGAATATTCCTGAGGGTGACGGCTGAGTGATAATCATAATCACTTGAGATTGAACAGTATGAGATTTGGAGTGATAAATCAATCCGTGGTAGTTTATCTGATACACAACAGCAAAAGCGTTGATGACAAATGATGACAATCATTGTGTATTATAACTAAACTAACTTGCACAACTTGCACCAGACTAGTTTTGCACAAACCTAGATTCTAATCAGATTGTAAAGGAGAGGTGGTGTTTGGTGTTGGTTAACGTTGGACAGTTTTTGCACTAAATGCTCAAAACGCAGAATTGGTGGCCGTGAGCTTTGGAGCTCCAACAAAGCAACACAGTGCTCTTTGGAGCTGCATGAGTCAGGTTATTCTCACCTTCAAAATAAGGTGAGATAAAACATCAAGCTGTGAAAGCAACCTGTACCCGTCTCCAATAATAAAGAGAATCACCGCGGCAAATGCTGTGAACTCTGACAATCTCGCTCTTTTGTCTTTTATTTAATCGGATGAAGAAGAACAAAAGAGGAAGGCAGATGTCATCCTAGTGGCGCTCCTCCCTCTCCAATGTAAACTTTTCTTTTCTATCCTTCCACATCTCCGCATCCTAACAAGTGCTTTTCCAACTTTGTTTCACGGAACAAAGTCCCATCGGTTCACTGTGACAGCCTTTGAGTCTCTGTTGGCCCGATGAAGCCCGCAGCTCTGAGTCTTGCTGCTGATACTCTCCTGTTTGTCTTTGCTTGCTGCCATTATCAGACGCACTCGCCTTGTTCTGTTTGTGTTTCCTCCCAGGTTCTCATATGAGATAGAAACAAAACAAGCTCAGAGTAAAATGAAAACCAACAGGGTTGTAATGACACTTTCAGCTCACAGTCGGTTCACTTTGATATTATTGTGTTATTTTTAGCAAACACATGATAGAGTGTTAGGACTGCAAAAAATACCTTGACATTTTTTCATTTGACAAGATTTCCATGTCGACTAAACACATTTTGAAGCCAATCTTACAACAGGTTAAAGGTCATTTTCTTCATCTCTTTCTCTTCTCTTCATCTCTGGAGGTTTTGATGTTTGATTTTGCGCTTCAGCTTGCATCGCATCCAGATGTACTCATGCTGCTGAAGACCAGATTTATCCACAGAAAATCTTACCGAAACACATTTATTAGCTATTTCACTGCAGCCACAATAGTTAACAATTGGGAAAGACGCATAAGACAAATGCCAATAGATGAAGACTAGACTACGCCAGACTAGACTAGGGTTTACTTGGATTGCTGATATACTGATATGCTGATCTGTGTGGGGTTAATTATCACGTGACCACTTTGTTTTTGTGAAACCGTACTTCCCCATGTATAAAGATTACGGACAACATATTCATAACTAATCACACCAGGGCCCTGGGTTATACAGTACAAGCCCTGTGCAAATAGAACACTAGTTCTTTTGTATTAAGATATTAACTACCACCACTATATAACAGTGCTGCCTACTGAAAAAGTGTGTGTGTGTGTGTGTGTGTGTGTGTGTAAGCCTCTTCAGGAAAATTACCATAGCAGTCTCAGTGAAAATAGTGAACCATTTCTGTGGGTTTGACTGTTTCCGGCTGTTAACAGCGGTTAAATCCACGGTTGTCATCCTTTAAACTCGTGACCACGTGTCCTGGGTTGTTAGCGGAGACTCTGCTCTAACAATAAGACATTTTTTTCACGCCGGAGAAGGCGCGATAACAAGAAAGCGGCTCATAATACCGACGGTGGCCGGCTGCCATTTAGGAGTGACAGCGAGCAGCCATGCAAATATGAGAGGCTTGGCACCGGCGCATCAAAAATGGAATGCAGCCACCTTTCATGCGATTAGTTGCATCTGTCGGTCAAGGTCTGCGGAGTGCGTCGGGTGGTTTTCACAAAGGAAACAATCACAGTAATTACACAGCTTCATGCCTAAAAAGGGTTGTGATGATTTAGGCTTTTATAACGATTTAATTACGTTGATTAGCTCATCAGAGTCGTGTTATGGAGCAGTTCCAGGTAAAGGCCATTGAAAATGGACACGTTATCCTGATGATGACTTCTGTGGACTTGTTTGTGTGTTCCATGAGCAGATGGATTATTATTCACACAGTATCCCAGCTCACAGTGCCTCATTTGACTCGGAAAAGATGGCACCTTGACTGCGTATTCATGTATTTATTTAACCCTTTGTACAGTATATTGTGCTTGGCCTCGACCTGCATTCACTTTTTTGTAATGGGCTCATCTCGTCGCTCGGCACAGATACAACACATCTTTGTTTTGTTTACTATAGGAGCTGGACTTTCTTTCTTGTGCATTTTTAGTCTCACTTCTGCTTCTTTAAGTGAGCATGCAAACACATTTAAAACATTCATCATAAACATTCAGATATTTTGTCGAGACTTCCAAATCATCCTCCCTTGTTGTGGTTCTATTTTACGCAATCTTAGAAATAGTTTATCCAGACTTCCACGAGCCCCCTGCTGGGCTACGAGCTGCTATCCAATCACAATCCAATAGCTGTTCCATGTGATACATCCAGTAAAACCCACACTTCCAACCTTTGGCTCTACGGGGTCTGTCACACAAAAATAAAAAAAGAATGATGCTAGCAGGTGTGGTTGAATATTTAGAGGTTAATGCAATGCAAGAAGCCAGTCCAACACCCAGGAACAACCAACAGACTCAGCTGGCATGTTAATGCAAGGTGTAAATGGAGCCTTTGTTTCAACCCTCTTATACGGCTCCTTTGTTTATTGCCTTATAAAGCGAAGGATCCAGCTGCATGCCAGATCCCTCGGCTTGATGTTCCATACTGGCTGCTTTTGCTGCTTTGACGCGGCCCCGCTGTATTATAAGGCAAAGACGGCAGTAGGTGGAGAGATTTGAAGATGGAGATGGAGAGAATGTGAAAGCAGCAGAGAAAGAGTCAGCGGGTGCAGTGGTGCTCGTGTGAATACCGATTTGGCTACAGCTTACCTCTGGGACGCCTGCAGCAAGCCAATTACCAAGCCTCAGTCACACACACACACACACACACGGACAAAAAGAGAGCCAGATAGAGATGGACTGAACCAAATGAAATATTTCAGCTCCAGCTCCAATTCCAGCTTTTTATTCGTTTACCACAAAAACTAACAGCACCTGGCTTCTCCTCTTTAGTCTTTCTCACTCGTGCTCTCCACTGAGCGCCTCGATTTCACAAAACACTACAGGCGATGAGTGAAAAGCAAGGAGGGAAAGGGATAAAAGCCTTTGCTTAATAATCCCATTTAACTCTGAAAAGTGCACCGCTGCCGTTTCTTGACATGCAAGCAAGCTGGCCCAGGATCTAGACGAGTGTGGGCTGAATTGGCAAATAGAGCAGAGAGAGCGAGCGGGAGAGACGTGTTTTGAAATGAAGCCTGAAAGGGAGCCCGGTTTGGAGCTTTGGGATTCGCTAAATGTCTGTTGGGAGCGTGAGGATGAAGAGAGAGAGATTGGAGGGGGAGATGAAAGAGTGGAAGGAGAACACAGGAGGGGGGGGGGGGGGGGTGGAAGAGGATACGGCAGGGAGCTTGCAAGGTGATAAAAGTAAGAGTGAGAGAGCGGGAGAGGCCAGAGCAAAGATGGGTGGATCTGGGTACATGAAAGTGGAGAGGAAGATGAATGGAAGGATGGAGAAGACGAGGCAGCCCTGTTCACACAAAGAGGAGAGGGTGTGTGTGAAATCCACAGATGAGCAAAGAGACCACTGTGAAATTTTTCTCTCAGCCATCTCAGCACTTTGTTCTCCAGGCGCGATCTGTTCTGGCCATTTTAACTCTTTCATCTTCATCTCCACCTCTTTCATCCTCCTCCCTCCTCCTCCTCCTCCTTACTGAAGTCCAACATCTTACCGAACTGTTTTCACTGCACAGTGTATGAGGGAAGCCACCATGTTGAGTGACTCTCAAAACGTGTTTTTAGAAGCCGTTTTTAAAAGTCACAATGTATGAAATTGGTATAATTGATTGGATTGATTTCAGTCTGAAATGATCTGAAACATATGGTGACATTAGAAGTTATATAGTGATTATAAAGTGATTGAGGAGGTTCGACAGGGTTGATTGGCAAGCAAGGTCACATAAAAGGAAGCCAAATCCAGTTTCATGTTCCTGTATTATCAAAAAGTTTAAAGCCCTGAAGAGAGATTGACCCAAGAACAAATTGCTGGAATGGTGGAGAAAGATCCACAGAAAACTTCAATACACATCCAAGCAGAGTTTGAAGCTTCAGGTGCGTCAGTGTCGAGCTGCAGCATCTGTCGCTGTCTGAATGGTAAATAGTTTGGTAGAAATCCCACGTCTGGGAAACACTGACGAGCCAAGAAAAAGAGATTTTGGTCAAACCAAAAGCTTTCAAAGAAGAGAACGTCGTCCCTCCTGAGGCTCTGTGATGTTCTGGTTGCTTTGCTGCCTCTGGTACTGTGAGCCTGGAAACTGTGCAGGGGGCCATGAAATGAAAATGCTGAAGAAAGTGAAGGACAGTGGGCTGGAATGTGAGGCACACATAGTATTGTAATGAGGGCATGAAACTGGCGAGCACCAACAAACTGAGGCCGAGATGTGTTTTTTTTCTTCAAACATCAATAGTTTTTGATTTGCATTTAGAAGATGAGCTGTGTAATGATGCAATTATTTATTACACTGACAAAATTTGTCTTCTAATTAAATTGAATTTCGCCAAGGTGATGAATAAAATATCTTTTCTTATGGGGTTCTGTCTGTCTCTTATATTCTTCTTATTTCAGTATTGAAAACATAAAACTATGTGTAAAAAAACCAAACCTACATGTACGTATGTTATGTTTCCACAGCAAGAATAAGTCTCAGTCTCTCTCTCTCTCTCTCTCTCTCTCTCTCTCTCTCTCTCTCTCTCTCTCTCTCTCTCTCTCTCTCTCTCTCTCTCTCTCTCTCTCTCTCTCTCTCTCTCTCTCTCTCTCTCTCTCTCTCTCTCTCTCTCTCTCTCTCAAAAAGTGATAAATATGTTGTGATGTATTTTACATGAAATGGCATTAAAGGTCCTGTGTTTGCTTTGTCAGGTGAGGAGGACCTGGATGCTGTTTGTGAAGCCTGTCTGCCTTACCTGAGCTGTAGACAACCAATCAAACTGCAGGAAGCCTGCCGAAGGTAAACTTTAATATTGTATGTAGATTTATTAAAGAGGGACTCCAGCTATTTCCCACATCACATTTAGTTTATTGGTTTTGGGCTGTACACTGTGTCAACAACCATCAAAATACATCAGATATGACATCACAAGGTTTACATGCTGTCGGTGTGGATGTTTGAAAGATAAAACCCCTCTTTGTAGGTAATTACTCTCTCTCACTCTATGGTTCAGTTTCAAATTTTTTTTTACAAGTTGTTTAAAGTTTTCCAGTAGGATGGATGTTGGACACCTCAGGAAAACTCAGCCTTAACCTAATCCTGTTCCCTCATGTCCCTTCCTCTGCCCCTGCTCAGCGTTTTCCGGCATTTAATCCAAGTGGATCCAGACACCTTCTGGTTTACCCTGAACGAGCTGCACTGCCCGTCCTCTTTCGTCCCGCCCCACCCCGACCTCCAGCCTGTGCAGCTTAGTGGGTTTGGCCGCCCGAGGGACGAGTACTCTGACAACGTCCTGAAACTGCTGAGGGAAGAGTTCGGCTCGGGCGCTGAGACAAACAACCTGCCGCCCAGTTGAGCCGTTTGAGTGACAAATTCTCTGACGTAGGGCTGACAGGAGCGCCTATGCCGAGTAGCGAGTAAATCTGAACACTGTGCTCAACGGCGAGGCAATCAGATGCAGCAGCGATAACCTGAATTCACTTTGAGGTTCTGATAAGCAGGAGAGCAGCAGTGGGAATCAGTGCTGTTCACTCACAGCTCTACTACATTGTACAGAGACGATACTGATGCTTCTCACTTCATCTGTGTAAGCAAATATGTTAAATGCTGCTTTTTGAAACTTATTTTCAGAGAAAAATGCTTAATTCTTAACAAATCTCCTAAATGATTCACGTGCAAGTCAGCGCGTATTTACACCCTTCGGTTGCAGCAGGCTTTTGTTAAACCCGAACAAGATACCGTTCACATATGGTTTGCCGTCTGGGCTTCACTTAGCGTACCTGTGCACTGTCAAAAACTGACTGCACACGGGAAAGACGTCTCTCACTGATAAACCCGTCAAAACTGAGCTGTTGATTTTTTTTAAATGAAGCAAACTTGCTGATTATCAAGTCTAGTTGAAAGCAAGCTTATGCGGTTTCTGCCAAACGCTGGCAGCGGTGGCCACACTGTGATGAAGAGGTACTGGCACAGTCAATTTGTTTGGGATGAATCCTCATGTTTGTCCATGTTTATGCGGATTGAGGCCTTGTAGGATTTGCTGAAGGGCTTAGCTTCATCACGTCGAGTCTGTGAGTGCATTGGGCTCCAACCTCACTTGGTTGCCATGGCTACATAAATGTTAAAACACATTATCGGATTTTACATGGAGTGCGGTCACACGTTTTTGGTGATATACCAAAATGAAATGCTCACTTAAGGATCATTGAACTCAATAGTGAACTATTGCAAATAATCTGCAAATAATAAGTCTGAATTTATGAATGTGTGTGATATGACACCAACATAATTACTTTGGTACTTTAAAATAGACAGAGTAACACACACCTTACAGTGTTTCTGTAAATCAACCCTGCCATGTACATGTGCTGCTACAGTAGCCACAGCCAATACTGTAAACATGTCTCCATGTTAATGACTTGATCATATCTTGCATACTTCTATTCCTACAATAAAATCAAATAAATCCTCAGTCATGTCATGTCAAATTTCTCATTATTTTGTGTTAGAGCAATGGTTCCAAAACTTTTTCTTTTGCCCCCCTAATATAGATATATTAATAATATAAGTTTTTTGCACAATAGCATTTTGTTGCAAACACTAAACTGAGTAAATAAGTTTGGCGTGTCTAAGTTTGGGATCAATAAAATATATGTATTTATATGTCTTACTATTTTCGATTGTTATGTTAAATAGAAAAAATTCTACTGCGCGCTTTTTCTGCGCAACTTCCGGATATGTATTTATTATTATTTTTTTCATCCCGATAAGGCTTTAGTTAGGCTCCCCTGACCTGTTTGGTGTGGCAGGCAAGCATAGTATTCCCGCTCACACATTCTTTCTTGTGGTGCCACCAGCTATTATAATAATAATAACAACAATATTACTACAAATAACTACATCTAAATGTTAATAACATCAAGTACTACTACTACTTAAATTGTTAACAGAACAATCAGAAATAGTAATAGATATATAAAAAGTTAGACTTTATTGATCCCAAACTTAGATTGTTCAACACACCAAACTTAGACACAATTTATTTACTGACGTTAGTAGTAGTAGTTACTGTTATTCACATGAATGTTCTGTAGATATAAATAATGAATGTATACTTTCACGCCTCCTGTCTTACCATCACCTGTGCTCGCAAATGTACTGTTATCACCATCATTAGATAAACAACCAACAGAAGCTACTATGGTGATAATGAGTGCACAAGTAACACATGAATATGTGAGACAGACTGCTTAGAGCAGGTCGCACACGGCAAGAATCTAAATAGGAATCCTCTTCATCTTCTAACAAAATGCCAATTTACCAATAAGCCTAAACAAAAAGTTAAAACAAACTGTGAAGCAATAATGCGAGAACAAACGTTTTGCTGGTCTATGTACAGTAACACACTGATAGTAATGTATTAAAGGGACATGTACTGGACTGTTAGACAATTCAATGTATTTACCTCACACTGATAACTATTAAATGGACATTCTAACCACTTTAGGTTTAAATAATAAGTTTATAATTGTGGACTGAACACATTTGTTTAGTACAAGTACTACAAAATACAAGTATGAGGAGAATAAAGTAGTTCAAATCCCATTATAAACACTGATAAAAAGGCTGTATTTGACCTCGCAGTCATCGCAGGTGAGGTGCAGCAAGGTGAAGAGGGAGCTGCTCTCCGACGTGCTGCCCATCATCCCCCCTTCTCCTCCTTTGGCAGAGCTGGGAAATGGGATTTAAAGCCACAACTCATGGGGGAATACCTGGATGATCTAGTAAGTAATGAGCACCACAAGAAGTCAGTCTGCTTGGCTACTGTACTGGAGGATGTGGGTCTCTCTCTGAACGTCTCTCTTCCAATATTGCATTATGTTCAGACATGTCCGGTCTTATTCTCCACACTGATACATGCATGTCTCTGCTCACACACACCTTATCTCCTTATTAAACTTCATTATTTATTTATTTTTATTTTTTGCAATTTGTTTTTATTGAAGCAGATATTGTACATGACATTGTGCATACAGGTTAAAGGGAATTTTGGAGATAATTTTTTTATATAGAAAGAGGGGAAAGAGGAGAGAGAGAGATAGAGAGAAGGGAGGCAGGTTGTGATATCCCTACTATTGTTGTTGAACTTTATACATACATAGACCCTGAGGTAAAATACAAGTGGGCTGGATTTGCAATGAAGTCATAGGGTACATACAGAACTTACAGGATGATGTCAAACAGCAATGTAGTTTGAACAAATCACATCATAGGTTGTGATAGAGAGAGAGAGAGAGAGAGAGAGAGAGAGAGATAGGGGAGAAACAAACAGGGAATGAAAAAGACCAAAGAGATGGCATCCCGCCCCGAAACCCAACCCAACCCCACATTCATACAACCCCGCATTCACACACCCCCGTCCTGGACTGCCTGAAATGCAAAATAAAATGATAAAATAAAATAAAAAGGATCTGATCTGTGTTGTTGTAATCAGTCACTGGTCTGGCACATGATCTGCGAAATAGGAGAGAAAAGGTTGCCATCTCTGAAAGAATTTATCAGTGTGGTTCCTCATAGTGCATTTGATTTTCTCGAGTCTAAGAAAGTACATTGTATCCGTAAGCCATTGCGAAATAGAGGGAGGGGTGAGGGATTTCCAATGTAGGAGCAGGCGTCGCCTGGCAAGCAAAGAGGTGAACATGATGATTTCCTTCTGTGGGGTGTTAAAACGTAGTAGGTCATATGGAGTACCGAAGATGGCAATATAAGGGGAGGGTAGAATTTGTATTCCCAATATGGTGGACAGTGTGTTGAAGTAACCCGCCCAGTAGCTGAGGAGCCTGGGGCAAAGAAAAAACATGTGGCTTAAGTTACAGTGAGGCAGTGAAACTTCATTATTTCAACTTTTCATCTGATTGTTACATTCTTATTTAATCTAAGTTGAATCTACTTCATTAATTCTTTATAATCATTACTTCAGCATGTCATTTTTTTTTATCTATTTCTGTGTTTACGCATCACATCAGGCTGGTTATCAAGTCCCATTGTTGCAGTTTCACGGAGAGCAGAGCCATAAGGATCTCACTTCTTGACTGTTTATAAGTGCGTGTGTGTGGTTTCACTACTAGTGAGTTTAAATAAATAAAGTAAATTTTGCGTCACAGTAATTCTTCTATTTCGTAGTGCAGCTAAATTGAATGGATAATACTAAGAATCAGCTGCTGCTAGACCTGCACTCTCAACACACACAGATTGCTGCTGGTTGTGTTCCTCTTTCCATGTATGCCCTTAATCATGTTTATGTCAAAGATATTAAAGAGCGATGGTGTGTAGTTTTGTAGTTTGAATGTGGCGAGAGGCAACTGCAACAACGGCGACAGTGACCTTAACAAAATCGTCTCATGTTTGAAGCGACGCAGAAACAAACATGTTGGGTCCCATCCGGCTATCGGTCGACCTTTGATCCTTCACGCCACCTACGCTGCCGCTCCTTGAACACCTCACGACTTGCAGCCACCTCACAGTTGAAGAGATGTTCTGATGTAAACACAGGAAGCACTTCTATTATCCAGGCCATCTCTAACTGTAGAAGCAGAGCCGCCCCCACACACACACACTCCACCTCTTGGCACTGTAATAAATGTATGGGCCTGCCCGTGTGTGTAACAAGATTGGTGTGTGCGTGTTTTTTTGTGTGTATTTCACTGGCCTGGTGCAGCGGCAGTGAACGCAACACAGTGCCTCTTTATCTCTTTCTGTACTGTTGCTATTTATCCTGCAGCCAGTGCTGACAATAGCGCCATTAGTCATCAGCAGTAATGGTGGAATGGGTAAGGTGTGTGAGGGGGGTGGGGGGGTTGTTTGGCAGCACCCATTACACACAAGCAACTACCTAATATTGTTTCTCCTTAATGCACACAGACAGATACGGCATCGCACACAGAGCGAGGGCCAAATGTTGATGCACAGCTGATAAAGGCCCACGTAACCTCACAGGTTCTGTTCAGACTCTGCGTATCAGGATATGGAAGCCATACATCCAGACATTATTGTGGATGTGGCTCTGTGTTGGACTTCTGATCTTAATGTCGTGGGATGAAAAGAGATTTATTCACACATCATTTCATGGAATCATTGATTTGAACTCCAACAGATCCTTTGCTTGTTCAGTCATCAAATCAACACGTGAATGATCACAGGTACACCATTGTTTCATATACAATTTATTTTTCGATTTGATAAAGGCATACACTTAATATGAGACTGAACATTCTAGAAGAAATGTACATCGTCCCTTTTTGTTTTTTTACAGTCATCTATTCTTTAAAAAACATTGAAAGCAAAGTACTGACTGGAGAAATGATGGCTGTGTTTCTGTGCAGCCTCTCTGACAGATAACATGACCGCCTCCAGACACAGGCTCTGTTTAGAGGCAGTATGGATACACGGCTTCACCACCATCCAAACATCTTTCCATTTTTTACTTCTACTCACCCAAGGTATCATCCAGTATGTTATCCACATTATTCCCATCCCGTTTGATCCCTTTTTATCCCTGCAAAGTGAATCATTTCCCCTGTACATGAGGCCCCGCGTGTTCCACAGGTTTCATCACTGCTACAGCCACACGCTCCTCCACCCTTCACACAAGCTTCAAAGCAAAGATATTATCATCCACTTACAAAAACTGCAGACTGTAAAATGAAGCAAATCCTTTTCCTGGATCAAGCGCCCAGAACAGCGTGAAATTAACCTCATTTCAAGTTTGGGGCCCAATAAAATACGGTACAGTCGTGTTTGCGGCCTTGTACGTACAGTAGTTTAAACGCTGCTTAAGTACTAAGATACTTTGGGGAAACCCCCGTTCCGAGCAGCTATTGGGTTAGTCATCTGTCTATACAACACTTTTGTAGAGCGGTAAAAGCGTTAAAAGCAACAGAACTCGCTCTGACGATGACTTTTATCTATCTGACAGGACCTCTGTAGTAGAAAAGAGTCCAGGACAGACAGAATGGACGGTGAGGTGAGTGGACAAAAATCGAGCTAACAAAATCTCCTTCAGCAGCACGCCGTCTTTGTGTGTGTGTGTGTGTGTGTGATTGAAAAAAGCGTTTAAGAAAATGTATAGAACATGCACTCACTTTATTTCATATTATACAGTCATATATACAGAGTGGATTCGAGGGGTGAGGCCTTTTTGATGACCTTTAAGATTCAGGACCTTTGATTCAACATGGAATCATTTGATTGATTCCATCTCACTGCCTTTACACACCCGAGTGTTGTTTGGACGAAGTAGAGTGCAGGCAAAGTGCTGTAAAAGAGGAAAGGACACAAAGGAAGTGAGAATATCCAACCCAAACTATCCTCACATTTTCAAAGAGGGTGATTTAGTGTTTTTTCTGTTTTTATTGTACAGAATCCCTGTAGGATCAGAATTGGGATAATCCCCATTTTGCCCTACGATCAGATGATTGCAATTTGAACTTCCTTTGACATCTGTCCTGTGGCATTGGGGGACTTAAAAGCAAAGACGTTGACAAATTTGGTGTCAGAATTGAATTGAAAGTTGAGTTTTAGAAATAAAACCTGATCAGGAAAAATCAGATTTCTAACATGACATAACACAATGACATGGCACAAGCGATGAATAGAGTCAATGTTTGTATTCAAATGGAAAAAGGATAAACTCAACTTCACCTGTTTGGTCTGTGATCGTTTACATTGAATAGCGTACAAATGTGGCCGTCGTGAAAATCTCTCTCTCTCTATCTTTCCACACTGATGCACCTATTGTAGTCCTTTATTTGAATAGACAATATATTCAAGCTAGAGCGGTAAGTAAAAAGCTAATGAGTCGAACTTTACGAGACTTCCAGGAAAGGAAAGGCCCTGGCCAGATGAAGTGTGTGTGTGTGTGTGTGTGTGTACAAAATGAGAGTGTAAGGCAGTGGGAGAGATGAGTGAAAGCAGGATCGTACCATTTACAGTATCTAAAAGACGAGAGTAGAATATAGCGGCGGTGTATAATAAGACCAGAGTGTTGTTGTCAGCGCTGAGACCATAAACAGAGGAGCCGGACAGATTTACACGTCAGCGCCAGAGTGAAAAGTCCAGCCTAGAGCCAAGCAGGAAAAAGCTACATGCCCAGCACAGCGAGTCTGGGAGTTTACAACCATACACTCTGCATTTGTGCACTGTGTGGGGAATTGTAGCTTTTTATGCTGTAACACACACACACACATACACACACATCACGCTATGCAATCCTTTGTGGAATCTATCACTTTGCTGTCACAACCCCCAAACATCTAAAGCGCACAGCTGGGCTCGTTGGTGCAGTCACTGGAACTGTGGTGGCTGTCCACGTCCCTCTTCCTCAGCTCCCTGCCGGCCTTGTGCTGCTGGCCACCGCCGTTGCCGTTGCCGTTGCCGCCGTGGCCGTGGTGTGGCGGCGAGGCAGGCCGCTTGCTGTGCTCCTGGTGGTGCCCGTGACTCTGGCGGTGGTCGTGAGCCGGCCCTCTCGTGCCGCCGTCGTCCCCGTCCATGAATCCCGGCCCTCGCTTAGTGTCGTCCAGGGCCTCGAAGTTGTCGTTGCGATTGCCGGCATTGTCGTTGCGATTGCCGGCAATGTCGTCCGCTGCCACCTGCAGGTAGGCCCGGACGCGGTGGTGGCGGGCGCCGGCGCCGTCGCTGAAATCGATGACGCGGCATTCGTAGGTCCCCTCGTCGGACGGCTTGACCCGGGAGAGGCGGAGTTTGTGAGAGATGTTGCTCCCGACGACCTTCACGACCTGGCAGAGATACAAATCAGAAACATTTATAATCCACCTTTGATGAGGAGCAACATGCAGCATCCAAACAACATGGCACCTGTACAAGTTGGAACGGAGCCATACTGCAATCTATTGGTATTTCCACACACTAATACACATTTAAATCTTCATTCACAAACTACATATCTGGCCCTCAGGCTGCACAGAACATAAACAAACTGTCAACAACCCATAAATGAGTCTGTCACTAAACAAAAAGCTGAACAATGAACTCAAGATACTATGTTGTGTACATATACACAGGGCTGCACATCAGTGGTCCGTGTGTGTGTGTGTGTGTGTGTGTGTGTGTGTGTCCACTCTTCATATATACTCATTTGCATACCAAGAAGCAGCAGCACACAAATACGGAGGTGGAAACATCACAGCTGATCTCATGTGCTCAGCTCCATCTTCACTTTGCTTTGCCTTCTGCCTTTTGTTCTCTTCATCCCTCATCTTCAGTGTTTATCCTGTCTGCCTGTCCCTCTTTGCTTGGCTATTTAATGCACGCACAGCTGAAAATGAGCCACGGAATGAAGTACATGCAATAAAACACTTAAGAGAGTATCCCTCGGCCCCTATCATACACACACACACACGCGTAGTGGTACCCACAGGAGCCTCTCACAGACGCTCGGCTGTCTTGCAAACAGACATGGTGAGTGGGCATTTGAGCACAAGTGCAGTCAAGGATCACAAGTGACTCACACTATCACTCAAACACACCAGCGAGCACACACACACACCGCGCCTACACTCAGCCACATCTCAGGTGAACGAGTACACTCAGACTCAGTCACTTCCTATATGTACGATCAATGTACAGCACTCAATCTTAATATCCATCGTCATCTCTGGAACTGTTTTACTGTGACGTATACTTTGCCCTTATTTGTGATTCTTTTTAATAACTTAATACTTTCTACCTTGTTGTTCTTGATAGGTGTTGCTTGCGATCTCCTAAGGGTGTCATCATTCAGAATGACCCGGTGTTATACTACGGTAGATGCATTTGAACATTTCCTGAAGTGTAATATTGATGTGAGTGGCAATTGGACATTTTTGTTCTCCTTTTCCTGCTCCTTATGTTGTAGTTCACTCTCGTACAGCATGGAGATCAGTTCCAATACAGAGAGGCTTCGTCCATCACTGCAAACACGAAGCCGCTGTTTGGTTTCCTCCACTGCGTCTTGAGTTGTGTGTTCTCATATATATGCTGTGTATTGTGTTATGGTCCCGTCAATCGTTTGGCATTCCCGGGATATAATCTCTCAAAAAGGAAAAGGTCGTCAACTCATTAATTATAGAACATGTGTTACAGAGTGATTGGAGGAAAGCCAACACATCAACAGACTGAAATGGTGCAGATCCTCCTTACACAATGTCCCACTGAATGATTTGTTTTATCTCCAATACTCACAGCTTGTGTTAATATCTAATGTAAAGGTCACAGGTCTAACATTTCAGACCCATTCTGAAAGACACATGCGGAAAACTGAGCCAAACCCAAACCAAGGCAGCAGCAGGAAGCTCCACCATTTAAAAAGCAGCTTTCCTCTGAACTTGTTCTTAATGTTGATGTAAGAGGTGTAACGCCTACATCGCACTCACACTCAGACAGTTGCTGCTTCGCAAATTCTATTTGAGTCTTCATACGGGAAGTGGAAGCTGTTCTCGCAGCAGTGCTGTTACGTTCCTTTCACACTACCTGTGACTGCTCCTAATGTTGGCCATTCACATTTACAGCGTCGCCACTGTAAGACAGAACAGCAAATATACTGAACATACAATGGTATTTATTCTATTGTTGTTTGCTGGACTGGACACATCCAGGACACAGGGGTCCTGCCTGTGCCCTTTATGAATCTTATTGTTGTGTTGAGCCTGTTTTGTAGCCCAAAGAAGGCTATACTGATAGCATGCAGCATCAGGCTATGGGCCAGATTAAACTAGGCATCACACAAATTACTGTCTAGGCCGCAAATGTCACAGCTGCCGGATCTTCTCAGTTGAGCAAGAACTATTATGTAAATGAGCACAGCGGCAACAAGTTCATTTGGAATGCAGAGCCGATATTTAAGACGCTTCTTGTGTCTGTTGGGAAATAAACACAAAAGGGCCTCTCGGTTTGGAAATTATACTGATATTGAGTGACATTCGACGCGGCACAGCTTTCACCACCTGGGACATCACATTTGAAAAACACACTCTCCTCTGACATGCCAAAATGCGATATTCTATTCAGAAGCGCTCCCTCCTTTCGCAAACGTACTTTGCCACGCTGATGATGTCGCCAACTATAAATGACAACAGCCACAATACCTACACTCTAGAGCCGCACAGAAGCCATCACCTGCTTATGCCATCTTCGCCTCCCATTCTTTTGCGGCTTAACATCAGATCGGCCTAAATTGCAAATGCATGAACCCAAACAAACACATTTTATAGTTGCAGATTTTCTCACATTTCACCAGAGCAAACCCCAAGTGTGTCACATTAGTAATTATGGACAAATGGTATTTGACTCGTTACTGCCTGTAAAAGCCCGCAAAACCTGCAGAACCCTTGGTAAATCCGGTCCTAAGTGTACGTCATCAAGACAAAACAGTGCATTAGTAGAGGACACAGAATCCATTACTTTACCATAACGTGGAAACAAAACACACACTTGTGAAACCTAAATCACAGTGCCTCTCAGGCGTGCAGTGCCAATGGTGGAAGCTGCTAACATGGGCATAGCCAAAAAGTGAGATGTTCTGCCTTGCTTCAGCACGGCGTACCCAGGCAGTGTGAAAGGAGCCTTAACCTGATGTCGTGTGACATTACGATATAAGATGCTGGAGGATGTAAATATTACTGCCCACCTTCCTCTCTGCCACAGGTAGAGCTGTTGTATTGTGTAGTTGTAGTCTACGTGTTATAGCTCTGTGTGTGTGCGTGCATGTGTGTGTGTATACATGCTTAACTGACTGGTCTATTTACAAATGTTGACATGTGAAGTATTGTTGGTATGTGGGCAATCTAGCATGTTTTAGTTGGACAGCGTGTTCCACATGCAGAGAGCTCATAATGATTTTCTGCATGTGTGAAACTGCACACACACAAACAAACACACGTCTATATGTATACAGTCACCTTAACAGCTGGTGCCCTCATTACCTCCAGTCAGCAGCAGCGAGCCCACTGGGAGACACACGTGTATGTGTGTGAACACTTCATATCAAACACACGTGTGTTGTGTGAATAGTATCAAATTCATTAAGGCTCAATTATATCACAACAGTGTTTTTTTAAAGGCAAAAGCACAAATAAGCATGATGTATTCCCTTTTTTATTATCTCCTCCACGATTTGACAGAACAGTAAACATCATGTACCATCACGTATAATTCATCCTAGACTACAATATTTAAGCTTAGATAGTTTAAAATTTCTGGAGTATAGCAGAAATATGCAACAGCAAAGTGTGGATGATGCCGATTCAGATGCATGTGGTTTTGAAGTTAAGTTTTATTAAGGGAAGAGATAGAATTTGTTTAAATTTCTGTGTATGTGTTCAAGATCAGATCAAGACTCAGCATCTAAATAAACTGACTGATAAACTGAGTGGTGTTAAGTAATCAAATGTATTGATCACTAACACTTACAAATACAGGTAAACAGATTTTCAAACATGACTCAGATTGGTGTGACGCTGATGTGGAGAATATCCTACATTTTCTTTACTTCCACACATCATTAGCAGGATAGTGTCCGAGGTTCGTCTCCCTGTAGGGCCATGCTATTACCCAGCAGCCACTCTGTGTTGTAGCAAACTCCGAAACTGGCCGAGTAACTACAAGTCTCTATGGATACCAGAGGAGATTAAAAAAATACAACTTCTGCTGACTCTCCAACCTGTCCCTTTCACTTTTTATTATTAGGTTTGGTGCAGTCATAAAGACGCAGGCACATTTATGAGAATCACAAAATGATGCACAACGGGCCGTGGGCCCCTTGAGCAAGACACTTAGCCACCCACCGGCACCGGCGCTGCCTGCTCATTGGCCGGCGCAGTGTTTCTAAAACGCCATCAAGAACAGAGTGAAATTGTTGATCTGTCAACTGGAGTTTCCCCTGCAGTAAAAGCAGCTAGAATAAGCTGTGTGTGTTTAGCACTGCATTAGCACAACATCTGTGGATCAGACAAGTCATAGACATCATTATGTAAAACAGTGTGATGAACCAAAAGCAAACAGAAGGGTTTTAAAGAGAATCCGTGTAGAAAGCACTTAAACTCACACTTATCTTTGTGGCATCCTTTGGCATGTCTTCCTCTGGCGCCACCTGGAAAAACAGCAAAAGGTTGCGTCTTAAGACAAGGAAGACGTTGTCAGATAATAATGGTTATGTAGGTATTCTGCTCAAATGTGTGAGTGAGCTGTCTCAGTCTGAGCAGTTTCAGTCTGTTTTGACATAGACTGTAAAAGTGTGTGGAGGGACGGCACATGTTTCATCTACGAGTTAATCCCTCAGCTGGAGGTGAAGAACTCGGCTGAAAAGTGTTCAATTTGGTAGAGATGTGGTGACTGAAGGGCATTTCATATTCCATCAAACCTCTCAGTGATTCCTTGCGTCCTGTGGATGGGATCATTATCATCTTCCCGTCTGGGGGAAGGAAGAATGTATTGATTTGCAACGTCTGTTTCGTAGCTAGTGTACCTCGTTGGTTGTCCAGGGCTGTCTGTCTGTCCAGTCCACATGGTTCCTGATGTACCACCACTGGATCTCCAGTGAGTAGGAAGGCGTTCCCGCCCCCCTGAAGGAGCAGGCCATCTCCACATCCTGCCCCCTCTGAGCGCTCATATCATGGGGAACCTCGGTAAACATGGCTGCAGAGACAGAAGGGGAAATGAATGAGCGCGTCACAAAGACACTCTGACGTGCTGTGAAGTCAAAAGCTTCTGTTTTAAGTACTTGTGATAAGCTTGCATTTGTACCTAACACAACAGCAACATAGAGGTAAAAAAGAGAGAAGACGAGCTTCCATGCAGAAAGTGTCACATTTCATTCTGGGTTAAATAGTTTCTCATTTAGCTTCAAACTTTAGGCCTGCAAGTTATTCTAGAACTTTTTAGCATAACTCCTGCAGTGGGACAGACAAACCATCCCAGTGCAACTCATATAAGACAGTATGGGAGAGATGGGACAGGCTTCCATCCTAATTTAGTAAGAATCGATAAAATCACTACTAACAGCATTGCAGAGAATAACAAGCGTGTTTTTATTAGTGTTTAATATTAGCATCATTTTACTATTATGATCAAATAAATTAGGTTAAAAGCTCAGTGGATGCAAGGAAAAATCCAAAACTTAACATATCAATAAAGGAGGCTCAGAGGCTCTCCGGCAGCGTCAGTCAGTCAGCTGTCTGTCTGTCTGACTGACAGCTGGACAGCGGTCAGCCGTCTCTTTGGACAGACTCAAGCTGGACCGTGAGCTCATCTATCATTCCATGCACACTGTGCTCCAGATCGGCTCACAGCACCACAACCATTTTTGGAGTCCCTAAATTTGGCAAAGCATATTTATATATATATATATATATATATATATATATATATATATATATATATATATATATGAGCTCTGCAGGAGGAGAAAACTGTCTGCATTTCCAAAAAAGTGATGCCATTTGCTTTTCAGATTTCTCTAAAACGGACCAGACTGAATGGCAGAGTGCCCTCAGGGTCCACACACTCCAGCATCACACTGACATTCCCCAATTCCAACACTGTTGTTTGAGATTGTGACAATAAAGCACTGGAGCCACTTAGTCACTTATAAACAATCTTCACATGTCCACTTATTAGAATCATTCCAAATAGTTTGTTTACCTTTATCCCCTCAAACAGTCATTTCTGATACACAAACACTCTTTACTAAACAATACTCGCACAACCCATATTGCATTCACACGTGCAGTTTGATGAGATCTCTGCTCGTCCGTCCTAAATTGTGGTCCAAGTTGACATCATGAGACACACCTGACAACCAAACTCTCTAAGCACGTCTATGAAGCCAGCAGATGGACGACAACACGACATGTTTATGCCTCACCTAGCAGTCATTGCGCAATCTTACATGCATCAAATCCCATTTGATATACAGTCAAGACAGATTAGGGCTAAAACTTTACTATTCCCATCAAACACAGTATGAGACGGACTGATGGCTGCCGTCACACAGTTTGCAGGAAAGCAGATAAGGAAAAGTAAAGAGATAACGCAATATTAAAAAGGGTAACATTTGTGGAATTAAAACATTCTTATTTAATTAATGAACTAATCAGGGTTTGCTCACTTCATTAGCAAATTGCTGTTTCCCAGGAAATGAACCAATTGGCCTCGTCTCCTAATAGAGAATTACATCTTAAAATTCATTAAAGACTCTCTGGCTTCACAACGAAACCTCAGAGTTGTAGATAATAGGGCGCAGGAAAACCATGAATGAATTAAATCGTAAAAAACACAAAAAACTTTCCAGTTTAGACAGAGCAGGACTGAATCCCCATCACATCCAGACATGGAGGATATTTGCATTTGCACACTGTTCTTCAATTCTCCTCTGTGCTGCGATTGAGGCAAAAATGCTGAGTAAGCCGCACACCTGGATGAAGTTAATAGGATTCACTCCATCACCGTGTAAAGACGACTCCTCTCTCAATTGTCTTACAAATGAAAGTGGAGCGTTTACATGCTTACATGCTGACCTGCAGACCTTCAGTTATGATGTTCGACCGTAAAGGATACGTTCTATATGTGTTCTTTTTAACTAAAACCTGTTACTACCTTGTTTGCGCCACATGCTCACCGTTCCAAGCACAACATTGGCGGCTGATGCGAGCAAACGGAAATTTGCTGAACACAATTACGAGTCTCCAATGAATGGACCTTATTGCCCAGTGAATCACCTCGTGTAAATAAAAAGGAATTGCACTTTCAGATTGCCACGGTAGAAGGTTTCTATGTATATCACCTGGAATAACTGCATGATCAGCATGTGCATCTGCTTCCACAGTCTGTCAAACTTCTTCTTTCACCGAGTGCCTTTATTCATACATTCATCATGGTTATCCAGTCAATAAGAATGGGTCAAAGCTGCAGCAGTTAAGTGCCGATTGTCATCTGGGTTCATAGATTAGCATTGGCTGTTCAAACAGCGGTGCCGTGTTATGGATCGAGTCTCTATTATGAGAGCAGCACAAGCCCCAAGTCATACATCCCTCTTGTACATTGATCAAATCTGCTTGTATTTTTCATTTGTGAAACCCGAAACGCACCCAGGTATCGATTTAACATTACAGAGTCGGAGCCAGAAACAATGCCCACAGCCCGTCTCTCTGGCAGATAATATTCAAAGCTGAGACACAGAAAGTGTTGTGATACAGATAGAGCCTCTAAAGCTGCTCTCAGCAATGATAATCTGTCTTTTCCCACTTAACGATGAAAATCCCACCACGCTAAATCCGTACTCATGTTTGGAGACCGTATCATAATGCGATAGTCATCTCCAGTCCATTATAATGCAGAGGAGATCATTCTCACTCGGCAATATTACAAAGCAGACGCTAACATTCTGTTTCTCAGTCTGTCTCTTTTGGGGAAAATCCTCCAAATTTCCACACTGGTAATCCTCACAAATGATTTAATCACCTCAATATATAATGCTTTATTTTCGTGAACAAAATCAGGAAAGAATTGACATCTAAAAAAAGGTAAAGAGACGTTTACAAAAGGCGCCTCGTGATCCTAGACCCAAGTGAGACTGAGAGGCGTCAAAGTCACCATTTCTCATTTTCTCACCTTAAATCTGTCGCATGTCAAAGTCCGTCAAGTAGGGGTGTTGAGATGAATCATTTTCCTATCTAGACGCCGTAAAAAACAAAATTGGATCCGCAGTTTGAAACCTTTATATACAAGCCAAAGGGACAAAGGGGTTTTTTTTCTCAGTGGCCTCACAAATGCTGCTCTCTCCTGCTGTGTAGCTGTATGCATGAGAGTATAGGTGTGAAGTGTTCAACACACAAGCCTCAAAAAGCCCCAGTCTGACCAAATTATGGCACAATCTGTGAAAAGTACCGCTGCCTTCTTTACTCACTTGGGAAGAAATTGAACGTGCACACGGAATACATTGTTGGGAGAAAACAGCAGAGGAAAAAGGCTTCAATAAATTGGCAGAACATACGGTTTACTTTGGTAAAGGCCTAGCGCAATTCACAACGGCAGGAAATGCGGACAGGAGAGGGAATCATTTAAGTGCAATCTGGAAAATACAGAGCAGAAACACAAACAGCCATGCTTGTTGCGTCACAGATGTAGACAAATCCAAAGTGAAGCTCGCGGTTCACCAATTTGTCCGTTAGCTGGCGTCGTGCTGCAGATCCCTTTGCACAATGGTGCGAAAATGGTTCAGACACGGACTATCTAATGGAGTATCTCCTGGTAATAGTCATCTCTAATGTCCACACTGTCATTGTAGGGACCATAAAGAGCTGTGATGGGTTTGGATCTGCTGAGCCTGAAGCATAATCGTTATCTCCAAGACAAACAGTTAGGAGGCTCTCAGAGTAGCGCTGGAAATCTGGAGCGGTCAACCCCCGAGTCAGTGTCGTGTCAACATGTTCATAATGTGAGGAAGGCGATAGACAGAGAAATGATCGGGAAGAAAGAGAGATGGCAAGACGGAAACACGAGCGGAGAGAAATGGAGACAGTGTGTTTGTGCGATGAGCGAGAAAATGTTTGATAGCTAGAGCTCGAATTAATGAGCGAGACAGTGTTTATGAGAGCGAGCTGGCGAGCGGGAGAGAGCGTGTGCGTCGTTTGCGAGAGACTAATATATTGCAAGATTAAAGGCGGGAATTGATATGAGCCTCTGTGTACGACGGGAGAGCGAGGGAGAGAGAGAAAGGCAGAGGAAGAGGGAGTATATACGAAGAGGACAATGTGTAAGTTAGCAGATAGGTGTGTGGGTGGAAGAGCGGCGCAGATCGTTTATTTCGTTGATAAATGCGACTGGCTAATTACAGCGGCGATAAAACGGAGACAGGAAATGTTTCTTTGTGCTGCTGTCTTAATCAAACGCACCTCAAGCCTCCATCTTCCTCTACCTGAGTGCGCACACACACACGCACACACAGAGCGTGCAGAGATTTACTTTTGGGTGAAAGCCATTTGCTCTAAAAGAAACGGCTTGGTGTTTAGCTGAGGTCAGTGTGTTTAAGGAGCACACATCCATCACTCCTCTACTCCTCTACAGTATGCAGGCTTCTCCAGTGCAAGGTCACAGGGTTATTAGCCTATCCCAGTGTTTAAGAGTCACTCTGGACAGGCTGACAGTCCGTCTCATTCGCACATTTACAGGTCTTTAAATCAGATGTGTTTCTCTTTGACAGCCTCTTTATATCAACTTTGTTTGACATCCAGTAGCTGTGTATAAACGGTTTAGACGGGCAACAACAACAACAACATGTCTGAGCAAACATTTAACAAAAGGCCCGTTATACTGTTTACCTATTCATAATCAAATCTGTTACCTTTCAGCCCAAAACTAAAACAAAATCTAAATCTGGTCCATTTGTCATAGGTTGCATCAGTCAAAATCAATCTGCTGCATATTAATTGAATCCTTGATTAAATGGTCTGAAATTGTGAGTTCAATTTAAACAGTGATTTTTGGGGATTTGTTTTAGCATTTTGGATGTGTTTGTATCAATGTGTATCCTCTATAAAGCATTTTGAAAAATATTGTATATGAAACCTGCTTGTTTATGGCTGTTCTTTTAATCAAGCGACGGCCCTGATTGAGTAAAAACATGTTTAGACCAGCGTCAATAGGTTCCTGATGTCAAAGAAAATTGGTAGGACCTGGCAGAGTAAATGCTGCATGTTGTATGTGTTTGGGTGACGGGAGGAAAATGGGAGCACCCAGAGCAAACCCACGCAGATATGGAGGGAGAGAACACGCAAACTACACACTGTGAGCCACCTCTGCCATGCCAGTTCAAGAACGGGTTAGTGCACATAATCACCTACAGCAGCTAAATCCATGCTGCACACACTTGTCAGATGTGGCAGAAGTTCCTTCATATTTGAACCTGTGGCTTAGCATCTTTCCAGTTCTCAGTTACTTCACTTTGCTGAGTCATCATGCTGCTCAACCTTTTTTTTCATTTTATAAAATACTCAAAACTTCTCAGTTACATCAGTGTTTAATAGTCACTTCATCTTAATTTTGCGCTTCTTGTGGGCCAAAGAATTGGTAATATGTCTGTACTGAGTTCATATCAATAGTAATCAGCATCTACTGTGTATACTGTAAATACTTAGGGTTAGAATTTGTCTAAATCTGTCAGGAATACAAAAAATAAATTTACAGTGATTCATTTTGAACAATATGTTACGACTGATGTGCAGGTTGTTGTACAGATGGTGTCTTTTGAACCTGCACTGTTGCTGGGTGACATCAGGAGGCTAAATGTGGATAATGAAGATGAGTATGATGAAAACAAATATTTTCTAGATCCTTAACTCCATTCTGAAAATGCCAAAACCTAATGACTGTGTAACTGTTGCATGGTTAAGAAATTCCATTCATGTGCCTCCTTTTCCAGCAAACACGATCTTGGGATAAATGTGCCAGATTCTTTCATTAAAATTGCTCTGTTATTTATGGGGACGTTGGCATTTGTCCAAACCTCCATTCTCACATTGTTAAGAAATTATTCTTTATAAAGCCATAATATGATCATGGATCCAAATTACCACCAAACTTTAGTACTTTGTTCCCTGGGCCCCACATTTTCATCAAAATTGGGTCAGAACATTCTAAGCTTTCCTGCAAATAAAAAAACCAACAGATGAAAACCCAACCTTTACCCGTATAAATCTTTATGACACAAATTAATAGGATGCAACATAGTATGAAATATGAAACAGAAGTAATAAAAACTTAGTTACAGTGTGATATTATCAGCACGAGCAATAGTTTCATTGGATGACAAGTTTAGAATTACCATACGCTCATTAACTACCTCCCTACATTTAATGCAAAGTAGATGCAGAACAGATGTGGTATGGATGACCTCAGCTCACACATTCTTACCAACACGGAATGCGTGCATAGAAAACTTTCCAGGAGCTCACTTCCCCCCTTCTGCTCCACTGTGCTTTGACAAAACTAGAATACATCACTTTGCCGGCACTGCTCATACGTTATTTCACAGCTGCCTAACAAGGATATTGAGAGGCCCGTCATGCATTTGCTTCTGTGCATTTTGCCTCCAGGCTCGCATCACCAAGGCTCACTCAACATTCTCCTCCGAGTGCCACGGTGCACTGCTGCAGCAGTCAGGTTTTCTTATACGTAAGGGCTCTGGAAACAGCGAGCCACTCCGTGCCTTTTCTGCTCACAATCTGAATCCATCATGATCCAGCAGCCAGTGGCATCAACCTCAGAATGTCAATGCTATTCAGTGAGATTGTTCACAGTGTGCAGGGTCGCATGCACAAGTCTTAGAGCTTTTCAGCCTTTTGAAGTGGCTCTATAACTGCTGAGGAGTCATGTGAGTCACCCTCTATTATCATGGTAATTATACTGATTTATGCCTTTCTCTCGTAGAAAGGGCAAGGTATATATTGCTGTGTTGATCAATTACTCTATATGCTCGATCATGATAAGAGTGTGTTACTTGCTCGTATCTATTGTAAAGGTCAAGATAAATTTATGAATAATGAAAAACCATTTTAACAGGAACGCTGGTTTTGTTGTCTACAGGTACATCGATGTATGTGGAGGTGGGGCTGTGTGGCAATCCAAAATACAACCATCATGGTGAAGCATAAGCATGGAAGCTGCTGAACTTTTACAGCAGTTATTGGTTAATTTAGATGAATAGCAGTATTTGGTTTTCACCAGCGAAGAGAGATGGAGAATCTTATACTTATAAGTCAGTCGGTGAGGTTTTTGGGACGAGGAAACTCCGGTCAGATGGTTTCAGCCGACAAACTCCCCTATGAGCAGAATCAGTGGAGCGGATCAGCAGTGTTGAGTCAGTCAATGCGCTTCGCGAGACTTGGAAGTAAATTCAATTGGATGGCTTTTATGCACAGGGGCTCCACACAGGTGTTACACACACACACACACACACACACACACACAGACACACACACACACACACACACTGCTTTCAGGGAGAGCAAGAAGGGCTGGAGGGGAAACATACCCACCAGCCAGGAACAAGAGTCAGACTGGAAACACTTGAGAAGGTCAGGAAGTGGGGCTGCACCATTCTGACAAAACATCATGTTGCAAGTATTACGAAAAATGTTGTGGTCTTGATATGATCTCGAGTATGAGGTCCATATCATATATGTGACTACTTTGTGTAAGGCTGGAAAAGAATGTCACTTTGATATCACTCTGTATATCCCTGGTGTTTATATAACAAATACATCTATTCCTAAATTAAACAAACCTTTTAGTTTTAGCAAAATGAGAATAATACAATAAAATAAATAGATTGAATATGAAGTTGTTACTCTTACCCTAAGCTTAATAAGATTAAAATATCGACAGTTTATATACACAGATCTTTGACATTTTATCAATACATTATTTTAAACTGGACACTTTATGGAGGAGATCAAACAGAGGAGTGTAGCCCCAATTTACTTTCACAACTTAATAAGGACATTCTTTCATTATATTATTTAATTGAATAAACTGTGCTGCCCTGTCAGGAAGGTAAGCCTGTACTTTGTAAGTCTAGTTTTCTGTTCCTGTCGTTGGTAATTATCACATATATATTAAACAAGCTGGAAGGGTCGCTTGGTGAAGCTTAAATTGGTTTTCGAATTAAGATCACAACCAACAGCTGTCATGTTACTGCATCTAACAGTGAGCACAGCTGAAAGTGTTGAAGGGAAAATGGAGACAAAATACGAAAAGAAGAGGAGTCGGTGAAATCAGTTTGTGGATGGCAGTGCTGGTCATTACACAGAGAGTAGTTACACTCTGCACGGCGATAAGTTACAACGGCATTGAATACCAATGCCATTGGAGGCAGTGGATTGATCTTCACATTGCTTTGATAGCACTTAACGCCCCATTTAAGCCTGCATGTCAATACAGCAAACACCAGGGTATGAGAAACAACCCCAGCCGCATCAATACTGCATCATAAAAAAATATAAAAGAAAAAACCTCATGGCCTAACCACAAGGAGGTCAGAGGTCAGAGGTTAGGCTAAGCTGAATAACTAATCTGACATGATGTATACTACAATCCAACTGTGTAGTTGCTTGTCTCATGTTTACTATTATTATTATTAGTAGTAGTATTAATAATAGTTCTAGTAGAAGTAGTAGAAGTATTTTGCGAAGTACAGACTTTGACCCAACGTTCCCCGCTTTACATTTTTGCAGCGACACTGACTGATGTATCTCTAACTCAGGCAGCGACTGCAGTCAAATACAAGCGCAGCTCTGTGACTCAGTTAGTGGGAATATCAGTTAGCAGCATGTCAGCTTACAATCATCATTTTTATACATGGTGTTTCAAGGCAACATTTCCAGACAGTTGTTTGAACTGCTGATGCATCAGTCACAACCACAGCAGGAGTGTGTGGTGTGACAAGAAGGAAAATGAGACATCACCACTGCATCAGAGAGAGGAACCTCGGGCCCTCACTGACACTTTAACAGCCTGTTTCCTACATAGTAATGCCAAAAATAATTTTCTCAGAAGGCTGCTGCATTTTATACTGATTTATGTCCTGTTGTGTTTATGCAAATGTATGAATATATCCATGCTTTCGGAGTATTTTGTGCACTGCTATATGCATGTAGGGGCACTTAGGTATGTGTGTGTGTTCATTTCTTTGCATCTCATTGTCAGTGGTGTGTGTGTGCGTGGGTTTGTGCATTTTCACCACCCTTGGTTTTGCCTGCTCCGCTGCTGGATCTACCTCCCTGCTGTTTTGGCCCCAATCCCAGCTGCCACCCCGCCTTCCAGCAGTGCAGGTCAAACAATGTTTTCCCTCTTAATCAAATGGGAAAAAAAGGTTAAAAGGAGAACATGGCTTCCCAAGCCAGAAGGTTCAGCCAGAACACCAAGGACAAGTCACTTATGTGTAATTCAACACAACAAAGGCAGCACCTCTGCGAAAGAAATTATTACCGCATTACCACTCAACGATTGCTTCTGCACAAAAACACAAAGGGTGCAGAGAGTTCGGAGCAACAGCGGCTTTGTAGTACAAAGGAGTTTGACATGAATGGGCTTTAGGTATCTTTTGTCTCACCACATACAGCTGAGGCAGGCATCATCTAGAGATCACTTGAATTTGTGCAAACGCAAAGCAACAGTAAAGGACCGTGTCTTATGGGCAGATGAGATAAAGAACATTTTGATTGGAGGCAAAACAAGGAGCTGTACACCAACACCAAAACCTCAAGCCGACAGTGTTACACAAAGGTCTGAGCCTGGACTTCGGGGCCACTATGCTGCTTCGGGGCCTGGACAATACACTCAAGTAGAAATTCTACAGCACAATGTCCGAGCATCTGAATCAAAAGAAGACTTACTGTGTTTTGGAACGGCCACATCAGAGTCCAGATGTTAACCAAAAAGAAATGATGTGACTGTGTTGTTATATAATTGTTTAAATAACGTCTGACACTGTGCTCTGCAGCATCCCTTAGCCATCTCACTGTCCCCAGCTTATAATTGTAGAACTGCATCTGATCCAGCCCTCATAAATATGAATTTGGCTTCTCGTCTTATTTCACTCAGTAGGATCACATCAGTTGTCGCGGTCGGGAACCAAAACAAATTCAGGACTGGAACCAGACTATTTCTGTCCTCGTGCTTTACATAAACAAAAGATTCAGCCCATGTTGTGCTGTGAATCCCCCCCCCCCCTTTTTTTTTTGTATTTTTATTCACAGGAAAATGCAAACGTACAAAAGTAACCCAACTCCCTGTCTGTCATGTAAAATTGACGTTTCTAGCGCTGCCAATAACACAGTGAGCACACATGCAAGTAGGGGAAAACCTCCATGAATAATTTATGTATTTATTTATTAATTGATGTTTGGTAAACCATCCATGTGCTCTGGTAACTAACTAAAATGATCTGCGTCTGTCTTTATTTCTTTGTTGCACTAATCTGTATATGTTGTTTGTGCTGTAATCATGTCCTCAGGGTCATCTTTGTTGTATTCCTATTGTCAGACGATTCTCTGCTGTAACAACCAAACTCCCGCAGGGTTTATTAGATTGTCATCTTTTCAATTTAAACAGCAGGTTGGCAAGCGAGAAGGATGAAAAATCCAGAATATGAAAATAGACGGAGAAAGAAAAAGCAATGAAGTGCTAATATGGGATGGAGATGGAGGTGGACTCGGCTAGTGAGGCAGCTGACATTTACAGAGCAAACATGTTGATGAATGCAGATTATGGAGAGGAAAAGGCTCTCCTGAGAAAATAAAACACTCTTTCCTATTTTCTTTAACGACAACCACAGTGTGTCATACACAGTATATTCTTGGACGCATAGAACATTTTACCAACAATCAAACGGAGGTGAAATATATGATCCTTTATGTTTACCCACTTCTGTCATCAAAGGGAAGCAGAATGAAGGATTTCTCAACAGCAAAATCAAATTCATTGTTCTCATGTTGGCCCATAGATCTCATAATTCTCACACACCAATATGTGAACATTAACAATGACATTTAGATGTGCCAGTGTAAGGACTCTGGTTTTGTTCACCCTGGGCTCACTGATGCATCAGTAAAAGGAACAGAGCCAAATTACTATCATTAGGTATTCGGCATGTCAGCGTGCCCATTGTGCCAGAGTTGGGCAGAAAGATAAAGCTTTTGCAAACTAAACGGTGGTATTTTTGTTCTTGTTCTCTGACCTTTTAGAATCTCAAAACAAATGTATTTACTGATCACCACTGACTATAGAATCTGTGTAGAGAACTGTATGATAAAATTAAATTAAATTTTAGACAAAACTGCTCCGGTCATTCCTCTCATCCAGCAGCGGTCTTTACATTTTTTTAGGCTGCATTAGGCTTCATTCGCCTGATTTATACCTGGTTAGAATGATCACACAGTGGAGAGGGGGCGTTTTGTGTGTGTGCATGTGTCTTTGTAATGTCAGTCATACAAACAGAGAGAGCATGTTCACTTAAGGAGAGTACAGGGTTTTTTTTAACAGGAATTCTGTGTTTAGCGTATTTATAGTGTCCACGGAAAAAGAACCAAGAACACACACAGTGCACATTCACTTTTAGTACATGGAGAACTGCAGCAGATGGAAAGAACTGAAACAAAATTATAACCCTACCTATTTTCAACCATTACTTGGCCAATTGCAGCATGTAGTGGGCGTGCGGTGGATTGGCAGCTCCATTTGAAAGTGGGGAAGGGGACACTTTTCCACAATTCGACAGGCACTCTGGATAAACCTTCTGTCTGTGACTTAACAATAGCCTTTATTTATACGCATTTAGAAAGCACAACGAATTGGAAAACACACTGAATGGTGGACTACATAGGGAATGATACATTTAAGAACCAAGCCTCAGTCTGAATTATTAAGATAAATTCATTTTACACCAGCAAACGCAAGTAACCCACTTCAGCACCACGGACAGAAACACAGCAAAGAAATGTCGCCTGGAATAAAACAAAGGCACAGAACCAGATTTATTTTCCTATGTGAAAATGAATCAAAAATGTATGAGATGTCTGCCAATGTATCTGTCATCTCAACCCATATCTTACTCTTCAGACGTGCAGCTAAATAGAATTTTTAATCTCAATAGTTTGAATTCCTTGATCCAACCTGAAACTCACAGCAGGTGTACAAACAATAATAATTACTGGGGAATCTGACCCTCATCTCTACAGCTCCATATCCATGATCCTCTTCCTCCCCGTCTCTGCTCATTTCCATCCCGCCTTTCCAGGCAGCTCCTCCGAAATAATTAGTGACTAACGAGTCTCTCACACAGTCTCATAACAAGCTTCACGGTTAATAATGAGCCTCTACACAGGCCTGTGGTAAACAGCCGCCATCAGATACACAGGGAACCTGCCGGGAATCCTTAAGCCTGAGCAAAGCTGAAGACAAACCAGGCTGAGCAAGCACCATTTCACCAGATTGTTTCGTCTGTTTGAAAGACTTTCTTCTTCTAAGACTCTCTAATGAGAACACATACATGAATCCACGGTAGCTCTGCTCAGTTGGAACTCTCCCTGCATATTACCTATTCATAAGTCTACAGTACTTTCACTCCTTTTCACAACTTTGATCAGCCGACCAAACAACACAATGTGTTCCCACAGTATAATACATGCAAACAGTTAGGGGGAATGAGATTTAGTGATGCTGTTAGAAAGTATTAGGAAAAGCAAAGACTGGTGGAAATAAGGCTACATAAATATCCCACAGTATAAACCAACATGATAACCTCTCTGCCACTCATCTGTCTGTCCTCTATACCTGCATTGAGTTAAAAACTGTATCTGGAAACCTTAACCCTGATTATCGATAGAAAGTGTAACTACATGCAGAAGAGGGGATCGGATCTGCATGGCTTTGTGCATTCACACCTGGCTGCATGAACAGCAGGGACAAGTTGAAAATGTCATCCTGCCTCATCTTTCCAGCTTCCCTTGTTTTCATTGGTGAAGTTAATTAAATTGCAGCTGGTTGTAAATGAGTACGCGGCCCTGGAACAAGGTGACAGTGACAACCCACGCAAAAAAACTTAAGGGCTTTAACTGCATAATCGCTTGCATACTGGGATCGAATCAGTATGCAGGCAGCATCCAGATAATGAGGAAACATGTTGAAAGCAAGATGTACACGCAACTCCTGTTGATGGATGACATTATCCAGATAAGGTCTTGGAATAAAGAGATGTGGTGTGAGAGGTGTTTTGATACAAAGTGTATAAAGGGCCTATAGGTCATGGGATTTATAGGTATATCTCCAGTTGGTCTTCAACTGCGTAACATCCATCATCTATCCTCTTTTAATGTAACAAACTGACAAAAGTCTTTTCATGCTCTTCACGACATGCTTGGAAAAATCCCAAAAACAATTTTAGGGTAAAAATAATAAAAGTGTTGGTAGGAAGACGAAATGAAATAACCGCTGTGTTCAAAAGTGATTGAAAGAGACACACACGCATCACGGGGAGTTGTGTAATGATTTCTGCAGGCTTCAGTAAAGACGGCCCGTGGGCTGTGTGGTCACTGCAGCAGGCTGAGGCTAACCAGCCATAAAACAGTGATGGATGATATGAAGGTTTAGAGAAACAGGGAAAAGTCAATGTGTTTATCCGCCATTTCTTGGTGTGCATGAGGACCACACAATGCATATACAATGCATACTTTAACCTATCATTACAATGTTTCTGTTAACAACCATGCCAATAATAATTTAATAAATAGATGAGTCAAATGTCCTGATGAATGTCCTACAATTAACCCTTCCATTTCCTTTCTAGAAATGTGTAGCACAAATAAATTTCCCTTGATTTTTTTCCTGATTTTGGGAATAATATTCTTCTATTTTATTAAATGAAATTGTAGAACCAAGGAAGAAGATCAAGACAATTTATGAAGCGGTAATTTGTTTCAGTTCATGCTGAAGTTATTTTTATTGTCGCTTGAGGGGAAATTGGTTTGCAGCCAGGATCACAACACACTGCAAACAGAATCCACCAACTCGCCACCAACGCAGCGCCTTTTCATCAGCCACAAATGTTTTAGATTATTTTCTAGACATCACTACATTTCAAATGTTTGGATCAAAAAATAAATTTTCTCACATTCTTTTTTACATCAGGAAATCCTTGCATTTCCTTTATATACAACCCTTCTCCAATATGATTGATTGATGATTTGTCTGTTTGTACAGAGCTGCAATGAGCACCGTTTCCACAAATCGCCTCCAAACCTGGCAGAAACATTTTTCAGGGGTCCAGCTTATGGTGGGCATATGCTGCTTTTCATGTCATTTACATTTCTGTGCTCTGTTATATTTGCAAAAAACAAATTATGCAAATTATGCTAGTGGATCATGAATGGATGATATCAGAATGATGTCACAATGGTCAACGACATCACTGACATGCTCACTTTAAAAGTCAGAAATGATGTCACAGCACATGTCATGTTACGGGAGGGGCTGTTAAGTGCATTTTATGTCAAACAGCTTGTGATCAACGGCTTTGATTACTCCTTCAATGGCAACACTAATAGCAACAGTGTTACATTGCTGTGACATAATTAAGAGTAGAGCTCAAAAAAAGGATAAAGTCTTATTATTGAGATGAAGCATGCATTGAGATGATGAGATGAGTAAAACAATGAGGATGGAGACCTGACAACACCAGCAGCCTAATGATGGCGTTAATGACAGCAACACACAGTGCACAGCTCAGAGCAGCGCGCACAACTGCATAGACACTAACTGGGATGATTCTCTGCAGCGCTCAGTGTCCCTGTTCTCACACTCGCGCAAACACACACACACACACACACACACGTCTGTATCTCCCCCGTGACTCATTTCACTGTTTCGTACCTGCGCATGGTAATTAAAACGCCTCGCCAAACAATCTATCAGTGAATGTGAAGGTGCAAACTTCATCCCAGGAGACAGAGCGATCGATGCAGCCATCTCCAGGGTGAATCTATGGTTCAGTTCACACAACGGACAACACCCAGCCGCAACACACAGAGCACAATAGTGTGAGCATTCAGCCGTGCCATTAAATACAACAACACAACAATAAAATAATTCTTATAGAGAAGAGAAAGAACCCTAGTGAATATTTGGGCTTTTTACCAGAAACCTCAAACTATCCAATTACATTTATGAGGTACAATTACATCAGATATGCAGATGCTGATTTCAAAAAAACAATAAAACAAAATTAATATTTCTTTCGGTAACCACCAGGGAAGATTTGGATGATTTTGTTACTAGATGGGCTTGGGGGCGGTAGGAAGAAGCGATTGATCTGTTTACAGGGTTTATTTACATGGTGAGAGGGGGGCACTCAGACACGTGTCTCCTGTGATGGACTATCATCGGGTGCAATTTAGTCCGGATCCTGAAATTGATCCAGATCTGATGGATTACGTTAGGGGTATATTCTCAGACTGGGATCACATTAATGGCATTGTCCGTCATTTACAATTCTAGTCAAGGATATAGATTCAGAGGAAGCTGTTGGGAATAAAAAGAATGATGGATGCTGAATAATAAAAAAAGAACGACAACCTGGTAAGAAAATCATAAATAGTTACTGTTTGTGCTTGTAACAAAAGTAACAACATCTTTTAGAATGTTTGTATGTGCATCCTTCTTCATACAAGTTAACGGACGTAAAAGCACAGCCAGACACAACCAACGTGATTTTAGTCAATATCATCCTCACATGATCTGCAATATTTCCATACAGAAGTGTTTTTTGGGTTCTTTTGGTTCAGTGGAACAAGTTCACTCAGTCTCCGGCAGCTTTTCACAGACTTGGCACCTGAGGGAATTGACCACCATGGAAAAAAAAACCAGCAGTGAAATATGAAGCTGGACCATGGCAGGCCATTGTCATGTGACAATTGCGTGTGAAGAACATGACGCTGATACGATACTGAGACGTCACACATTGTGCGGCTACATAAACCTGATTTCCTGTGAAATTCAGGAATCAAATCCAAATCAATTGCTCACACAGCTCATATTGACATTCAGCCTAGGAAAACTAGTCCTAAGTACACATTGAGTTATTTTACAGCCAACCAACTACAGCAATAATAATAGCAATGGAGCATTTTTACCTTTGATACTATATGAGGCTTTAAGTACACTTTAACAGCAGCCTTTTACTTGTACTTGAGTACATTTACACTGCGACTTTGCTACTTGTAATCTGCTTTCACGATAGCCATGCCTTCTTATATTATTGCTGAATTCTTGTTTCTCTGCAGCAACAACCTTGGGAGAAAACATTGGTCTCGGCAAAGAAAGCAGAGCAGACAGTGAAGTCAGGGGGAGGAAGAGGCAGAATGAAAGAACAAGGCCTGCAGAAACCACAGCAGGGAGCATCTTTCTTTCTGTGCCTCCACCTGCCTTTTCTCCAGGGCCAAGCAAGGGGAGCAGCGAGGAGGCATAGTGGTAGAGAAGAGAGATATCAGCACTCTGTATCTGAACTCCCTACCCTCAGTAATACACCCTGGAGACTGCTTTCCTGTGCAGAAACAGGCAGATAGACAGTAGACAACTGCAAAGGCTAAAACCCCACATAGCTGAAAGGAAGCCTCCCCTAGCTGGGCCCCCAACTCAAGACAGAAGAGGAGGATGTTTGGGTGTGGAAGCAGGACGAAAAAGCTGAATCGACTGAACCTTCTTATTGTTTTAGGTGCCAATCACACCTTCGCCAGGTACCCTTAATTCATACAATGCAAAAATGGGATGAAACTTAATCTAATCTTTACACAGATACGTGTTTGGAAAGAACAAGTGAAACATTCTGCCATTGTCAGCATCGTTGAGCAAATGAGCCAGAGTGAGGCATTTCACATGTGTCATCTTCAACAAGCATGCAGATATTGCTCTGTGCCTCTGGGAGTTTGTTTAAACAACTTAATTTGCATTTTAAATCCCATTGGATTTGGTATTGTTGCACTCGCTAGAAAACAACTGGATCCCTACCATGCTGCTGTATCAAAGTGGGGGTTACGTGGAGAGAATCGTCGTGGAAAACCTCAGGTCACCTTGAGAATGTAGTAATGTCAGCCCAAATCTCCTCCAGGTGTTTAAAGATGTAATTATTATTTTTGTTGTAATCTATCTATCGCTTTAGGTAACTCTCTTTCACTGCCGTTTCTGTATAATGGTTGATTTGAGGCACACACACACACACGCACGCACGCACGCACGTCTCCTCCTGTTAGTTCAGTGATCCTGCCTCAGAGCTGGCAGCAAAATGAACTTTTATATTAAAATGTCACTTATTGGATGTGCCGTTTACGTCGTCACTTGACATTCAGAGTGACTTGACCAAACACAGCCCTGTCAGAGATGACTGAAAGCATAATATGGATGCTTGAGGAGCCGTTTGTGAAGATGCCATTCTTCCACATTGTTAAAAGCCTGAGCAGGGGGGGAAAAAAAGAACCCTCTGTGTTCAATGCTGGAGGCGTACAAGGAGACGGGGAGGGGAGGAGGAGGGTGGGGTGTTGGTAGACAGGACAGCTGGAACTGAGCCTTCCTGTCTGGCACGGTGCAGCGAAAATCCCTTCCACCCCAAATCACACCTCGACCCCCCCACTCCTCCTCCTCCCTGCAGGTTATTGTGGTGTGAGCGAGGCTCTCATGGGGCGAACTGCCAGTACGGATAAACGAGTGAACTGACTTATTGGATACACTACACCCACCACCCCCTCCCTCTCTCGCTCTCTCACACACACACACACACACACAAACACATACACACACGTCCAGGTTTGTGTAGACCAGGTATCACACACAGTACAAACTTCCAGATAAATGTGTGCATTAACATGAAAATATTTCTGTAATTAAATCATTTCCAAAACATTCAGATACAGTTCACCTGCTGCCCTTCAGGTGGGCTACATTGTAGAAGCAGCAGAAGAAGAGAACACTCCACTTCTGCACAACTAAAGTTGAGTGAATCTCAATCAAAAACATTTAGATGCAGAACTCAAAGGCTTAAAACAGAGCAAGATTTAGACTAGAAATAATAAGAAATTAGACAAGGGGTGAAACTAAATTAAATTTCAAAACATTGTAAGATGAAATCGCAATACTTCAAAATGTTGGCTTCTTACAACACAATGCATGTGATAGGAAATATACCTGTGCTCACATAATGGACGGTGTGAGGTTAAAAGTAGATGTAATTGCATGCGGTGTGTGTGTAACTTGTACAAACACACAGATGTATAGGTCGTCGCAGGAGCGTCCCCCTGTCGTTCTCTGCCTCTATGAAGTCTGACACTGATAAATGACGGCGATCACAGCGCCGACTGCTGCTTAGCCTTATCACAAAATGAGCATAATGAAACGGAGAGAATGAACACAGAATGGAAAGAACTTCACAAGATGGAGGGAAGAGAGAAGAGAGTAGATGGCGTGAAGGTCTGCGTTCTCGCTCACCTTCTGGAACCAATCACAGTGGTCTCAACTGAATTGATTCATTTTTGTATCGTTTATGCCTCAAAAACAATTTACTCGAAAAATACAAGAATGGGACTCAAGATTGATGGGAGCACATGGTTGAACGTTTTGACAAGATCAGCGCAGTAATGGAAGAATGTGGTATTTTAAGGCCTGTGAAGCAGAATTGGCGAGGCAATTCCAATCTGTGTGTTCAGATGACATTTAAAAAAGCAAAGAAATCGCATCAACACATCAAATATACACACATGAATGTGGCCCGGCATCTTCCCTTCTGTCTATCGTGATAGTTTAACAGCAAAAGCTTTAAAGTGAATCACTGAAAATGTTATCTATGGATTAACACTCCCTGATAGGCTAAATGAACAACCAGAGATTTGGATAAATGCCCTGAGATTTCCACCTGAGTCTAATCGACCTCTAGAAAAGAATTACCAAACAAATGGCCTGGGATTTGAGTTAATGAACAAAGATTTCTAATTAAGGCCCACAAATCTTAAAAGGCAACTCTTAAAGCCTCGGAGGGCCTCTATTGGGGAAAGGATCAAGAATAAATGCTTCTATTCAAACTGTAAAAAAGTAACAATAACAATGACTCAGAATAGGTATAGTTGCATTCTTTCTCATATTTTTGGGCTGATTGTACCACTACCTTAATTGCTTTTAAAATATTACTTTATGCTTAAAATGACATTGAAAAAAGTGTGGAGCATCAATTTAACCAATGGACATACAAGCTGGAGAAGATTATACTTTATATCTCAATTAGGCAATAAAATCTGATTTTGCTGCTAAACTGTATTTACATATAGTTTAGGGTGACGTGAGGACATCTGCCTTCTTTATATTCTTAACGCAAGGAGACACGTGTAATGATGCTGGAGCTGTGAGGAATCTGGAAACAATGTGGGCATCTTTGACTTCGGTTCATTACTGTTAACAGAAGTAAAGACTAATTTTCGATATTCTGGCAGCTCAGCGGTTTCCTTCCATCCTTTGCACACAGCTTGTGCTCATTATGCTGTGGGTTCAACTCAGGCCTTAGTTAAATGTCATCCCTCCATCTTTGTCATTCAGCATTCATTACACCAAGCCACACCCAACAAATGTCATAGAAGATGTGTAGCGAGGCTGGGACTCTTGACAATTTCTTACTATTCCACTCACCATTCATGTTTGTTGCATTCCTGTTTGCATTAAACGTGTTCTCCAGCCAGGGTGACTATTTCAATTTGTGCACAGGTTTGACCTCACAAATGCGTTTTACCTGTACAGATTGCATTTATTACAGACGTCTGCATGAGGTCTGACAGGTGGGACTGTACATGTCAATGGTGCCCATATCTTGCAGAGAAAAATAAAATCAAGAATAATCCAGTGCCAGTCTGCATTAGCGGTATGTTCCAAATAACCAGCAATATTAACTTCATCAATTTAGAACCAAATACACACCTTTCATGTCCCAGACCATCATCAGACCATCTGTGTATTAAGGTGGCCATTAAGATACATCTATGCTTGTGTATCAATTTTTTTTTATCAAATGGCATTTGATAAACCACTTTGTAGTGAAGTGGGAGGACAGGAAAAAAAGACTTCTGCAGAGACTATAAATGCCAAACTGCAGGGGTTTATCGTAATTGCTTTAATGTATTTGTTGTACAGTGAGCAGAGGCTTTGAACACATGAATCCTGGTGATAGAGAGCTACAACTCAGTGATACTGTCAAAGTACATCTGTGCGATGAACTTGTTTTCCAAACTAAGAAGAGAGCAACATTATTTTGGAATAACTTCATGTACAGTTCCAGTTGAGTGCAGTTCATTTGGGAGAGTGATTTCACTAAAAACCATGTCTGGATTCCCAGAAAGCCGTTATCCAACTGGGTAAAAAAAAAAGACAGCTGGCCTACTTTCCAAAACTTTTTAAACTAAATCACATTCAATCTATAAGAGGTGGACAGACAACGCCTGGCCTTTGTCAATACTCAATCTTTTCCTCTTCTCAGCGGGTGCCCTATTAACACGTGAACGCAAGAAAGTGAGCGAGAGGGAAACAAGTAGAGAGCGCGTGACTCAGCACATTAAAAAAAGAATAACAGGTGCAAGAAGATGTCACATGTAATAGGGACACAACAAATCCAGATGCCCTCTGAGACAGTGAGCTGCAACACCAGAGCGTCTCTCTCTCTCTAAAAACAGAACAAGCTGCCTCTTTGCAGCACTAATCAGAGGCGACGTTGGGAATACGATTCCTTGGTTGTAATCTATTTGCAGCAGCAGCACTAAGCTTCATTTGCAGGAGATTTCATTTGCGACATGGGCGCGTTTGTCTTTGTCAAACTACAATTTAGTGGAGCTAATGAGCTTGGCATATTGTACAGTTCTGGACAACAGAAAGCCATCAGTGCTCATCAGACACCCGCTGTTACAACACAATGGCATTTATTATCTAGAAAGAATTTGTTCTAATATGAAGCTGCAAATGAATTGTTTACATGACGAGGTGTGTTTATATGCACCCAAGCACACACACACGCCTACTTTCAAAATCACACAGTAGCCAATACAAGCTGCGTTTAGTGACAAGCAGTTAACAATCTCAAATAGAAACGACACCATGTAATAATGTATAATTGGAAATGAGCTTCCTGTCTCAATCATAACAAACCAATTTAATCTCTGGTTTACCAGGCAACAGGTAAGATATGCATGAAGTTAAACGCTTGCATCATTTGGTCTCACTACTTGTAAACAAAACTCATTCAAAATTAGAAAACTGTGCTACTTCATGACTTACTTTCACTATTCATGTTAGATGGAGCTCATTGAAGGAGAATTAAAGTTACAACTCAACTGAAAACGTACTGGAAGAAAACCCCAAAAAAGGCCACTGCAATGGAATAAAACCCAGGAGCCATAACAACAAGCAAAAGCCAAGAATTACAGGAATAAATTCTACAAAAATGTGTGTGTGGGGGGTGAATTGCCAAGCTATGGTTGTGAAGAGTGTCCCAGCAGTCAGAAGGTGATTGGATATGCATTCTCGCCCGATCACTAAATCCCATGTCAGGCATTATAGCTTCAGCGCTGAGTGGTATCATGTTTGAAGTATTGCTGTAGTAGCAGTTTAATGCGATATGCTGCATGTTCTCATGCTTGATCCTGAATCGTGTGCAGGGTTACAGAGCATCAACCTCTCAGAGCTGCATCTCCCCTCTGGACAAACGCAGATGCGGGCAGAAATCCACCCGAGGGACAGTTAAGCACAGCTCTGACAGCCCGTCTGTCCTCGCTCTGCGTCCTCAGCATGTCTCTGCTATGATATGTCTGCCACTCTTTGCCGTTAAGGAGTTTTACTGTTTGCTCCCTGAGGGGCCACCTGTCATTGTCCTGCAAAAACCTGTATTATGTTTATTTTAAACCGACTTTGGGATTTTTATAGTTATGTCTAGACACTTGAGCACATTTACCATTTTCCAAACCTCATTAAAGGAGCAATTCGTAGGTCTTTTTCTGTCCCATAGTTTTTTATTATTTTCTAACTTACCAACTTCAATGCAAATTTATCAACAAACATTTCTTATCTTTTACATTGATATTGATCATGATATCGATATTGCCGATAGCTGAAGCTTATCTATCTAAATAGTCGTCTGCAACCCTGCCCACAGGTATCAAGCTGTCCAGCTCAGCAGCTCTTTGTAAATAAAAGCCAGACCCCAAAAAAGACCAAGTGCCTCTTTGTTGGACATGACTGACATCTGAACTACTGCAGCTAAAGACAAGAAAGGGCATGACTGACTTCCAGTTAAGTAACCTCTATGTGTGTGTGTGTGTAGCCTAAACAACGCTTTGAACAACCAAATGTGTGTACTCCAGATAATTGCACAACCAACAACCAGCAGATGTAGAGTAGACTCATTCACGGCGCTACAATTGCAGACGCACACACAGACACACTCACACACGCGCGCGCACGCCAAACACACACAGACACACACACGTCTTTATCCATATACATACACATCCACTGTGTAGGAAAGAGGCTCTCCACAGCAGTGTAATTAGGCTTGGTCACTGCAGAGACGTTGTAATGGATAACCCTGTCTGAGGATGGCCAGGGGCAGCACACATAATTGAGCACACTGTCTATATCATTTGTGTGTGTGTGTGTGTGTGTGTGTGTGTGTGTGTGTGTGTGTGTGTGTGTGTGAGTGTGTTTCACAAGGGACAGCTACAAAAATGGCATTGCCTACTGCTCTGTTTCTATTTGCTGGTTTATCTGTGCAGCAGCTCCTAATTAATCTACATTTTCAATTCCTGTGGATACCGGGTGGTCCGGGATTTTGGCTTTGGGATTTGAACCTTCTTTGGCCTATTAAATAAAATTGAAGGAACATAACTAATATGCCAGCTTACACAGTATGAGCACATCCAGTAGCTTCCTGGAGCCACGTTTGAAGTAATTGGTGATACTCCATTTATGCAAGTGGAAGGGAAGCCACTTGACATATAAGCAAGGTGCTTAAAAGTGGTGACTGTAAAGGAATAGCTGCTTTTATCCACTTGTATGCACCCTCTGTAATGTACTTTGCGTGTGTGGACTGCCATAACATGCTCCAAACGCCCCGTTCAAGCATGGACTGCACAGCCTATTCTTTCATATTCACTGTCTGCATCGATTTCTTACGTGCACATTTTGTGAAAATGGGTGGGTCTCCTTGTCTGCGGCAGGCTCTTTTCTAATTTTTGGTTCTAATGATCCGTTTCCACATATCCGAATAACTTTATAATCCCTTACGGCTGGAAATGGAGAGATATGCTTCAGAAGCTCCACTCCAGATCATTGATGTGGTTAAACCCTACAGAGTGGACAGTGCTGAGTGGTATGCTGCCCTTTGGTGTGGAGGCAAAGATTATGTGCTGCAGAATATTTGAAAATGTAATCCATCTAATATAGAATATAAATGTTTGCTGAAGGGATCTCTTGGAGCCACTTTTACCAACATCTTTGAAGTCCCATGCAGCTTGCTGGTTTTCCGATTTTCAAGGTGCATAATATCACTGCGTGCAACACAGCAACATGTAGGTAAGTCCTCAAAAAAACTCTGAGAAAAAGTCTATGAGAGACAGTTGCCATGGTAAGGGGAGTGCTGAAACACATAATGAAAGCCTGACTGCAGAATGCTCAACTTTCTATTATTATGCCGCACCTTCAACCAGCATTGGTAATTACACTTATAAAAGAGCAAAATTGCTCCTAATGTTGTAGCAACAACATCACACCTACACAAAGTGTGAGTTGTGAGGGATTCAACAATTGTAAACTGAAAATTAGAGATTGAAGTTTGCGCGGATATAACTGTGGCAACGACTTCAGCCTTGAAAAGCTCACCTGAAGAAGACTCCGTGATCTGCCTCATCACTGTGGAGTCAAGAGATCCACCACAGTTTTGAATTTCACTAAGTGCCCCAAAGTGCAAATTTCAGTGATTAAAGCTCAGTTAGAATGTTTTTGTCAATAATTGTGACTGCTGAAGATCAAACCACATTTGATGAGTAATTAATACAGAGATCCGAGAAATTCCAAAGGTTTCACAATTGTTTTCCTGACACTGTAACAATGAAATAATAACCCATTGCAGGATGTATGAATCACTGCAGCTCGCTATGGTAACGGCACGACAGAAACCGTTTCATCTTCAGTTATGACCCATGATATGTATGAGTCACACCACTTAGATCCTTGTTTCTCATGCTGTGTATGGTGGATGTCATGATTATTGAATCTCAACAGTTAAGATCAAATATAGGACACACTCACACCTTGTATCAAAATGTTATCCCGATAAATGACCTGGATGATGACTTCCGATGGGTCAGGACTTGCATTCAAATGTTTGCTTATCTGGATTCCACGTTCCAGGTGCAGGTACCCATCACTGGTGAATCCTTACCCCTGATTCAAAGTAACTGGGAAAAAGATGAGGAAGATGTTGATGATGGAGAAGATGAGGAAGGGCAACGCTTTGTTGTGGGGGCAGATTACATCATTATATCCCCAGGGAGAGAACACAGTGCACATGGTCCAATGCGGCACTAAAGTGGAAAGAACACACGTCCAAGAAATCAGCAGCACAATTGTTTTTTGGCCAAATATTCTGATACAGAAAAGGATTGATTCCAAAAACCCTACAGTACAGATTGCACCTGCCAAGTTGTGGCATGTGTTCCAGGCCACCCCTCTCAAATTGTAAATGGCAACACAAACTCATAGCAACAGACTGATGAGGCAGCTCTGTGTGTATTACATTTCATTAACAAAGCTCTGATTGGTTTAAAAGGAAAACAAAGACGCTGAACCAGCCTTTCGTTTTTGGTCTAATACTTCATTTACATTTCTCAGATTCCCTCTGGGTGTCTTTGGGGTGTCGTGCTGCCATTTCTCAGCTCGTCATGAAACATTGCCTCCAGTTTTGATATCCACAAAAATAGCTCACACTAAATATAACAACAAATCTGTTTCCTGAATCTGAGGCAAATTAACACGGGCAGATCCTCAGAACTGTGGCGGCATGGAAAGCTGAGTGAAAAGAACACTCACTGTCAAACCATCCCGCAATGTTATGGCTTAAAATCACATTCACAAGGTCGGAAAAAAGGTACAACACAAATAACAGAGACTCCCCAGACTCTTCCCGAAATTATGATGTGGCCTGCTGGAGGCTGGGGAGCTGTTTCAGCCTGCAAATGACCGATCCAGTACAGGGAATACACAACGCCCCTCTCTTTGCCTGCCTTCCAGCCTCTCCTCTTCCTCTTCTTTCCTCCTTCAGTGTGACTGCCAACAGATGAATCCTGCCAAGTCCCAAGTGTGTGTGTGTGTGTGTGTGTGTGTGTGTGTGTGTGTGTTTGTGTCGCTGTGGCTTTCTACTTTGATGGCAACTTTAGCAATAATGTGTCTAATGGAAGATAAGGAACACTCTAAGAGCCGAGCACTTCCCCCAACAACATCACGCTGAGTGCAAAAAAGGGAGCGCTCCATCCCCCTCTGCTTCATGGAGCACACACACACAAATACACACAACTTGCAATAAACCCCCATGCAAAGATGCTAACGACACATATGGATAAGGAAATGAGGAGCTGCTTTTATCATCACACACACACACACACACACACACACACACACACACTCTCGAGTCCCCCATTTGAGTTTCAGTTACAGACGGACACCTCAGAGAAATTGTAAGCTTTGGATCGCCATGTTCAAAGCTGACTTCCAATCACTTCTCCAACAAAGTACGTCCACACACACACACACACACACACACACACACACACACACACACACACACACACACACACACACACACACACACACACACACACACACACACACACACACACACACACACCAGTAAGTGCTTTCTGCGAGACCGAAGGACGAGCGAGGCAGGAGGCACTTACAGAGAAAGACAGAGGGAGAGTCCTTGACTGCCGGCTGACCTCGCAGCTTGTTTGTGCCGATTTTGAGGAGAACGTTGTGATGGAGGGGAAAGCGGGAGGCAGAGGATTTGGAGTTTATTACAGAGAACACAGCGCGCAGCGACAGGCGCAGAGACGAGCAAGCCAGAATGATGGAGGACACGGAAGGTCTGAGCCCGGTTTGAGCTGCATTGTCAAGCAATGAATACAACAGTAAACACCTTAACCTGATGAATGGCTTCCTTGTGTTTCTTTTCCGTCTTACACTGATGAATCACTTGGCTGCATCAGATATCCGCCAGGCTCCTGTCTGGTCTCCTCCCTTTGCAGTAACACGTGTAATGACATCTTATGCTTCTGGTTAATTCATCTCATACTTTCAATAGTTTAAAAGACTATTTGAAAGACCTCTAGGGGAACATGAATCTCAAATTTGTGAGATTTAATTGTGTTTAATAACAGCCCAAGATGCTGCCTGAGACCCAATCAACAGGTACAATACAACAATATCACTAATCAGCCATATTGGTCAAGTAATGTTTTCCCCCAACAATACCTCATAATTAAGCTCAGTGAAGGAGGAGCTTGTGGGCTTCATTAAAAGCAGAAATATTGCCAGAGAATGTTGATAGAGATTATTGGTGCCTTGCTGTGCGTCTGGCACCAGGAACAATGGAACCTCTTACATACAAAGATTGTGCATTAAATGCTAACAAGGGAGTGATTAAGTGAAGAGAGTCGTGTATGGTTTGTAGGTGTGAAAAACATAAAAAAAATGGGGCTTTACAGTTTCTATCCAAAGTTTAATGGTTGTGGCAGAGTGAACAAGACTGGGTATGACAAATGAGGGGACACAAAGGATTTAGTATCAGAGTACATTGTATATTTCCTCATATTCAACTTCAGATGCCGAGATACATCATTACTATTATTTTCGATTTCAGGATTACACAGGAGGAAACGTAATGATTGATGAAAGCCCTGCTGTTTGTCACAAAGTAGAACTGTGAAAGCAAAAGCAACGTCTCGTAAAGCTACAAATGCGGTGATTCAAGGCTCTAAGGGTGTTTTGACGAACTTGCTCTCTGATCTTTTTCTTCTGACACAACCCCCAGATGCATAACTGAACCAAACACTCAACCAAAACATACAATTGACGTCTTTGTACGGTAACGAACACTGTCAGAGAGCTCCTCGCACCTTCGACGGCAATTACAATCAGAGGACGAGGGAGTTTTGTCCTGCTCGGTACATTCACAGAAGGAAACAGAGATGTTCCGGCCAAGGAATTCTCTCTATAAACACAGACCGTGTAAATTTGGCTGACATTAATATCACCAACTCCCACCTGTGAATAGACCAATTACATCATGTCCCCGAGTAATGAATTTACTGTCCAAACAGGGAAAAACTTGCAAAAGCTGTCTTGACTTTGATGAACTGCGGCTAAAAGCACTGTTGGATTTTATCGGTGGATAGCGGAGAGTGGAAAAACTGAAACCTATTAACAGGACAGGGATTACTTTGGAGTGCACGAGAGGAATATGCAGATTCAGGTCTGGGGAAAAAGATGGATTTTTAAGCTATGCGTGCGTTGTACAGAGGGAAGGTGCGGTTAATAATTTCTCTCCTCTGTGTAGTTTATCCCAGGCTACCCTCCAGCACTTGTCTTCCCAGTGTGCAGTATATACCGAGGTCGGGACCTAAATACATTGACTTGCCTACCGCTGAGAGCGCCAACAAGCTTTAAAGCTGTCAGCTTGTCTCCCTCCCTCTCTCTCTCCAGCACTGTCCCCCCCCCCCCCCCCCCCCCCCCGTCCTTCCTATATGTTCAGGCACTTTCCTTTGTTTTGTAGCTCTTTCTGCCCAGCAAAAGTGAAGGGAGTAAAACAGCAAGAATCTAAACGCCGCCCCCCCCCCCAGCCCCGCCCAAAAAAAAACAAAGTGCAGAAATAACAGAAAAGCTTTTGATGGACAGGAAAGGGACAAAATAAGATGATGTGGACATAAACTAAGCAAAGAAACAACATTGGAGAGGCTGACCTCGCAACAAAATTGGATGTCTCTGCTTATTGAGACACAGGCAGAAATAATAATGGCTTATTTAGCCTGTTTCTGCAGTTATTATTGTATTCAATAGTGAGGGACGCAAGGTGTGGAAAATAAGATTGGCATCTACTAAAATAGTGTTAGTGTTAATAATGGAGTGACTTCTGCTTTCACAAGTCCATCTGTGGTCAATGCAGCTCCTGCTAGCAGAGAGAAACATGTCTTGACTTGTATTTCATGTCCTTGAGAGGAGAATGAGAGTTTAAGCACCCGCAGGTTTATCTCTCAATTTTATGCTTTAGTTTCTGCATCATTAAAATAGTGTTAAATATTACAGATTTAGCATCAACTGTGTAGATAAATGCAGTGCTGATCACGTTGTCATAATATATGCACAGAAATATTTCAGTTTCCCTAAAGATGATGTTGAGTTTACTTTTGTTTTATACATATGCCGATATTTATGAAAAAAAATTAAAATATTGATGTCACATTTTTTGTCACCTTCTGCTCTTGGCATGTACGTATAGAAACCTGGTGTCTTGTCAGCGTAACTCCCTCAGAAGAGTTTAATCTGACAGTAAATAGAAAGCGTGCAGCAGGCGGGAACACTGATTCTGCCAAACACACACGTAAACCCTGCAAGCTGCTGTTGAATGGTTGCCAGTGATGCTGCATTGGCCACTGTTAAATTTTTAATAGTCTGAACAGTAGTATGATGTCATTGCATCAGAGCGCAATATGCTTCTGTTTTCCTCCTTTACATTTATCATACGGTACTCCTGTCGCTGGGAAAGGGCTTCTTAGGTGGTAAAGACGGGGCTCGAACATCACCTGCTGTGATTGGATCTGCACCGGGCCTGTCTGCAGACCTGGGTTTAAACTCATAGATCCGTCCAATATATTCTGGTCAAATACTGTCATTGTGTAGGGGGGCAGCCATGCCTGAAGCCTTTTAAGCCTTGATATCTCTCCACAGCCATAGAGGATTCAGACTTGACAGAATGGTAAACGTTTGGCCTGTTGAATTGGGGGAAAAAAAAGTTCCAAATCCAATCTTCAGCGATGGGTGTCAGAATGTTGCTGGTTTCTCCGGCGACAGAGGTCAAAATAGGGGGGACTGTATGAGACTGGCTCTGAGCTCACAGGAATGAATATCATCTTAAGTCCAGTCAGTTGGGAGGATTTGTCATATTTCCTTTTTTGCTTACTATAAAATGAATGAAAAAAAAGATTTCAGTTGATATTGATTCAACTGTAAGGTTTGCTCATAGAGTGTCTGGAAGATCATTTCCTGTTTCTCACCCTCTCCCAGGACACATGTTACTGGTTATTGTTATTATCATCATCATTATTATCCATCCTCTGCTATATTTTGTGTATTATTGTATTGCCTATTGGACACTTGGCTTCTGAAGAGGGAATCTCTTTGAATTTCCTCACAAAGTTTCTTCCTTTCCCATATACATTATTGGGAGTTCTTCCTAGACAGCTCTGGTTCTGGTCGGGGGCCTGTAAAGCCCTTTGAGATACTCTGAGTCTATGTGATATTGGGCTACAGAAATAAATCTGATTTGATTCAAAATGGAAGCAGCTGGTCCATGAAGAAAGGAGGAAACACAGGCTTTAATAGCATAATGAGCAGCTTGGTGAGATCCAATCATAACGCAGAATACAGATAACAAGAAGAATTTTTAATGTGTGAATGTGAGTCCCAACATCAGATGCCATTATCCAGAGAACGTTAATCAGCGATGGTTTGTAAGTGTAAAATGGCTATAGCTGAAACTGTAACAACAAAAACAACTCATCCAAATGTTAGAAAGAAGTCTGTGAGCATTCCTTCTCATTAGAATCTGTTTCAGCATCTTAGCAGACCAACGGCTCATTTAGTCTCGCCGATTAATTAAGCCGATTGATTGGCTGGAATAATCACCTCACTGGATAAGCACGTCCTAATGAGGAGATAATTGAAAAGTATCAATGACTACAACGCAGCGTGAGCAGACGCAGATGGAACATCATGAAAATCAAATTAAGATTTCCAAAATGCCTTTCTTTCATTTTCATTCAGTAATTATTTCCCTTTTTTTCCACTGTTCTGATGTGCTGATGTGGATGTTAACAGAAAGGGGAAACGATGACCTCTATGCACTCAATCGTCCCAAGGTGATACCAGTACAAACCAAGGCAGAGCAAGCAGAGACCAATTTCTTTTAAACTGAGACTTTACAGATCCAGACCAACATTCGAGGGGTTCTTTCCTGGGCCATGTGCCACCTTTACACCCAGTCCAGATCAGCTCCAGTTATGTTGAGTAATCCTGCAAATAAAAAAACCAACCCACAGACATGGATGAAAGCATTTTGCATCTGCAGATCGGCAGATTTCTACACACACCAGCCAGCAGATTGATCCCTCTTAACATGAATTCACCTCATGACTAAGAGCCATATTCGGACATTCCCCTCCTGACTCATTCATTTCTATATTAGTCTTAACCCCTTAGTAATTCAATTGAGAATTACCGTACAGGAAAATCTGCTGATATGCTCACAACGGCATACCTCTTATTCTCCTGGTTTTTTTCATTCTGCCTCCAGGAGAAAAGAAAAACATTTATGCATCACTGGGTAGAATGCACACACTCAATTCCATAAAATCTCTCTTCCATATACTATTCTCAAATATCTTTTCCCCACAAAAACATTATTCCCTTCTGACGACAAAGATTATCTCCCTTCACAACATTATGAAGGCACCAATATGTCACCATGAGATAATACTGATTGCTGCAAGTGGCTGTGAGACGAGAACGTCTGAATATCAGACAGCAGCGTGAGACGCTTTGGTTATGGCACTGACTTGAACAGAGACTAGACAAGAAAGAGATATTTGGCTCGGGCGTGAAACACGGTTATCTCTGGGCAGCAGTGTTGAGGTATTTATTATCTACAACAAATCTTGCATTTAGTTTTGCAGAACAGGTTGCAGTGTGTAGTAAACTGCTTCGTTTGTGCCTGCCGACACTTGGTGCAAACAAAGAATGAGGATGTTTCGTCTTATTAAATATCTATTCTAGTATCTAATTCTTATATATAAATATATTGAATCCTGTGTGAACCTGGATTTAACTAAGTAAAGATCTGTGGGTTAAAAGAGATCAGTCAATCACTCAATCGCTCGACCTGAAAACAGCCAACAATCTCCAAACGTGAGTTGAACACTTTCTTTACCAACCCTGCCAGTTTGTGATGCAGGAGGAAAAGAGAGGACGTTGGTTCTGTTTTTCTCCGGGTGAAACGCTCCCTCACAGCTCTTGAGAAAACTTATTGGAATTCACTCCCCAGTTTCAATTCGTCCTTTTCCGTGGGAGGTGACACAATCATACCTGACAACATAATTTCATTTTGGGCTAAATTCAACAGATCTGCAGCATCTCGATTTCAGGGAACGGGACTTTGGCGTGTGCTGCACCCCCGTTTTGTGATTTAGTATAATTAAGACGAGGTGTATTTTTAGATACAAAACTTGCATAGTGCAGCTTAGTGGGCAGAACCCCTGCTGAGTGAGGGGTCTGTCTCTGTCCATTAAAATAATGAGCTATGTTTGACAGAGCCCGAGTCCCACAGCCAGCTGTTAGGAAGCTCCTGATATACACCAACTTTTAAAAGCACAGGGGTAGATGGCAATGGTAATGGATCTAACACTCCTGTCTGCTCAAGGGCACTGAGGCATTTAGCCTTCCTGGCTTATCCCCTCCGCTCATTCGCCTTCTCCTCCTCTTCACTATATGTCCCCCCCTCCCACACACCAACTTAAGATTGTGGCCGACTGTCCTTTGGCACATCTGCCAAGCTGCCAGTTCAACACCTGTGGAGACTTTGCTTGCCAAACCACAGATGACAAGAGAAGTCAAGCAACAATAGTCAGGGCAGTGTGTTGGTCCAGTCCGTATGATGTAACTAAATGTAAAATCTGGTGGGCAATTTAGAGAATAATAGGGAGAAAGTAAAGACTGGACCAGGTGTAATGGAAGGATTTTGGTTGATGGTTATCATTTGTGGCATGTACAGATTTAATGGGTAACGGCAAAAAAGAGCATGACCCTGCTGAGTGAATAATGAATGATAGAAACCAACCAAACTGTCATTCATAAGCTCTGACTTCACACATTGCAAGCTGTTACACAAGTAATCACATCAAGTGCACACTCCTACCACATTAGTTACCACCTGTATTCAACACGTCTCTGCACATGAAATAGTGCCAGCATCCTGTCTTAACAATGAGATAACAGATCCAAATGTAGGGGATTTACACTAGTTGTGCTTGAATGACAGACTGAATAAATTGGGAACCACTTGTGAATGTAATATATCATATAAACAAAGAAAACAACAAAAACAAAAGGAAACAGACAGATGTGCATTACTTGGCATCATTTGGCATCAGCCACAGCCTGTGAGCTGCTGTGTGCTTCCTCCTCTGCATGTGAGCAGCTGTGTCGTCCCCTAACACTCCTCCTCACATTCTCTCAGATATTAAAAAGCAATGTAGAGGCATATATGTCACTCACCGTTCCCAGAGATGTGGTTCTCGATCTCCCCGTGTCCGGTTTGCCTTGTGGACGCACTAAGTTGCAGGTAGAGTCCCACGTAATGTAAACTCCCCAGCAGCACCCTGAACGCTCCCATCTCTCTGGTTGATCTGCTCTCCTTCCTCCGCTTTCTTATTTCACATCGGATGGAGGAGTTCCGCGTCGAAAACGAGTTTTCCCTCTTAGTCCGAGTGACTTGTTGTGATGCGGGAGGCGGCGAGAAACGTGCGTGGAACAAAGAGACGGAGGTGGAGAGAAGCGTTAAGTGGCGGCAGCCTCCTTCTGTGTCGGCAGCTTCACTGACGGACTCCGCTCCCCTCCCCTTCAGGTGGGTCTACATGCGGCGGAGGGAGATGGTTCGCGAATAGGAAGCGCTGCGGCTTGCGGTGGGGAATATCAATTACGAGCGGAGTGATACGAACATATTTTGTAAAAACTACATTTTATTACAGCGCAATCTTAAACTAGCAAATGTATCTGTATCTAAGGGTTCAACATAATGTTTGTGTATGTTAACCGAATAAATACTATAAAATAAACACTATGTAACTGTTTTTTCGCACCCATATTCCGACAAGAGGGCTGAACTGACAAAGAACTACGTCACCACCGCAAGTGGTACTCAAAGGTTAAACATTTTAAGGGATAGAAAGTTATGTAGCCTGAACTCACCGCACGACCATGTTCATACAAAATCCAGAAAGTGCATTTCGGTGTCACGTGATACCAGTTGACCAATCACATCCTTGTAATCTGAATACAGGTGGAACCAATTACGTGGTGCAATTGACATGAATTATGGCTGCATTCCATTTAGGTGTCCTGTGGTTACACCTGGGAACCACAGGAGTGGAGGACCACCCATGACCATTCTCATTGGGTCACATCATGGGTGTGTGAGAATGTGTGTTACCTGTCCGAGCAAACAAAATAAAATTTGATGAATGTCAAAGATGGCTCTGTTATTCTGCTGCCATTAGACCTTTCACGTCGGAAAATGATCTCTAGTGTCTGGCTTAGACACTGGAAGCTACAATGATCTCCAAGCACCAGGGGAAAGTGAAGCGGCAGATAAGTCACAGATCAAGTCTGTTGATCACCTTGCTTGCTGGTGTGTTGTGCAGCAGATTTCTCTCTTTGTCCTCTTTCCAGCAATCTCTGGCATCAATGAATCACGCAGCTACAGTGACATCTGGAAGGACCCAGACATCAGTGTGTCAGATGACAGGAATGACATCCTTAAATGTTGAGCAGCAGGGATGGCCAGGCTCATAGATGTCTGGGTTTCCCTCTGAATGCCAATGTTGGTCCTACCCTGTCACTTTTCAACATGTTCACTGTCACTCTAATGTCCAGAGCTCAAAGGATCTTCACAAGTGTCCACATTGCAACATGAGAAAGTAGCCAAATGAGGATGGCTGTTGGTGTGGTGTTCCACATGTAAATCTGCCCACATGTGTTATCCCACCCTGGAATGTTGTTGGTCACAGATGGTATGTGTGCATCATCACTAATGTCAAAATGAATCAATCAATCAAAATGTTCACATTGGATAAAGGTATGCTCTATTAGTCTTGTGTACTGGCCAACTCCCATTTAATGTCCTTAATTTCAATGATCAAAAACACAATTAAGACAGAATATATAAAATGAAAAAATACTGGTAAGATTAAGGGCATCAATGTGCAGTCATAAGTAAGATTAGACACTTAGACTGGTCTCGTAGCTGAGACGACTCTGATTCAACAGAACAAAACATGCCGCTGGGCAAATTAAAGGGATTGGAAGGGGGGTAGTTAGTGTCCTATGGTGGGTAGTTAGTGTCCTTATGCAGAGGAGGCCCCTTTACCGCATGTATGAAAGCTTCATCAATAAGAATTTGATTTGTGAAATATTGACAATAAAGCACCAAACACCTTAAGGGAACTTTTGGTTGTGACAGATGTGAAGCGATGATAAAAATATGTCTGCCTGCTCAATTAAGATGTACTGAATAATCTTTACTGAGAATGTTCCAGATTTATCATTGTGGCTGTACAGTATGTATTAGATAAGACTGCCAGAATGAGCTCAGGCCAACAAGAAATATATGGACAGTGTAAACACAGTATCTATTCCTCCGGTCTGAAGTGTTTGGCGCCAATCTAAGCCAAGCTAATCCAAACGTGAGTCTAGTCCTCAGGTTAGCACATACATGCAAAGCACAGCAACCCCCATGTAGCGTTCTGGTGTAATAGATGTTGTCGTCTCCATGTCCGGCAGTGTTGTTGTGCTGATTCGCTGTCTGTGGTGCTGAAATGCCTCCTCAAAATTGCAGCCTTGGTCACATATTGAAGAGTGAAGGATACATTTTGTCTGAGTAATGACAAGCTGCCCTATGATATGGGCTATTGGACTTTATGAAACAATATGTCACCGCCTGTATACTCTTCAGTGAGCTTCAGCACCTTTTCCACAACAAGGCAACATACCCAGGGGGCATTCTGTGTCTACCTTGTTAGACAAGGTGACATACAGTACATTCCCAGGAATAAGCAAGAGAAAGCAGGATTTCTCAACTGATTTTTGCTTCCAAATTTGGTTTGACATCCAGAATAAACCAACACTGTCTCTGTTGTTCCTGTTTCTTAGATTGGTTTGTCACAAGTATGTTTGATATGATTTTGGTTACAGCTTCTCAAATCTGAGGTTTTCCTGCTTTTCATCTATCAATATAATCCCTTTTCAACCTTTGTTCAGACAAAAGAAACAATTAAAAAATTAAAAAATAGATCTATATGTGTCAAATGTCTCTCAAAATGTGATGTAACTGAAAGGAAAATTGTGAAATTTTGTAAAAAACGATGTAAGATTGCTGAATTTCTTAAGGAATTGACAAAACTTGAAAAAAAGCATCTCAACCTTTCCAGATCATCAAAATCTATCAGTGTATTTTGAGTAATCTTGCTTGAAAACAAATGTGAACCAACAAAAAAATCAATACATCACCTCAATGTTGGGAGGTGAATCTGTACCCCAGAGGTCCATGTGCTTTTTGAGCTTAAGAGGCTAAGAAACTAAAGGCACAGAAATGAAATCAACATCAACTGTTCATACATTTTTACATCATAGTCAGAAGTGAAGGACACAGGGGTTCAATTACTTATGCAGTGTTTAGAAGCAAAGAATAACAAATGCAGGGTTTCACTGTCCTGATTTTATGTTTCTGCTGATGATTTTATGATGATCACCCGCTGGCGGTCAGTTTACCCCAGAGGCGTCATTAGGCCCCATTTACTGAAGCATGTGCCTTATATTCTGCTGTGCCCCGAGAAACAAACATGGGAAATGAATGTGTTTTTGCATTGTGTACAACATCACGTAGAGAGCGAGAGTGTCCAATTTGATGAAGATGGCTGCAGATTTTTCAAAGGAAGGAAGATGCTGGTTTCTTAAAGATATATGAACAATAAAGAGACGTTTCTGCCACTACTGGCTAACATGACAGTCAATGATTCCATCTAATTTTCCAGTGCCTGAAAAAAAACCTTCTTTCTGAAAACAGTTCTGTGTATTCTCTTCTTTGTGTCTCTGCCTGTTTGCTTGTCATACTGCTGATTCTCTGCAGCTTCCTGTGAAATCTATTTGTAACTGGCACCTTTTGTTTACTGCTTTTTTTCCCACCAGTGTACTGATAATCTCCCTCTTTCCTTTAGACATCTGTTAATGTTGGACCTGGCCATTGGTAAGTCAGTCTCTGTCAGTCAGTTCTCTGTACGAGCGGGTCCATGGCTGAATTGTCAACTTATCACAGTCACCTGTCACACACACTGATTTCAGCTCGCAGTGCACACAGGTGGATGTCATCTTTGCCTCCTATCATGTTTCTCTTCAAAATCCCGCTGGAGGATCAAGTTTTGATTTGATTGACTCCATGGTTTCTCTATTTTTCTCTTCCTAATAAGGTTTCCGTGCTCATTCATACTGAGGACCTGTGGGAATGAATCTATATCTCTTGAGCTATGAGAGGCTATGGGATAACAACTTACTATCTCAAAATAATGACTTCTTGACACAACAACTTTTTCATCCCAAATTTACATCTCAGTATACACACAAGATAACTTTATCAATACCTTTTCCTGGGCCATAATACCTTAGCACCCAAATCTCTTGTTCTGTAACAGATGTAATGTGAAAACAGATTTGGATTATTTTCAAATTCATCTCATCATTCAAAATTGTTCTTCACACTGTATCAATCCTTATATCGACACTCAATATCATAGCTTTTCCTGTCAGTTCCTGATAAAAACCAGGTGCCCATGAGCACAGCGGTGCAGAGTGTTTGCACTCACTCATTCAGAAAATGCAATTATTCTCCTTCCCCTCGGCTGTGAAATTGCTGTACGACCGCTGTTAAACACGGCGCAGTCATAATCACTGATAAGAGATGCATGGGGTTGGGCCTCCGCTGCCAATACAATATGCAAACGACGCCCCGCCGCTCTCCCCAAATCTTGTACCTGAGTGATATTAGAGCTTGCCAAGACACTTATGAAAGGCAGCAGATGTCACAGCTGTTGGTGAACGTCCTCGTGTTCACTCCAAACAGTGCCACTTCCTGATGTGATGGTGGACAGGTATCCAGAGATGGTGTGTTAAGTGACTGATTAATAATACAGAGATTAGCTTCATGTGAGAGAAAAAAACATAATGTAGAAAAAGCTCTCACGCTTGGTAAACACTTACAGAACGCTGCATGGTTTTGTCTCATCACTAAGGGGAATAAATATATATGAATAAACAAATCAGGATCAACAAAGGTATACAGAAAGCCATAATCATGTTGTCAAACCATTTCAAACAGGCTTTTGGGTTGCCATGTTGATATCTTTGCAGGTGCAGGTGGCTTGAAAGCTGCAGTATACGTTCTGAATGACAGGCACTCTAAAATCTGGCTCATTCAATTATCACTTACTTTGAAATTTCACAGATTTTGCTAAGCTGGAGTTGTATATATGTGACATGACTGTGCAAACTCATTTCCTTTCAAATGCAGACAGTGACCAGAAACATACCACATGTTCTAATCCAGAGAGTAGAGACCGGGGTTTTCTATCACACATGAGCTAAATCAAAACTGGAAAACACACTGATTTCACAACCAAACTACAGTGGTAAAGAAAGGTCATGCCAGTAAGACTTCCCCCTCTGTGTGTGTGTGTGTGTGTGTGTGTGTGTGTGTGTGTGTGTGTGTGTGTTACAACAATGAGGATAAGGGAAATTCAATTTTGGGGAAGAGTTGTAAATTTAAAAGCAGGTAAATGCCATGTCCAGTTTCCATCTTTATTTTATTTGCCAAGTGTTTGTTATGAAGAAGAACCCAAATGACCTGCAGCTACTTCAGGTAATGCTTAGCTTTTGAGAAAACCTGCATCTTAAATCCGTGACTCTCTCGTGTTTTGAAATTGACGAAGAACAGCGTGTCCTCATTATTAACAAAATGTATTTTGTCCAGGAAATACCGGGCAAATATTTGTATCTGCCATTATGGGATAAACATATGAATGTGGCGTATACATTGTAAAGAAAACAAACACACAGACAGTTTGGCCTTGGTGGAGGTATGTGCACTGAGTGAACCCTGTAGGCGGGAAAGTTCTCTGCTGCCGAGCACGACGACACCGCACATGCAGTGAGGAATGATTCTATACCTCAAGGTTACATGACAGGCACAATAAGACCGTGGGTTTGTTTGTGTATGCAGCCTCGCTATAATACTCCTCCACACTGATTGTGTGTGAACAGCCACAAAAGGAAAACAGCAGTGGGTTGAGAGCCTGGGAGGTTGCTGAGATCCAGCAGTGGGAGGCTTACAGTCACAGACAAATAAATAAGAAGCAGGTCTGCCTTTCTGAGGATTCTCTCACTGCAAAGGAAGCTGGAGGACAATATTTATATTTGTGTGTGTGTGTGTGTCGTTAGTGCAACAGTAATCTAATGAAATTCCTGTGTACAGACGTTATCAACCGGCTCTGCTAATCTCACTCACTAAATCATGACATTTATCCAATAAACCAAACATGCGATCAGGATTTTATAACCAAATGTTTTATTAGGAAATATTTTACACTTAAATCCAAAACAAACAAACCAGGTAAAGCCAGAGAGCCGAGGGAGAGACATTCAGTTTGCAGATGGCGGTCTGTCGGCAAACAAACAGAGCTACTACATGTATGTCTCATCTTCCCTCTGTATTTCTTACATTAAAAAAGGGCTTTCCGACTTTACACTGAGCGCATTTACATGAAGAATTAGGATTAAATGGTCGTACTGCGAGTCATATTTCTATCGTCACAAAATATGCATGTGTACACAGTCATGTAATGCTGTAGACAGGATTTAGTACTAAAGAAAGCAAGATGGTGCAGTGCAGTAGAGTGGAGCAGCCAGTGGCTCACTGATTATCAAATCTATCCTTATAAACCAGATTATGTGAAAAATCAATTTTCTTCAAACCAAAAATCTTACTTTTAACATTTCACTCGCAGTAACCAAAGGATTTATGTTCATGTAAACACACTCAGTGCTTTCGGCTGTTCCAGAAACGTTTCTGACTCAAGTCCTGCCATCTTTGATCCAAAATCAAGACACCATAGTGCAGATTGAAAAGTCTGACATATAACATCATTATGAGAGTGTGCCTGTGTGTGTGTGTGTGTGTGTGTGTGCGTGTGTGTGTGTGAGATAGATTAGAAGCTTTCTACAAGGTCCATGATTCTTTTCTGCTCGGCTTCTTTGAACTCGTCGCTCTTCCCATCTCCGATGCTCTCTGCGTATTCTGCAAAAGACAAAGGAAAGTCAGCGGATTAGTCGACTTCACAGCAAAGGCGCGGCAGCTTTCCTTTGAGGTTAGACGAGACCATCCCTGGAGCACAACACTCACATGAGCAACATCTATGAATGTGAATTTCATAGTTTACGCAGCTTTGCTCCAGTTACTAGACAACCAAACATCACAAAGAGTGCAGAGATGGAGGTCGGTTTCCAATAGTTTTAGGTTTATGTGTCAAGGACAGAAACGGGTAGATAGGAGCTGACTACAGACAAACCACCGATCAGCACCTGCAGTATGTGTGTTTCCTCTTTTACTGTGTCATACAAAGGCCCGGAACACGCTCAAGGTGCACCGATTCAGGCTTTTCTCTTCTCTCTGCAAAGGGGCGCCAAGGTTTTCTGTTTCTGATCCATTCTCTGGCTGTAACTGCTCCAAATATCACATGGCTGGCTGTGTCACAGGTGAGGGGCCAGTGGATGGCGCTACACTTTTGTTTGGCTTCAGTCACTGCTGCTGGAACAACAGGTCTAAACTCTGCATTTGGCAAATAAACAAAGAGTATTCCTCTTCTCCAATCTTCTTTTTATCTACATCCACTGCCAACCAGATGCCTTCTTTGTCGCTTCTATGATCATCCGTGGGCACGAATAGAATTATAAAGGGCTATACTGCGAGTAGTGTTCTTATTCTTCCATTGTTTTGTCTTTCATCTTTTGGAGTACACAAAGGTCTTTTATGAACCATCTAAAAGTAATTTATACCTTTTTTCACCTGCAAATTCAGGCCTCCTTCTGGGTCATTTAAATGTGATTTGGAGCAAAAACAAACCTCAGGCAAGAGTGAAAGCTTTCCATACAGGTCTGGCTGTAGACACGGCGTGATTTGTGGACCTTCCCTTCAATATGGTGTATTGAAGCGCAAACATTATAAACTAGCTTTCCCCTTCGTCCCGAATCTTTCCATCACTTTGTAACAGAAACTCATATAGCAGAATGGCGCAGCATTTCCTCTGAGGATATGGAGCGATATGAAAAGTCCCAGGAAGTGCCAGTAGCTGTACTGACGTCCACCACGCATCCTCTGGCAGCGATCACAAACTGGTCCAGGTGTACTCTGCAGTGTGGAGGGATCTGAACAACAATGTTTGCTTCATTTGGTGCATCTGCCTCCCACACAAGGCCTCAGAGACTGGAGAACGGTCGATTTGTGAGTCTAATGTGCAGAAAGAGAAAGTTACAGCTGCCCCGGCCCCAGCGGAGTCCGAGTGCTCGCTCCGTCTCTCAGGCAGCCTCTGAGGCAGGGATAACATGTTAAACCCCGGGACCTCCCGACAGGAGATGAGAAAGAAGAGAAACTGCAGAGGCAAGAGAATGAAGGGGGGCTTCCTCAGACAAAGAGCCCTGGGGTAACGCGTCTGTCAACAGTGCTAAGAGGTGCATTCTTCCCTTATCAGGTAAAGTCGGTGAAATTCTCAAGAGGCCGAGAGAGGAGGTATCGATGACCTCACACGATTAAGACGCATTCGTGTGTCCGGCTTCAAAGAGACAACATTCAAACTGCTGCGTCGTGATTTAAGGGCACACACGTCAAGAAAGGTTTCCACCCCTCATTTGTGTCTTAAAGGTTTGCTGTGTTCTTCGCAGCTCAGCTTGTTTGAGAGTGTGTGTGTGTCTCTAATGTCTGTCTTATAAATATGATCAAAGCCACCAAAATTGATAGATGGCCCAAACTGTTTTGGGCTAATTGGGACAGGGCTTAGTGTGAGTGTGAGGTAAATGGTTCCCGAAAGCTCACTGGCTCACAATATTCCTGCCCCTCTTACGACATCACAACCAGCCGAAGATGCAGTAAATGTGTGAAACTCTGTGCAGATGAGGTCTAAAGTTATACGCACAATGCAGCACCGATGCAGAGTGAGAGGATAAAGGTAAGCTCTGGTGTCGCTACACCGCTGCCGTCTGTCTGCACTTGAATTGTATTAACCGTGATCAGCAATTTAATAACTAATACTCTCCACTCCCAATGAAACACTTGAAGGAATGAAAATGTCACTCCGCCTAGTTATTGGAGACAAATCTGGTAAGCACAACGCGCCTGCATAATGTCAGATACACTGCTCGGGCGAAGGGACGGAGTCAGCAGATTTCAGAGAAAAATCGCGTTGTGTAAAGTAACGTGAGAAATCAGGCACAGAGACTACGGGCTGTCAAATCCTCTGCTCAGATGGAGGAGAAATGTTTACGATACTCAAGTCACATCACGCACAATCTACTGTCACAGGTTCCCAGTGCAGGAGAAACCCAAGATGCCTTTCACTTCCTCTATCTGGCTGGGACTACGCTCGAGCTCTGATCAACTGAACCAAACCTGGGCATAATGCTGAGGTCACCCTTTTATTTGTTTTCATTGGGTTCATTTCAAAGTGGTTGAAATGAATAATGTGTTCTAAACCCAAGAGAAGTCGTCAAACCAACAGGCTCTTTCATTCTGGACCTGTCACTGTGCCTGTGTGTGCCTGTGTGTGCCAGTGTGTGCCTGTGTGTGTCTGTGTGACGTTGTGGTCAGCCACACTGACAGAAAGGTCAGAGATTTGGTGACTCTTAAACTCTCCGCACAACCTTGTCTTTGGTATGCTGGTAGTCTCTCCTGCTGTCACCACGGCAACCCAGCCAGAGGACAATACAGTACTGAGCATCACCATTACTCAGGTCACTGACTGGGACTGATCCTCTCAGTACAAAGAGAATCATTTCCAGGAGCAGCCTCTGCTGCAGCGTGTGAGACTGAAACACACTACTTTGCTCTTGGGATGATTACAGCCACAGATGGGACGCTGCGTCTAAGATTTATCTCTGCCTCAGCTTTCACCAGTGTTTGTCAGTTTGCCTCTTTGTCTGTCTGATGGATTTCAGGGAAATTTTGTTGACAGGTGGGACTTAAGGCGAGGAAGAGTTGATTAGATTTCGAGGAAGATCTAGATTGGAATCCAGATAAGGGATTTCTTTCTTTCCTTTTTTTGAACATTGCAAGACGGGGAATTTTTCTATAATTTGGACTGTTTCTCTAGACACCAATTTGGCAGTAAATTTCCTCCTAAATCTCAGGTATTTTCAAGTAATCGAATCCCCATTCTCAGACGGTCCACAGTAACACATGGCTGGCTCACACTGCACACCCACCTACACCCCCCACTTGCAGCCTACGCATGTTTGAGTATGAGTCACAAGCGCAGCCACAGGGAGCGAACCTAGTTTTGCTTTACCGTGGCACTACCTGTGGACTATTATACTATAAAGTGCCACCTCCTGATGACCATCATGGGAGACACATGCCTGGAGTTTTCATTATCATTGGGGGCGGCAGTAGCTCAGTCTGCTGGGTCGACAGCTGGGAACCGGAGGGTCGCCGGTTCGAGTCCCCTGTGTGGACCAAGCAAGCAGACTGGTAGCTGTTGAGTTGCCAGTTTGCCTCCAGAGCACTGCCGAGGTGCACATGAGCAAGGCACCGAACCCCCACCTGCTCCATGGGCGCCGAAAAATGGCTGTCCTGCACCCCCTCTGAAATGCATGTGTTTGTGTGTGTGATATGTAAGAGGGGGTGCAAGATAAATTTCAATTGCATGTAATTTGTGTGTGAATTGCATGCAACATGATGAATAAACTCAAAATCTTAAAATCTTAAAATTAAGATTGGTGCCAAACGACTGATAAATGCCCTTTATCAATCTTCAAAGGGTGAAAGTTCTGTATCTATGTTCTCATCTGTCTGATCAAATCAGCATAGACAGCAATCAAATTCAGGTAGATCCAAAATCGCTATGAAAAATGTCCATGTTTCTTTGATACAGCTCAGTAAGCTATTATCCTGCAGCCCAGAGCTCTGCACTGCAATATGTCCATGGAGGACATTTTATGTCACACAAAAGCCCTCTATTTCATTCATGTCATATGGTCTCCCAGAGTTAAAATGATTAAAACGCTAGGATTGTGTGAAGTGCCGTGGTTTAAACCTCCAAAGGTCCAAGCTGACAACGCATTTCGACAACACGAGAAAGAGAAAATTAAAATTCCTCATGTATATTCCAAGTCCAACAGCCTGTGACATTACCTCACCACCTTGCAGACCTCATATGAGGCTTTAACGGCTTGTAACATCGAGTGAAATCAACAGTCATTCATTCCCGTGCTCTCTGCCATTCTGTGCTCCAGATCTGCCGGATCCGCCATTAAGGTCAAGACGGCAGAGCCGGAGCTGCACTCTGCATATATTTAACCTTTTCCTGCAGTCTCACTTTGACCGGGGCGGGGCACTCAAAGTGGGAGAGGGCACCACAGTGAGGACTAATGGAAAAGGGGGGAGGGCAGAAACAAACATTATCTGCTGCTGCTGCTAATAAATAAATGATGTCATGATAATGCGAGGACAAGAACATGGAGGAGGCGCATTAATATGGAGAAAGTGTTGCCTAAAAGCATACACATACAAGGGCACACGCAGATACAATTAGCAGGCAGGATCACACAGGAAAAACTGTGAACACACACACTTGCATAAACCTCTTAATGGTATGGTAATGTGTTGCTTTTCAAAAGGACGTTAACGCTTGCAAGGACACATACGGGCCACTGTGTGTGCACAATCAGGCAAAATCAAGCTAGTATTCAAAAGGTATTATGGGAAGTGCAGAGACATACAGTACAAGGATAAGGACCCGCACAACTATGCCGCCTGGAAAAAAGGAATTCAGTCACATGTTTCTACACACAGGAGAGTGGAGAATAGTTAGCCACGTTTCTGGCACCGTCATGTGTGACTGATAGCTCGATCTGCAATGCTACATGCCGCCAAGAGCCAGAGGCTGTTTGAACAGCGTCTACAAGAGGACAATGATACAGGAAGGATGAATGTCACGCTGGAAGAATGGAACACATCTGCTAGGTCGTCCATAGACAGCAAATTGGTTTGAAGGGGGGAAAAAACTAATGAATGAAGTCTCCATTCCTTTGACAATAACAATATGATGAGTTTACAATTAATATCTGAGCCGTCCCACATACACAAACACTCCACCCCTTTATGACCAGTGCTTTTTTTTCTAATTTAATTATTTTCATTCATTTTCCCATTCTTTCTTCAGTTATTACAAACCGTATTATTACTTCTACTCTCCGTTGCACTGCTCTATTTTTCTCTCAGAAATCATTTGAGTCTTATCGGATCTAATCATCCGCCATAAGGAGCGGGGCAGTGACACCCGATTACCTGAGGACTGTGCCACCAGTGCTGGAGAAAAGAGGGAATGAATCAAAATATATTTGAAAAACAAAAAGAAAAGGCTAAAAGGACTGCATTTCTAATATTGTGGTACATCACTCTCCCTGGGCCTTCTTCCTTTCCATTCTAAACAATAAAGGAAGGATGACATCATTTACTCTAATTATATTCCAACACAAGCCGCTCCGGCTGGCAAACCGCGCAGACTGGCTTTATACTGTACATATAATTCCTTCTGAAATGTGCCTTGCCAGAGAGGAAGGCATTCTCATACAGGATGTTAAAATAGCGTGACAACAAATCTCTCTAAAACCAATATAATATATTCTTTTTAGGAGAAGATGTAACCGCTACAGTGTAAGGAGAACCCACTCTGCCCAAATCAAAAGCATTACATTTTCCAGTTCACTCTCAGGTTAGGCTTTTGTCTTTTTTCTTCTTTCCTCTAACTGTACAGTAGGCTCCGATTCTCACATTCATAAAAGTCTGGGAAAATCAATGAGAAAACCACACATCTGTATTCTGGAAGGAAATCCTGTGGAGACGCTTCGGGGGGAGAGGATTTTGTCATTTGTGACCTCCTGTTCCTGATCAGTCCAAAAGCATATCATCAAGATGGTTGTAAAGAAAGGGGATAGAAGTACTCACCTCTCATGATGTGGCGCACCACCTTGACAGAGCCTCCTCTTAGGTTTAGAATTTGATGGACCCTCTGCTGCAGCTACATGCCGAGAGGCAGAAAGCAAAGGGTTGAAAAACAGTTTTAATATCTGGCCTTAATATAATCTGAGAGGCATGAGACACATCAAACACTTCAACTTCTAAGCCGTTACTGTGCATTACTAATATGGGAGGCCAGTAGTTTATGAATATGTGTGAACTGAGCAGGACTAGATTGAGTGATTTCTAAACAGTGCATAAGAAGATGTGAGGTGGTTTTCTATTCTGAAACCACAAAAGCAGAGCTGGAGGGAGTCTGTAGTGATATTCAGACCAGTGGTGAAGTGAATGAACAAGTTGGCAGCAGTATGAAATCTGTCAAGTAAACAAGTGTGAGAAAACCGCAACACTGAAAACCATCTGACTCCCGTCTGCTCCAATTGCTTGTCTGATCAAATGTCGAAAAGTAATTAATCGGAGGGAATGTTTCTGCGGCAACCCAAAGCTTGTGTGTGTGTGTGTGTGTACCTGTGATATGCCCGAGTTGCTGATCTCCACCATAATGTAGCAGATCAGCTGAAGGACAAACAGGCCGGCATCCAGGCGACGGAGATAGAACTCGTCCTCCATGCCGTCATCGAGGATCTCCCCACGACGGACCATATCCTGTCCACGGAGAGGAAAAGGAAAGAAAGGTTAAGCTACTGTGACCCTGTGCCTAAAATGTTCCAATTGTTCTTTCACAATTGGAAGTTACTATTGAGAAAAAGCATTTAGCACACACAGAGGAAAGCAGAAAGGTTAATTTTGGTGTTGTTTTTCAGCTTTTTCACAGATCTATTTTTTCCATTGACCAGACACACAAATCAATTGTTTTCACGGCTAAGCAGCGGGGGTGGGGGGTAGGGGGCTGCTGGCGCTCACACACACATGCACACACACACACCCGCGCACACACACGTATAGTTATCCATCTTAACAACCCTGTCAGTATGCCAATAACACACTGCTGCCAATATGAACAGAGCCCACATTAATCATCATTAGAGATTAAGAAGCAGACCTGAGGGGGAGAGGGGAATCTAAAGTGTAAGCCGCTGGAGTGGCAAAGAACCCAAGACAGTGTTTAAACTGTTTCACTTCATGCTACTAAAACAAGTCTATTTTTAAGAAACATTTTAATGTATGTTTTTCTTGTATTAATAGACATTGCATACAATTCACCTTTTGCTCTATTGGCTGTGAAAATGCCAAAAAAAAGGTTATCCATAGTAAAAACAGTGGAATTTGGCTGTATGATTTACTAGAACACTCACCGATCTGCCAAGGCCCGACGGTCCTACAGTATGATTTGACTTTTCTGTCTACATAAAGCCTGCATAACTGGTAAATTATTACTTTAAATCGCATGTGTAAAAAAAGATCAATCATGCATATTCATGATCATTTTCTAGATGGATGTCCATGATTGTCAAAACTGTTTTTATACACCCGAATCAGCATAGTCTCAGCTACAAATTGGTAGTAGCTGCATCTTTGAATCCTGATTTGTTGATGTAGAGACTCAACATGTGTGACCTCTGTCCAAGCATAGATTTCAATAATCCAGTTGTGGGCCAACCTCTGGATCTGGGCTTAATTACACCCATTGTTCATCATCATCATGGAACACAAAGGCCCACATTTTTCATTGGGAATGATGAATTAGTTTTTGAGGAAAAGTCAATAAATGCCTCTTGTGTAAATGATGAAGAAAGTTGAATAATTACAGTATCTGATCGCTGATCTGGATCTGCCTCAAAGTTCAACCTGTCTACAAAAATGCCTTGGCAATGTCATCACAACTGAAAACATTCTATAAAAGTAGGCTATCGTCAGATTATCAGAGTAGAGGAGCATATTTAGCATGATGCTGTGTGGGCTCATTTATCGGTTACACTGAAAGATGAGGTGTCCCTACACTTTAAAAGTCACAACATACCATGTGACACATTAAATCAAGGAAAGGGCAACTTCTCAAACTGTTCCTAATGAAAACAAATAGCTTTCAGCATGGAGCTAAAGGGTACTATGCACGACATTTAGATCCCGGTGATGTACTCTGAAGGAAAATGTAAACTTTCCAAAGGGCTTTGTCCTAATACATCAATTATACTGTAAAACCGAATTAGAGCCATGAAGTTCAGCTCATTAACATGAGTCAATTAAAAGGCAGCTCCTGAGGACTACAGTACAAGATGAATCCAGCAAATAAATTTGAGCTGCAGGTTGCAGTGTCATGATGTTAAACAACAAACGACCATTTTTGACAATCTGATCTGAAAACAGGAAAACATTCTTCTGCTTTCACCAAGTAGAAGAAAAGACTCAGATATAACTCTAGAACAAAGACCTACTGTACAGTGTCAACTGTAGCCCGTTAAAGATGCACAACATTGCAGATAATTCAAACAAGAACCATTAATAAAGTCACTGGATGTAGGCCGTTTGTCTCCGTTTTGTCTCCTGGGTAAAACACTGGCCCAGAATTCTTTTTACAAAGTGGAGTGTAAAATAGTCCTAAAGCTTGGCCTTGTTGCTGTCAACTTGGGCCATTTTAAATTTTAAAGACAACTTAAACAAGTCTCACAATACAGACCCAAAACACCAGATGACGGCTTTAATGGGTAATAATGTGAGATAATATACATGTGCTCTAATTTAGCCCCAAAACAAAAGCAAGTACACACACACACACACACACACACTCTGGGTTTGCATTTTCCCTCAAGATGCAAGTCCTGTCATATTTCCTGTCATCCTCATTACAGCTCATGGCCACCAACAGAAAGCAGAGCTGGAGGCATTTTCTGAAGAGGCCTTGGACAACTCAATTACATTCATATGCCGCCATTACAGCTTTCAGTCTATCAGCTGCAGAGCACTGGAGTGTCTCCTCGTCGCAAACACTGTGCTTGCGGGCTGCTTTGGAAAGATTAGCATAAATACACAACGTGCATCAGTAAACAGAAAATTCTACACATTCACACGTTCAGTGAAATTGTGTCACAACAGGATGAATCCAAGATTTTTCCAAACGTCCCCTTTTTTGTTTTCACACCAAAAATAACTCCAAGCAAAAAAAAAAAAAATTGCTCTCTACTCATTAGTTAGAAATATATGGTGGCAGGAGCGGAAAAATCAAAACGTTAAAAGTGTGACATGCTTAGATAGCCAAATAAAATGGGACAAATGGAACTGGCATACTTTACTAATTCTAGTGCCACTTGCGTGACAGAAAAATGCCTGATAGGGGACCATACCAGAAAAGTGACAATGTTGATAGCTGATCAGAATGCATGTACACAAAGGTGAGGCCAAAAGTCAGCCATCATAGAGAGAGGAGGGGTTACTAAAATAATTAATGTGTCCTGTGTGGGGAATATGGCAAACACTTTCACAGAGCTTGAGAGAAAAACAGAGGCTCTATGTGCTTTCACACCTCAACTCGGCGAAACATTTCCTACATAAAGCGCTGTAAGCTGTTTTGGAAAGTTACAAATTTACCTTTATATCTGAAGGTGGTGTGGGCGGCTTTGGACAATGACAAGTGCATTAAATATTCATTTGAGTGAGCAGAGGAAGTGCGCATTTGGGATATTAAAACCACAAATGATGCAGACAGTATGACATGATCTATTACAGGAGAAGAGTGTTGCCCGTTCTCGAGTTTTGACATTGTGGCAAATAGCTTTTGTGTGGCAGCTCGGTCCCTCTGGCAAACGCTGGATGGAAGAGGCGGAAAAAGAATAACGTGTTGAAAGGAGGGATTGGACAAGTCAATTACTGCAACCTCAGGGGAGCCTGGCAGCCGGGCTACAGTACAGACAAGTCACTTTACTGCATGTGATAACTTAAGATGTGTGTGTGCATAAACTGTGGCTTTATGCGCATTTGTATTGTGTGCGTTTGTTAAGTCTATAGCATGCATGTAAGTGTCTACCTTTACAGCAAATGTGTATATCTATATGTCTCTGAACAAGAACCTTTATATGGATGTGAACTTTGTGTATGTGTTCCTTAAGGTGTATGTGAAAAAGTGTGTGTGTGTGTACTGGCTGTTATTCTTGTGCTTTCTTCTGCGGTGTGATGCTGAGATGAAAAATTAAAGTGATGCCTTTGTTAGCACTTTGTAAGAACCCGCTGCGACTGTGCGTGCGCCTGTGAGCGTGTGTTTGTGTGTATACGGAATGTTATTCCCTTCATGAAGCTTATGCAAACAGGCCACCAGAAAGAGCAGTAAGATATCCTCATTAAAAGCAGAGATACAGCGGCTGATAATGAGGTCAACTTTGAGGAAAGAACGGGGACTTTCTGAGAGCATGAGACAGAATGCTGATTTCAAGTTATGATAATGGCCCACAAAAAAACAGCCCTGTGCTTTGGGTTCACATTACTTAAGAGTTTGCTCACAAAGTGGGGCAAAGCAAAATAGTGTTGTTACCAGCAGGGAGGAGATTCTTACCACCAGGAACACCACATTATTCAGTTTTGAACAGAAATATTGGAATAACCTTGGTTACCTGTTGCAACATTACAAGAGTAGGAAAGAAATATCAAATCATTTTCCAAATATTCCCGCCTGTATGCTTGTAATAAAGAAGGGGAATAGTTAGGAAACCCTATCTGAGACGCAAAACGAAGATCCAGTTTCACTGATCAACCTGGTCAAAACTGCAGGAGTGATTACTCGTCAGCGCCTATCAATTTCTCAGGTGTCAGCACTGACACCTGCTCGACTCATCATCACCACATCCCTCCATTTTTCATGGAGGTCAGAAGAAATAATAACTGGGAAAGAGCAGTCAGAGTCAACAGAGAAGTGAGTAAAGAAAGGATGAATCAAAAAATGGTTGGAGGGAACGGGGGGAATGATGGGATGAAGACACTGAATATAACTGATACTTTCTGATACTTGGGACATTGAAAATACCACAGTCATGTCTACAAAACTGCAAAGATTAGAGTTCATGTTTTTTCTGCTTTAGCAGTTGACTACACTGACACCATGACCAAAGAAAGTCTACATTTTACATCTCTTGATCATTCTCTCTGGCTTGCCCAGTGCCTCAAAGAGTCTGGAAGGGTTACTAGAAAGCTTGGGCTGAGTTGGGTTGGGAACCATTGCATTTGTGAAAGCCACTGGGGGAGTTTGCCAGTCCACACAGGATTTCAAGATTGTCTGTGTGATTTTTTCTTTCAAAAGCAGTGACTTTACTGTGCTAATTTCTTAAATCTTGCATTTTTTGGGAAGTTTGAGCTCTAAAATGGAAAAGGATCATTTTCTGGTAATTATGCGGTATAATGAATGAATGAATTTGCATTGAACTCCGTGATTGGGGTATCACGAAAAGATGGAGGGGCTGCTTTGCATGTGATATTGAGCAATACAAATACACCTGACTAGATGATGGATAAAGGCTCCTACAGTTCTATTTTCAGTAGTCGGAGATAAAATCCCAGGGGAATGGTGATTAAATCTTTAGTCGTCAAAGACAGCCTGGAACAAAATTCTGACAGTTTTAGCAATTTAGGACCAAAATCTCATTGTTTTGAGGGAGTAATTCTATGACCCATGTTCATAAACTGGCACTGGTGTATGACAAGCTGATGATGATGCATTTCTGCCTGTTTTTAAGTTTTTAACCCGCCTACAGGATTCACCAGACATGCATAGAATGTATTGAGTATGCTGACACAGATTATAACTAAGACTGTGACATGCAATGAAAGATTGCTGTTATTGTTCAGTTCGCAGTAGACAGAGGCATGAGAGAAAAATTAACAGAGGAGGAATGGAGAAACGAGATGGGCTTTTCTCATGGAAGACATTTATGAGGACTGAAGACTAAATATATCACAGCCGGGTGCAAAACCAATTTTAACTAAACACAGGCTTTCCTTTAAAACATCTACTGTCAGCAACATTAAACCAGCTCATTTCTGCTGTAGACTCTAGCTACCAACACTAAAAAACAGACAACACACACACACACACACACACACACACACACGCACACACACACGCACACACACGCACACACACGGTTCTTGAATCCTAGGAAAGTGCACTCAGGCGGTTTCCTGCATTGAGGTCGTCCTAAGCCATGTTTTGCTCAGCTTCTTCAATCCCCAACACCTCCTATCCACAAACTAAAAGCAGAGGGAGGGAGGTGACACAAAAAATGGTCGGAGGAAAATCTGAAGTAGGAAGGGATGCAAGGAGTTTATAGAGGAAGGGATGGAGGGAGTGACAGTAGAGAACGAGGGACCATACATAGAGCAGAATTCAGACAGGGAGGAGAGAGTGAACTAAGAAGGGAGACACTCCCTCCATCTCAAAAAAATGAAGATGAATAGGTGATAGAGGGGGCGAAAGGAAAGAGAGAAGGAGGAAATAGTTTAAAACAGGAGATGTTTAAGATAAAGGGGGTGAGAAAGGGGAAGTTGTTGACAATAATAGGAGGAAGGTGGTATGAATGAGTAAAAAGTAGATGACGGGAAGAGACAAACATGGAAGGAGGGAACACAGTGAAAGCCTGGTGTGAACATGAACATTTAGGGAAGTTAGGAAAAGGGAGACAAATAACAGATAGAGGGATAGAAGGTTAACTGAACAGAGGTGAGAATGGAGGATGGGATTCCAAAAGACGAAAAATAACAGGACAGGAAAGGAGGCTTTAAGAGTGAGAAGGTATCTGGGAAGGAGGAAAATAAGCAGCTTATTAGAGGGACTGGGCTGGAGACGCAGAGCAAGAGCAGCAGCAGCTTTTTCTTTTCTATCCTCCTGAGAAATCTGTGGATAATATGTTGCAGAGGAAAAACATTTTGCTTACCGCCCCTTAAAAACAGGCTTAACTAGGGGAAACCACACGGCCCGGCAAGGAGAGATAAAACACTGCTGCTGACGGCAGCCGAATCAGCTCAGGCACAAGACAGAACTGGGTTGGCATTTTTATCACCTTATTTAACACAACATGTGACATTTGCTAGAAAGTTTGATTCACAGAGTTTTACAGCATCATCGGGGCATTATTTATAGCAGGATCATCCTGGTTAAAATGGCACCATAGCTGGGCTAAACATGGAAATGACTCCAATCGTGAGCTGGGGGGTAAAGTTATTAGTACTACACTACCCTTACCAAACAGAAACCATTGTGTTCAGTCTGATCTGATCTGATGCTGTACCACAAATGGGTGTTTAATCATGTTTCTGCTCATATGCGGCCATCTCACAGTGCGCCTTCAAAGAAAGCCGCAAACTCAGAAACGGCTTATTATCATCGGGTTATCGCGAAGTCACATGCTCAGGCCGCCAGAGGAAGAGGAAGATGAGAGGGAGCCAGAGGGATGAGGGGGTGTGGGTCAAACTGTGTGGCATTTTCTTGGTAATCCCACCACAATGTCTGTCTGAGAAATGTATCTCCTGTCATCTTTAGATAGGAATCTCACACTTATCTGTTTCTAGCCATGCGTCCCCTGTGCTCATTATTGCCTTCTCTGTGCAATTCCGCGATTCCCGATCCATTCCTTTTTAACAGTACTTCTTCCCATTCTGCCCTTAATCTCCATCAACTCCATTACTTTTTGCAGCGTTCCTTTCTGACTGCAGGATGCTCGCTTTCTTTCTCTCGGTCGAAGCCATTATGCCCTGCCTGGCCACTTATCTTTTATCTGTATCCCTTCATCAGTCTGTCTAGCCCAAAGCTGAACACGCTGACATACACTCAATAGGACTCTCACATAGAGCTATCAAGCTTTTCATTCCTCTGTAAACGGTCATATTATCATCAACTGGATTTTTTTTTTTTTTTTACATTTTCCTGTGGTCTGGAAATGTGTCTTGTCGAACAAATAAGAAGGTTTTTTCACATTTGCGGATCACTTAAATGTGAAATGTTTGTATCTGTACTTTATGTCTATAACACCTGAGCCATGAATATGTGATTGGTTTATATGGTTTGTGTTTGCAGTGGTACACAACAACATACACATGACCAAGCAGGTCATCTGTTACTATACGAGTTTATAGCAATGAAAATGTTGTTTGTCAAGATACTTAAACAGAATTATGAGAAATATATTCAGGAGAAGTAGTTGCTAAAGGCTATGGAGTTAATTTAAGTCACACATCCGTCTGTTAAATGTGTCTGGAAATGTGTACGTTTTCAATGCATGCATGAATATAAACTGATACACACAGATGATGAAAGGGATGAGAGGATAAGTACAAAACCTGCCTTAACCATTTGAATTAAAAGAGGCAATTATCAAAACACGCCATCACACAAATCTTAAGCCTTGTTTCGATCTGATGGTCAATTTCAGCTGTATAAAATCTGAGTGATGCTTTGCTTTTTTGCTAGATAAGCCCAGTAAGTTGATAAGTCATCTAATTGAAATAGAAGGTCCTGATCTTATATCGCACACGTTCTATTGGCACTGTGCCTCTTCTTCCTGTTCATGTGATGGAATTAACATTTTGCGTAACTGAAATGGTTTGTGTTAACTTCTTAGTCCGTTGTGGAAAGCCCGCCAGAAAACTATTTCAAGAGTTTCCCAGAGAGAGAGAGAGAGCAAGAGAGTGAGAGAATATGCCACACTGGTACAAGCCCCACCTTGTAAAGGCATAAAGCTGTTATCCAGATACAGACACAGGGAGCTAACCTCTCTGTCAGACATGCTGCCAGTCAGAATAGTAAATGAGAGGACGGTCAAGGGGTGATAAAAGAGGAGGAGTGGGGAAAGACAAAGGAGGAGTGGCAGTATAACAAGGTCAGTCAAAGTAAGCCGACCCTACAAAACAGTACATCCTGCTGGTAAAGATTCTGTTTTTAACCTGTATCATACTACATCACCCTTGGTTTGGTGCTGTGAAGAACACGTGTAACAAAACAATCCAATTCTGCTGAAACAAGAGAGACGCTTACGTGTTTTTCTCCTTCGATTCTCTTGTCAGCCTGTTGAACAGCATCCAGGTACTTAAAATGCATCTCCATCAGTCGATCAACCTGGAGAGAGATGGAGGTGCACAACAGCAAAGGAGACATGCAAGTAAGAAACGGACAAAACAAGAAATGAAAAAGGAAAGATGGAGACAACAAAAGAAAGTACAAATGATGTATTCAGTTACTTCACATAAAACATCAACTTAACAGCAACAATCAATTTTTCCACAATGCCAATGTTATAGATGACTCTCTGAACAAAACAGAAATATAAAAAGACCAAAAGTTATATGTTAAAGGAAATGTTTAAGAGTCCATCCATATTAGTTAAAGTATATCGGATGAAACCCTGTTTGGCAAATTATACAATAATGACAGTAAATAATAAAGAATTGAATTGCATCATACTAAAAAACGGAGCAGGAAGATGACAAAAACTAACCTTCTCACAGTCATTCTCTGTGAACTTGTTGAGGAGTCTACTTCTCTGTTGGGACTTGAGATTCCTCAACATGGAAGCGATGATGGAGCAGACATGTTCTGTGGAGAGTTAAGACAGTGGTTAAGAAGACCAGGAGATAAGCAAGAAGATAGAAGTTGCATGTCTTCATAGAAGGGCACAGAAATACATATTTAATGCCTCCTACATTCAGATTTCATCCAGGTGAACGTGGCTGAGAATAGCTCATTCACATCCACCCCTCCACAGCCCTCAGATAGCACAAATCCATTAACACTTGATAATTTGCCATTACACCATGCAGCCAGCTAAGCATGGATACTCTTACAGTGAGCGCACACAACAAGAGCACACAAATCTTAATGAAATTTAGAAATCGATTTTCATTTACAGACATGCTGAAACAGGTTTGACTGTTGCTGAATTTCATTTCCCAAGGTTGATTTCTCTGTAGCAGCTCTGAGGATAATTAGCAAGGAAAAGGGGGGAAAAGCGTGATAATGGTCTAAATTAGTAACGAAAGAGAGATTCCTGCTGAATGCCTTCGTTGTTCCATTCAGCTTTTTCCATGCTTTTTACTGACAGGCAGGACGAGCAAGCGACAATCTAAGAATAATATTTCTCTATAAAATTGAATGAACAACAGACTGTACAAAAGGGAACCATAATATGATACTGTGCAATCTCTGGATATACAGGAGGACAAAAAAAATTGTAATTGGACTTTATCAACCAGAGGTCAATATTCTCTGTCAACGAGGCTTTGCAGTTGCTAAGCAACAAGCGTACAGGAATCAATCCCATTTCTGCTTTTTAAAAGGGGTCATGTTTGCAGTCAGCTCCCTTTGTTCAATTCCCTACGTCCTGCTGCGTTTTTAGTCAGAAGGCTTCAAGGCCGAGTGAAACTAAAGGCTAAAACGTAAGTTTTATTGACTCTGTTAAGATACATAAAATTTGGGATATAATTTGGGAGGCAAATTTATGAAACAAAAAACAAAGAAACCCTAACAAATGAAAATGCTGAAATAAACAGCAATTACTCATTATGATTTCAAACTACATGAGTGTAAAACCCATCCCACTCCAGTGAGTGAAGAAAGTTCTGACACACTTCAGCTGAAGCAGCGACAACACGACAATGATACACAGGCGGGATTCTGATACAATAGAGAAATTCAATTTGCAATGACAATTAAGTTGAAAACAGGAAAGATGGATGGATCAGAAGAAACAAATAATAAAACAAGGCAACACCATCTTTGTTACTCTGAAAGCACAAGGTCGTGTCTAAAATAGTTTTGAATTCAAAACAAATTCTTAAAAATCCAGATACATGTTTGGGTGATTGAATGACTGTGACAACATGTATTTAAACAGTGCTGTAATTGTACCTTTTCAAGACAAGTATTTAAAACATTAGGACATGCCTCAGAATCTAGGGTCCAGTTATTTAACTGTCACTATGTATACAACCTTTCCTCCTGTACACAATGACAGGGAGGCTAGCTGCCATTTCCGAAAGGATGCTACTTTATCAACTTGACCTTAGTGGTAATTGATGTCGGCACCTCCACGCCCTACCAGGGCAGTTATCGATTGCTGGCTGTGGAATGGTCTCTCCAAAGAATTTAAAACTAAACAGCAACCCCTCTGGTGAGATTTGTGGAGGCGTGGTTAGACTGTGAGTATAAGATGGAGGACAACACAAAGTAAAACAGCTTTTTCATCTCGTCTGTAGGATGGGCTTCAATCAATACTTTTTGTACATGCTTTGTTTGACATGTGAGCTTAGAAATCAATGAATTGAATAAAAATGCTGTGCAGCACTGCTGTGGCTGTACTAATGTATGCATTTGATTATGTTTTATACACAAAGCAGCTTTTGGTGACATCCAGGCCACATCCACAACCATTGCTTTTTGCCTCCCCTGACTTCATGTCGTGGTAACATGAAACCTAGAAAATCCTCTCTGCCCTAGGGGGGGTCCACTGGGTCTATCAAGGGAAAACAGAGACTGGTGTAAAGCTAATCCTCTTTTGACAGTCACTGGCCGCTTGGCTCGTCATGAAGTAACGATTGACTGATTAAGGGAAAAGTAAAGAGTGATCTTAAATCGCTTAATTGCAACGAGAGACTCAACTGCTAGAAGGGTGCTGGAGCACAGGAACTATAAAAATATTAAGGCCTCGCCAATATAATGGTGGAGGAAACTCCGTACTAGATAAGCTTAGCTCAAAATAAATTAAGAGAAATATTTAAATATATTAACACAAAACCTATTACGAATTACCAGTACTAATTCCCATCAGTCAACCCATTATCCAAACAAAAGTGGCGTCATATCACTTACAGTTTATACTGTACATCTGATGACTCTTCATGGACTATTCCACCATTTGTCCGAGTACATTTCGGTCATTCAAGGAATTTATGCTTGAGGAAATCTGCTGTTGGACCTTCCAGATGTTACTACCTGCAAGAACATCTTTTCTACAGTACATAGTGAAATGGTCTTTGACTGTTTGCCTGGTTTCTCTGGTTAATTTTAGTCAAAATTCAAATACGTCTTCTGAGGTGATATTTGCATTGAGCCTGCAACACAAATGTCAATATCTTTTACTCAGCCACCAGCAATCAACTACCGTATGCCTCATCCCTGCTTCAGGGTATCCATGACACTAGTTAACATGCAAATAAACTTGTATGCCCTGAATACATTTACTGATTGACAGTAGGGGAGTTCGGAAGATGATAGATTGGTGGTACTTCAATGAGACTGATTAGTCTTGGACTAACTGTGCCCTGGGGAGCGCAATCAGCTTCCCAGCAGCACAGGTTGGACTGACAGGGGTTGCAGCACCTACATTCACTTTTTGAAGGAGAGGAATTTAATTAAGAGAAGACGTTTAGCCTAGCCATATACAGTTTACACACCATCATAATGGTCTGTAATGGTATTTAGCGTAGCATTGGATGAAGTCAAATGTTTGAGATTTCTTGAAACACACAGCAATATCATGAAACAAGACATCAATCCATTAAGAATTATGATTTGAGCCCCTGCAATTGTAGCTGAGTGTTAAGGTCTTGTCTGTGCTATTGGCTCTGATTTAGATTCTGGAGAGTTCCCGCCACTGAAAAACATAAAAGGTAGAATCCGCTCAGAACATGAGGGAGTAATGTGAGAATTGTATTTAAATGGCATCACCTATAAACTGAAATGGTGCCGCCCTCACTTTCCCATAAGAGATTTTTACATGAAATGTTATCACTATCTGCAACAGATAATGAACCTAAGCTCATGTAAATTAGTCCAAATTCTCAGTTTGGTGTAGTAGAGAAGGCTATGGTAATTCTACACATCCCTAAAATTAAACACAAAAACCTGATTATATGCTCTGCTACACTAACAAACAGGGCCAAATGAGAGATCGTTTGGATTCTGTGAGGAGACAGATGGTAAATGAGTTTGTATTAAACACTTTATGCTTCCGCCTGTAATACTACTAAATGTGCTAGAGCATATTTACAAGAAAGTCTACATTTACCAAAGTCTGGTCATTATTATTGTCAAGTGAAAGAATACTGTTCTCTTATCTTATCCAATATGTTTGCTCTTTCGCTCCATACAACCAGACTACTTTCATTAAAAATGATGCATATTTCATTGCATTTCCAACATTTTTATCCTTTCTAAACTTGTAAATATATCTACACATTTAAATTGAGTGTGATTTCAGAGAACATGATCAAACCCCATGAGTGTACAGAGAGCAAACATGCCGATCTTAGTTGGATAGGTCTTTACTACAGGATCAAACAGCAAATCTCTCCCTCTGTGATACACTAATAATAGGATTACACAGCATGACTATGACAACACAGATTATGATCACATTTGTGTCACGAAAATGCAACTGATCTCAATGCGTGCAAAAATATGCTCATTTTTAGAAGGGACAATGAGGAGAAGCAAAATGTCAAAATAAGAGCCTATGATGCACCTAAAGGTTTTGGCCATCTTTAACGAACTCTCGTCTCCCTCAGCTTCTCCTCTGTTCACCTTCTCTATTGAATAAGCCACATGCACACATAGAAACATTATACAAAATGGAGTTGTAGACAGAGCTGGGCCTCACCATGTAAATTAGTTGTTTACTTCTGTTTTCTCTCACATTTGCTTGCATCATTAGCCACCTAAATGTAACAACTGACAGCCCCCAATTTCTATTATACTGTCTCATTTTACTTGTTATGGTGTGCATACACCAATAAACAGAGATCCTAAAACAAGGTGAATGGCACTGCTGTCACAAGAATAAGATGGAGCAGAAAAATACATTTTCTCTCATTCCTTGAGAAGGTTTTCTCCCCCTCTATCTTTCCATTTTCTACCCACTGATGACGTCTCTATCAATTATGCAATTCCGTATGCTAATATAGTTTGGCAATCCCTGGACATTTGGGCTTTGTCAGTTTCACAACGTATTTCACGGGGATCAATCTTTGCACTAAGGTTTACGATGGAGGGAGACGAAATGAGGAAGAGAGAGAGAGCGTGCCACGGATAGAGGGATAGGGGGGTCTCCACCTCCTAATTACTTTTGTTTGAAGCAGCTGATAGTTAATTAATCTACAGTGCTATTGTGTTATTCTGGAGAACCACTTGATTCACTGCCTTTTCAATTAGTAGTCTTACAGAGTAGGAGGGATCACTCGATACGCCTTATGACTGACTTCTCATTAGGCCTATAGCTCACTGTAAAACTAATCGATGGAAACGAGGGAAAAATCATATACATGTTGAATATATTGACATAAACTTTATGATTGATTAAAAAGGTTGTATATGCATCATATTACAATGATAAATGGTTGTTATATGTATTTATCTGTTTACAAAACCCATATACTCATAACAGCATTCTACATTGTCTTGATTTAATAAAAAGAAAGAACTAAACTGATACAGTTTTAGAGTGACACTGTAGACACTTTCATCTTGCCTGGGGCTTCAACACTCATGGGGGGGTTCAAGTGTTAGGACATGTTATCTCCCTTTCCTTTTCCTCCTGCTAGTTGAAGAGGTCAAGGGTTAATTCATCCACCCCCTGGGTGAGGTGGGACACAATGAAAACCAATTTGTTCTCCTCTGCAGGGCTGGGAAGCCCCAACAGACGTATCAAACTTAATTAATACGGACAGACAAAGAGGAGGTAATCCACATTCTGGGTGTAGCTAATCAAACAAAGAGAGGAGAGATGGACAGGCTTTCTACCTCTTTTACTTTCAGTCTCTTCTCTCTTTTGCTCTCTCGCCGTCTATCAAATGGACTCGCTCTTTCTCTGGCTCTTGTTTGTACTTCCTATCTCTGACTTAGAGACAGGAGAGGTTGGAGAGCACGGGCAGGAAAATCAATCAAGATTGAATGATAGTAGAAACTGACAGGCTGAAGAAGCAGCAAACCGTGATACATGAGCAGATTAGGATTGAGTGTCTGCAGGAAATGGGTGTGACTATACATTGTGGAAAAACCAGAAGCATGAGAGGGAAGAAATGGGCCAGCTGCAATTAACATAATCAATCAAACACTAAACTTATCATTTAATGCGTTGATTGTTAACATGAAGAGTTGATATTCTGATATTCAAATCACATGTCACATCGGGTTTTAGATGTGACATGATGAATCCCACCACAACTTTTTCAATTTTGAAAGCTACACTGATTGGTGGCATGATCCAATCAGGCTTCACTGATTGGACACCACAATTACATGTGAAATCATGGTGGCATGTGTTTCCCAGAGCAGGTTTGTAGTATGAAAAAATAAAATAAAATGTGCACTGCCTTGTTCTAATTATTGACCAACCTTCGTGTTCCTTCTCTGATATGCCAGTTTTCTTCATCTTCTTGGGGGTTTTCATGAAAAGTGGGAAGATTGTCCGCAAACCCAAGATGTCCACAAATTTATGGCAGTTATCACCTCCTTCTGGTCCAATCATCCCATGGTCCAAGACTTTCAATGCACTGGTTCGAGACATTTTCTTTTCTCTGAGGCAGACAGAAAGAAGCAAAGTCAAATCAGAGGGGTTTGAGAGGATATAAACCATACACACATTGGTTTGAAGACTCTTTACGTGTACAATCCATTTCACACAGTTTTCATACTTGTCAGATTTACAGTCAGAAACAAACTAGTGCTCATTTTCAGGAGATGTGTAATTAACACACAGGAGGGAAATACAAGAATAAAGCCACTTTCGATGCAAAAAATAGAAGAGGCCAGTAACAGGCATTTATGAATCATTAAACAAAGTTGAATAACACTCTCAGATATGTCCAATCTGGTGCTGTGTTCTATGAATGACCCCTTCTTTTTTGTAAAGGGACTTTAATTCACCTCACTCCTTTCTTCAGGAGAAGACTAAAACTGCTACACATTACACTGGCAGCTATTTCAATGGGCTAAATTCTCATGTTATCTCAACCTTTTTCCAGCTCAAAGTACAATTTAAGTTTAAACAATAGCAGTAGACCTTCATGAACATTTATTGTCTGAACTGACTTGTTAGTTGCCCCACCCTCACGCAAACCCTATGGCTGTTGCTGACTTATTCTAATGTATGATTGGATGAGTGTGGGTATCAAAAGAACAACTTGTACAAAACATGTTCCTCGCAGCTGGTGGATTATGGAGGGACAAATGCAATCACTACGTCAGGATTTCATTCCAGTATCATGCAGCTGCTCCCACCAGTCACTAAAAAAATTGGACTGTCGTCTATTCTTCGTTCTTCACACTGAAGTAGATTTTATTTTGTCATTTGAGTTTGTCATTTGCGCTCTATAATTCCCACAGTGTCCATATTGCCAAGTATTCTCCTGGCTCACAAAAACAGTAACTTTACCTTAACGACTACCATTTGGTGCTGTTCCCAGCCTGAATTTTGCCTGAGAATACGTCTAAACTAAATTATATAAAGAACCCATAACTAAAAAGAAACTGCAATCCAGACATTCACCTGTTTTCCATCATCAGAGCCGTGGCATTCTATGTGATACCTGCTCCCTCAGTTCCTTTCACCCTCCACCACATTCCACGCTTTCTCTCAGGAAATGTAGCTGTCTGTCACATTGTCACTCCCTCTATTCCCACCAATGACAGATGACAGTGTTTATCTCAGAGGAGGGCACATATTTCAGGCAGTTGAGTCTGCTTCTCTAGACAGACACATTATATATGATGGACGGCTATAGAGGCCAGGGGGAGCAATACACAGTGTACATTCCAAAGGGAAACTAAGCAATTCAGTTTGGAGACAGCTGACTTAACTCAAAAGCTTGACGTCATGAACTATGCAATCATCAGCCTGAATTGATTGAGGTTTGACAATGACTAAGCTTCCAACCTGAAAGCACAATTGTGTTTTTGATCAGCATGAAATCAGTCGCTGAAGATTTTTCAATAATCTGCAGTACCTGCCTTGATCACCCTATACGCTTTAAAGGCTCCCCAAAACTTTTAGATACATAATTAAAAAGTGGCAACATCCCATTAGAAAGGAAGGGGTGTGCGTTTCTAAAATCTTTTAAGACCAAAAACACTGACTCCCAAACTGTTCCTCAAGTTAACGCGACTGTAGTCACCATGAGTACAGCTTCAGGTGCAGTGTGGTCTAGCAAACATGTATCTGTTCTAGGAATTTATCATACACCCGATATGAAATCTGTACATTGCACAATGCTGAATTTGCCTTATAGAATTCTGAAGAGGAGATATTGATGGAAAAGAAATCAGTGTGTTTCGGTCAATTTCACATTTCGTTACTCACTCGACGCGGTTTCCCTACAGCTCAGGAGTTATGTTACATCTTGGTTGGGAAGGACTGATCTCTTGTTGTTAAAGTGATAATCTTGAGGAAAGCCTGACATTTTCATCAGCCTGCTGTCAAAATATTGTACTACTGTGCTTTCTGGATGATATTGCACGACAATTACAAAAACTTACATTCACGCTTTTATTCAATATTCTTCTTTGAAGAAATGTCTTTCTTGTGCTTTTGGCTGTATTTTATTTTCTGATCAAAATTTCTGATTAAAAATTGTCGATCTGCAGCTTCACAATGCTGCTTTGGCCACGAAACATTGTTAGGAAGTCAAATCTAGCTTCTTTGTACGAACAAATTAGACTGCATTGGACTGTAACTTGGTCGGCTGCCATTTCAGTCTTCTTCTTTCTTTCTTTTGCTTTGTCTTTTTCTTATTGTCCCTGGTGGACAATTTAAAAGAAAATGTTTTTTGCATCGCAATAATGAGATATTGATTGAGGTTCTATCTACCTGTCCAGTAATGTGAATACCAAAGAAGCTGTGAAGAAAAGGTTTCATAAATGTGTGTAATGTGCCTTCATGACACTTTAAGGTCATATCCCTGCCTTGTTGATAGATTAGACTGGCAGTCTCACCAGGCAACAGAGGCGTGTTGTACTGCATTACACAGTGAGCTGTGAATAAAAAGTTTCACAGTATTGAAAAGCACTGAAATGAGATCTGAAATGAACTATGAAGCTAGCGTATCCAAAGTACTGTATGTCCAAGACTATTATACTGTAATGATAGTTAATAGTAATAATGAGTTCATACTCCATTCCAAATGCAACACTGGACCTTGTGTGCAGAGCTCTGCATCGAGAAACTGATAGTTAACTGCATTGACCTCAGCTATCAAATAGCTACCAAAAGTATCATTAAATATATTTGCTTATTAAAAACCTAATGTGAAAAAGATTGGCACCATTCATTTAGGTTCATACCTGCTCAGAAATGTGCAGTCTTATTCCACCAGAATTAACTGTTGCAGCTAATAAAACTTGACATTGAGATAATTCTATATTGTGTCAGCCGATACTGATTAAAGTAGAAATTAACAGACCACCAAACATTATTTTGAGCAGAAAGTGCACACATTTTAGCAAAAGAAAATGTATTGGTGATTGATGAAGATAATCAGTGCTTTCGACAAGGAGAAAACAGTCAAAAGAAAAAGCTTTGGTGGCCTCTGGCACATCCTAATGGCACTATTCCATCATATACACTGATCTTAGCTATTGCATATTTTAATGGGTTTGCCTACCCCATTGTAAACATGTAGTGAATTATTGTAAATATTGTAAAGGGGAATTAAGCTTGTGTGTTTTAGCCCACAGTCTGTAAATAGCTATTAACATGTAACACAACACCTATTCCTGACTGATCAGAACTTTAATTAAGAATCATTACACCAAAATTAAAAGGTTTACACATTAAACAGACTCTTTGAATCATGTGAAGTAAACAGGCTAAGGTGTTAATGGGATAAAGCTAAATGTCAACAAGAAACAGTGGACATCAGCAACCGCCTGTGAAAGCTGATGCTAGTAAACTTCCTGTTGGGTAAAGGTGCAAAGTGGACAGTTGAAATTATTCTCTACCATATTTTTGTAGTCCAGCAAGTCCCCGAGTAAAGCTTACTATACATGTCTGTGGCAGCAAGTCTTATAGTGTGACTGCAGACCTACCTGAGCATGAGGTTCATTAGCTGAAGACCTTCCCCTCTAAGGAAGCGGTCCCGATTGGCTGGCAACATGAGGCAGGAACACAGAGCATCAAACAGGTTCTCCATCATCTCCTGCTCCTCAGCTGTAGCTGGGTTGTGACGCTTGAACACCTGAGAGAGAAAAGCGGGAAGATGGAGCATTGAGAAAGGAACCAATGACATGTATATTGCTTCTGTGTGAGAAGGGGATTCAAAACAAGTGATACTGGAAAGCTTTATTACAAAACATTGGGGATGTGGGCATGATGAGTCTCTTTTATAATGACATGGACCAACACTATTGTAATGAATTAAATATTAGCCAGGATGCTATAAATGGAAAATAGTTGATAAAACAGTGAAATACAGTAAAATACGGTAAAACTAAAAACATCCTTTTCTATAAAATACACTAGCAACAGCACTCAATACAATGAATGAAGCACATGGATGTATCATAATTTAACTTGACAACAGCTTGAAGATTTTTTTACAAACTGCCTGCCAAGTCACCCTGACCTGCTATCGTTTTATTGAAATGCCTCCAAATCACAGGAACTGAGGAATATTTTGCACCAAGGATCTGTTTTTATCCTTGGGTAAAGGGTAGGAATTCTACAATGATACTGCTGGATGAAGTTCTCCCTAACCCAAATATGCAGACCAAAAAACAATCCACTCAAAATGAAAAAGCATTTCAAAAGCTCTTGCTTTTTATTTGAACACAGGTTCACTAAAAACACAAAGCAATCCTTGAAATGAATTAAAAGATTTAAAAGAACAAATGACAGCAAAAATAGCAAAGATCACTATAATATTTACATCTATATATATATATATATATATATATATATATATATACATTTTATACTAATGGAGACGTAGCTCTTATTCTTAGTTCCGAGCACAAATAGTTTTGAGCGTCCTTTATTTCTGAAAAGTGACCTACGTTAAAAGGTTTACAGTTTCAGCTATTGCTGAATCTCGACACAGTTCAACCACAGTTTGCCAGTTAAACCACAGGTCTGGATACCTTATTTAATGAGAAACGGCTGAGCGATATCCTTGCAAGACTAAAAGAGATGACAGGTGAATACAAATGGTAGCAGTACAGCAAGCTAAAAATAGCATGTAAAGGCAAAATCACGAGAGAACTTACAGATAGTTGCTGCAGCAACACATCAATGCCATCCATCTCTCCCAATAGTTCTCTTGTATCTGCAGAAAAATAGGGACGAGGAAGATAAAAATTGAGTCAACAGGGAGATTAAACTGAGATGGAGGCAGAAACACACATATTCCAGGATTGGGATAAACAGTCTGACAAAAGTAGAAAAAGATGAGGGGAAAAACAAGACAAGAAAAAGAAATTGAGGTAGAGAGGAAGGCAGATGTTTTACTCAACACTGATGAAAATATTGGTCATTAAGGACATCAAGAGAAACAGAAGGAAGGAAAATGAGAGCAGTGCAAAAACATTTACTTCAGCAGTTATTCCATATAGCCTCGAGTGTTGTGATTGCAGAGAGGGAGTGACTATCACATATAGTAAGTACAAATACCACAAGCCTTTTCATAGGTTCATAAAAAGTACTCATACTAACTACTATAATTCCTGTATGGTGAACCATGCGCAATACAAAGTCCACTCATGTTTATAATCATTTCTTGTTGAAAGGGGAGAATTCCGGGAGAATTAATAGGGTGTCATGGACATGGACATCTGGTACATTGGGATGCAATTATATTTCTAAGGCACACCAAAACACCAGACTGGAGTTTGTCTAAATACATGTTACCAAGCCACAATCCGTCTGGGAGACTGCCCTTTGGAGAGAAGATACTAAATTAGAAATTTTTTGGCGAATCACACCAACTCTTTCAAAGAGCAGGACATCATCCCTGGCATGAAACATGGAGGCTCAGTCACTCTTTTGGAGTTGCTTTGCTGTCTCTGATCCTGCATGAACTTCAATCTGTGCAGGGTGTGATGAAATCAGAAGAATTTAAATATTTTGGAGCAAAACATACAGTGCCAATTGATGGTGTGTGCCATGAAATATCAGGATATGGTTCCCAGAATTCCTGTCCTTGCCACATTAATTTCCTTACTTAAAGTTTCTGTTTTATCTTGACTTGGTTTTGTAGGCTAATACTTAAGCCCATATCTGTATTTGATCTGCCTTTGTATTTTGCGACATTGACTATCAAAATACATATACAAGGTTCATGATGACATTTACCTTGTCTTCAGGAAAATAACATTTCAAAACAGGGACAGAGAGGATGAATTGAGTCAGCACTGGTCAAGAGAAGGACAAAGTATAAAATGAGTCAGGTCTTCCACTCAATATCAATGCCTGTCCAGGAACCTGATAGTCCTTTGGCTATCAAAGCTTTACATGAGTTTGCTGAGGAAGAGGAAGCTGCGGAGGGAAAATATTTGGGATAAGATAAACAGACAGTAAATGGAAATATGGAAGGGGAATGGAAGTGATAAGAAAGGAGAAAGAGTATGAGAGATAGGATAGAGTATAGGATAAGGATATGGATGCACAGAATAAAAAGGAGTGAGAAAAAGGAGTATGGAATGAAGAAAAGGGAAGCCATACGATAAAGGCATGGCTGTTTGACAACAGAAAGGTGGAAGATAAACAACTAGAGTTGAGAACTGTATGCAGCACACTTACTGTCATTATTTTGCAGCACGATGGCCAGTATTTCACTGCAATAAAGCTTGTTCGCGTCAAATGGTATCTTCGCCTGAGAGAAAGAGAAATTCAAATTACTACTCATCCTCTGAAACCTCTATCAAGAGTCTGAAAAAGACGTTCTTTAACCCAAAACAGACATAGCATGTGCGATGGGCAATATAATTGCGAAAGTGTTCAACATTCAACGCATTATTCTGTAAGTATGAAAGATATTGATCATATTCAATCAGCTTCTTACCTTGATTCTCTTGAGCAGCCACTGCATGAGGCCCTGCTGAGCAGCCTCTGTGCACAGGCCTGGTCTGAACTCTGCCATGTTCTCTACGATGGCTGAAGGAGAAAAACATAGCAAAAACACTTACTTAATGTGATCCGTATTTATATTCAGCACAAACAACATGACGACCTTTAAAATGTGTAGCTGTGTTAAGTAAGCCTGCTTTATTAACAACATTTTCACAGTATCCATATTATTTGCTGTGGTAAATCAAAGGTCTGGTTAAAAACCACGATCAATACATCAATAGATCGATTGGTAGTTGGTCAAGAGTGGTTGAGCTCCAGAGTTCCGGACCATGACCTCTTTCTCAATAGGGTCTGGGTATGGTTGCTGACTGAGGTGTTCAGACCTGCTCAAACAAACTGTACCAAGAAATCTAATTGAACCAGACTAAACCAAATTGGTGTTAAAATTCCTTATACCTTACACACTTAGCAACATTGTCCTGGGGTATTTTTATGACGCACTTGCTGGCCTTGTTAGCAATCTAGCTTGTCTTACCATTCATCTCATTAGAGGTCACTAAATGTCAGACTGTGTGGGACAAATATACCCAAAAGTTAGGCCAAATTTACAACTTCACCTTTGACCACACAGTATAACAGTAATGTAGACGATTAAAAAGAAAAAGAATCTCACTCTAACAGAACCGTAAAATGTGGCAGTTCATAGAGGGTTCATCTGGGGGTCTGTCCCCAATAATATCAAAATTGGAAAGCAGTCTTTGCTACATATCTCTATCAGAGCAGACACTGCAGCAGAGGGAGAAAGAGAGAGGGAGAGCGTGTGGAGAGAGAAGGGAAGACAAGCAATAAACAATAGATGGACAGCTGTGAAGTGAGTGAATAGGGGGATGCAATGAGAGAGGTAGAGAGAGCATAGTGTATCTACGTTGTGGGCAGAGTTGGGAAGGAATGAGACAAAAAGGGCAACTGCTGTGGATAGAGTGATTGCCGATGACAGAAAAGCGGTAAGAGAGAGACACAGAGGGAGGGATAAAAAGAAATGCTGCTGTGAGAGAGAGAGAGGAAGAGCTTTTATCAGTGATTCAAACAGAGCAGGCCGACAGCATCCTGGAGGACAGCAGGCTCAGAGCAGAGAGCAGCCAAGGCAGACAAAAGGCTTATTCAAGCTTGGAGAGCTCCCTAGATAACGCACACAAACTCTCACACACACACACACACGCACACACAAACCAGAATAAAAGATGCACAAGCAGCACTCCCATCGATACAACCCACACACAGAGCCAAATACAGACACCTAAAAAGCTCTCCTGACACACGGCCTCAATCTGGCAACAACGAAAAAAATCATCTCAACAGAGTCATTCAACACAAGAGCACAAGAGCAGAGAGGCAGAAAAGTCTTGACTCATGTGAGGCTTGACACCAATACCATGACTTCTCAAAGTATCTGCTGCCCCAAGACTATACTACCGAATACTGACAGTGACTCTTTGTCATCTTTAGCTGGAGAGGTTTAGGAATAATTCACCAAAGAAGATTAGAGAAAACAGGCGGGGAGTGTTTTAACCACATTGCCTTCCTTATGTTTGGTATAATGCATCGATTTGATTAGGACAAATTCTGCTTATATTGAGCAGTTGACAATGAAAGACACTTGCTATAGAGATCCTCCTTATTTACAATTTAAATCCATAATTTATCCATATAATCAGTGCATGGTCAGCGAGGGGAACATGCAGCCAATATTTAAACAGCTGAAAACTTGGACTCGGCTTCAAAGTCTGTTAGATTTAAATTAGGTACAATACTTTGACACTGAGATAATTTAGTATATTTCTTTGATTAGGTTAATGGAGATACATTTCAGCAATTAATAAGGCTGTTTGGATTTACAAAACCATTTTCAATTGCTACGTACGTCATTTCGTTTACATGTTCTTACCTAGTGTGTTATAGATGCCGTCAGCTTCTTCTTTCACCTGCTCATCCAGACGCTCCATATTTTGCACCAACAAGGCCACCACCTGACCTTCCAACTACAAACACAGAAAACAGGGTTAAATACTGTTCAGATATACTGGTTATAATTATATATATCATTGCCACTCAAGTCTGTATTGCTACGCATTTTTTCATCAATGGGCCAATTTAATCATATTGTCTGTCAGGAATTAACAAATTTGAAGTTTTCTGATAAATGTTGAATAATTGTGGATCATTTTCAGTTGGCAGAATTCTGAATAAAAAAATATATTCTATCTGAGTGTATTATCTTGTATACTGTATCTGAACAGCAAACGTTTCTCTTCATAAAAAATCCCTCTTTTTGTATCCCAAAGAAATAACATTAAATCCCGTAAAAGTATTCAAACACCATGAATACATATATTTTCAGCTATTTGTTTTCATGATAGGAACAAAGTGCACATGAAGAATAGAATTAGGGTTTCCTCCCTGAAGTTGATACAACTTTTGTGTATATTCTAATTATATAAAAGATCTCATTATTTCCTCAAAACGATGAAGTCATTCCATAATGAGACAGCGAATGTTTGTTTTTATGGAACATAGCCATGGCAGAATAAGCCATAGCCTTCTCACATTCACCTCCACGTTCCTCAGTCAAGTCAACATTAGAGACTCACACCTAAACAGAGCCAGTGGGCTGCTGACTGCCCGCATAAAAGTACTATTACAGATGAAAGAAGAAAGAAGACAGACAGTTGACGCAGATTTATGGGCTACCACAGACTGTTGTGGATCAGTTTGATTCATCTTCTCAAGGCTACCACCTGGCCTTCTGGCAACAAGGACAGAGGAGCTGGAGGCAGTACAGCAAGGAAGAAAGAAAAATGGATTCAGCCAACCCTGAATGCCCTGAATCTGCTCCTCTCAAAGTTACTGTAAACAAGAGTATGGACTACACCCGTGTCATGACATCATAAATCAATTCAAACACAGCAGCACTCTTTCTGTTGGGAGTTTGAGGGTTGGTTATCCCCTTCATCTCCGTGAGCCTGCATGGCCACATATTCATAAACCAATAAAATGAAAATGTACAAGATGGAATTGATTTATGTTCTCACACGTTTACGCTTTCATTTGATTGCTTTCATCATGTGAGCAAAAGCCTTGTTTTCACTAACAGATTGACATGTCGACCTTCTATGTGGGACCTTGACATTATTTAAATCACGTTCAGTGGAAGGTAGATCTACCCTCATTCCCTTATGGTTTTCTTGATTGCATCTTATTCAGCCATGGCCTGCAAGGAGCTTATAAAACATCTTTAGAAGCTCATTGTTGAAGGTCCCAAGCCAGAGAGGGCTGCAAATGAATGTACCATGGATCACTATGTATTCATTTCTATTGAAATAACAAGTTGTTTCTGAGTTATATCTTGTTGGCTGCAAGTTCACACTCCTGCTCAATAACAGCGATCACATATGTGAATTTCACGTCACATTATGTCAACTGTACGATATCAAGTTTGATCCATTTGAGATTGTGAAATGAATATCTAATGTTGGCAGGAACTGGCTTGTCTGCTGGTTTACACACATGGGTCATAGTAGTTGTCAAAAACAACACAACAAAACTTGATTTGGGGGGTGGTAATTCATCTGAATGAGAAACTGCAGATTGTTGCACTGAAGTATACACTTAATTTTGATCAAGTATAGCACTGAGGGTCATAAGGGGACAGAGGCACCCAATTCTTCCTCCACTGTAGGTATAAGCACATCGTTGAAGTTTGACCTTTGTCTCTGTCACTCTAAATGTCAGCAAATATGAAAGGGCAACAACAGCATTCCCTGGGTTATTGACAGATTGATGGCATGGAGAGTAAGAGTACGTGTGAGGGGGGGGAGAAAACATTAAAGCAAACAAGCAGAGGACAGGCCATAATCATGTGGATGACATACAACTTTAAAATGTATTTCTCCACCTGTGAATTACTGCAGCATTACAACAACTGGAAGGAGGCAACAGCTTGTTGAGGAAGATGAACATATCTGCAGGTCTGCCAGTTAAAGGAGGCCAACTGAAGTATTATTTTGTTTCACTCGTCAAGTCTAAGGGTTTGATAGCCTCTGCATAGTTTGGGTGTCCCAGAGCTTAGGTAAAAATCAATTAAACGCTACTACGTCAATAACATCGGAACACCAATATACGTAAATCCTGAACTCACCAGAGAATCGATGAGCACTTCAGCACCCTCCTCGCTCTCATGGAGTGTGTCGATATCTGTCAGCTCCTGCAGCAGGTCCACCACCGCAATAGCAATATGTAGCCATGGATAAGGTTAATAAGATTGATAAGTTTGTTGAGAGCTGAAGGACAATGCCGCTGCCTGGTTAGTCGAGACCACAAAACAATGAGTCAGAGGGCACTCCGGGACACACCTCCACCAAGAATCGATAGTCAACCGATTTCAACTTTGCAGCTATTGTAAAGCCAGTTTTGCTCTCATTACCTCTAAATCAGATGTGTTAGAAAGATTATGTCAATTCATTGTACAGCTGCAGTGTTGTTAATATTCACATCTTCAGGACCTATACCTAAAACTGTTGATAAAGTGTCAAAATCTTTGTAAACAGCAGAAGCAGTGAATTCTTGGCTACACATTCATGGCAATTGCATGTTTCCAGCCGACATCTTTTATCATTTATAGTAACGCCATAATTGTCACCCCTGTCTGAGCAAATGTTTGTCCTCCACCAGACCTGGATCATTATCTCGATTCACACTGCAATGGCACTCGGGTCTGGACCAAATCAACAGGTCTGAGACTGCCAAGAGAGAGTGGTCTTAGCACTGTCGCAATGACTCCAGGGAGCAGTGACTCAATTAACCCATCACACCCCCAACTCACTTGCCGTACTGTGAAATGAAAAACCGTTTGCAAAGAAACACCTAGGCTTGTAATTCTCACCTCAATCGAACCGCTCCGTAGAGAGATTGCAAGCGTGTCTCAGGGAGTGGACTTGTTCCGGACCCGAGTGCGACTGTGGTGTTCACATAAGCCCAAATGAAACAATCTAGGGGCAAAACGTTCCAGTTTTTGGGAGAAGAGGTCGAAAGGAGCTACAGTAGGTCTGAATAACACCTTGGACTCATTTGTTATTATAGCATCGGTAAAGAATCTGTAAACCAAGTACACGGATTGAATCAATTCATTTGTAAAAGGATATCAGTGTTCTCGTGACTGAGAAGACCCAACAGAGAGTGGACAGCATTGAGCTCCACTAAGAGGTGATAGAGATCTGGCATTGTGGCGACCACGTGCATCTCCTGGATAATGTCGTTCAGATCTAGCTCAGTCTCCATGAACCTGGATTGGTCAAAAATAGTTTAGAATTAAAAACAAAACATTAATGACAAACACTCACAAACATACCCCATATCAAAGTGTGTATTGCAAACATACTATCCAGGGTTTTCCCCAGCTTTGTTTTTGATCATGTTGCATACGAGTGTGCTGCACATGTAAATAATAATAAAGTGTATCATTTACTTAAACGATAATTAAACCAAGGATTAATTTTAACCAAGTTGATAACTATTTAATTATGTATAACCTACTCAGAGAAGAACATTAATGAGGTGGACTCATCCCTGGGGTGAAACGAGAGCTATAAATTCTTGCTGGAACATGATCAAGAGAGGGGAAAACGCTGCAGTGTCATTCATGTCACTCACTTTTCTGGGTTGTCAGGAAACTTAATCCTCAATTCCTGATTTTTGTACGACCGTTTCTCAAAGGTCAGGATCATTTTCTTCACGGAACTCTCATCCACTGGCTCTGCCTATTTATTTAGTTTAGAAAAGGGGGAAAAGAAATAGACAAAGGGAAATGAAAAAATTAATCCTTTATTGAGCGAACTGCTGTAAAAACAACAAAGCCATGTGCTATCTAATTATGTGAGTGGAACAGAGTGAGGAGACATTGTGTATTATAAGTGTGAATAGACTGGAGTGAATTTCACTGGAAGTGTTTTGAACCCCTGATGGCTAAAAAGTCTATTAAGTGTTAGACAGATACTGACCGGTTATAAAATTATAACTATCTGACATAATAGGACATTACAGCACTTTGCTCTGAGTACATCTTAACACTCAGTTTGAAAGGCTGCAGTGAGGCATAATAGAATAATAAATACTTGGTTTTAATGCATTACATAATAGGCTACATTTAGTATTGACAAAGGATCTTTATTTTCACAGACCCACTTTGACTCATTGTTTCTCCTGAAGCTCGAAGGATCATTGTGAGCTTGATGTTTCTCAGAGGTTTTGCCCTGCAGCCAATCTTTACTCGCTATAAACCCTAATGTTGTAGCACTTGAGGTCTGGAATCACGCCAACTTGAGTCCAGATTCTTAGTCATCTGCCTGAATCAGAGGAAGAGCCGACAGCTGACTTTAACTCATGCTGAAACGTGTGTGTCTGCGGAACCTTGGTCTGCACATCCATCACCGCAAGAGGCTACCAGCTTGGGTATGAATTCTAATAATGATGACGTAATTTGTCTTCGACTTGACCGGAGCACTATCATACAGACACAGCTGTCAATCAACCTGCAAATACACACCAAAACACACAAACCCTGTGTATTCAACTCCTTCCACATGGTCCTGTTTCAAGATTCCCACCTCAGGTTCCTCTCCATCCTGGTCCATCAGCTTCTCCAGGATCTTCTTTCTCTCTGCTGGCGTGTCCTCCACGTCCCTCATCTCTCCTCCTTCTGCCTCTCTTTGTCTGGCCAGCTCCCTGAGCAGCATGCCCTTGTGTAGTTTCCCTCCTCTAGTGTCATCGTCTCCACCTGCTCCTCCGCCCTCCTCCTCCCTGAGACGCTTTGCTCCTCTATCTGGCTGTAACACAGACGTAAACAATGAGATACACTGTTCATATTGATGAAAGAGACGGACTGTATGTAGAAAGATACAGTCATTCCTAAACACATTCCTAAACTAATATTGCAATATTCCATAGTATTTGTTTACAGATTAATAATTAAATTGTATCTTCATATCTTAACAACAAGTGCATACCCAACTAGGCAGAATTACAACCTACTCATGGCATTTCTTAGGCTCTAATTTATATTTATTTATTTAAGTGCCTTTTATTGTTTTGCAGTGTCAACTTTGCTGCTGTAACAATGTGAATTTCCCTGTTGTGGGACGAACAAAGGATTATCTTATCTTATCTTAACTCTACTTAAGAATCAAACTGCAAGGTGAAAGTACAGCCCATACTTTAATATATGGCTTGACTATGTATACAATATATACGATCCTGTGTAATATATAATTTAAAAGATCATAGTAGACAATACCCTGTGAAAGTCTAAGCAGACGAATGTGTCTCCTAATAATGTCTATACCAAACTTAAGGGTTCCTAGGTCACTCGCTTTTATGCCGAATTTGCTGGTAAATGCTGATCTTTTGTTAAAGCCCTGTTATCACACACTTTGGTTTATAAATCTGTTAATATACAAAGAAGCATTATATTAGGAGATTTGTAAACAGAGACCCAGCACACAGACCTAACTGATGTAGCTGTAGCTTTAGGGAAAGCTAACAGAACGCTATCAAGCTGTAACTAACCTGCTGCCGTTACTCACTGGTAAATAATGAATACTTATAACTCGAGCGTATATTACCCAGCTTTGGAGAAGTAACTTTACAGAACAAAACCGTTTAGAGCTGAAGTTCGCCAGTAAGTGCAAGCACGCCTCAACATGCAGCCCCATGAATGAAACAGCTTCAGCTTTAGCTTTAAGTTAGATTTCCGTCCAGAGACAGAAAACACTTAATAACGTAAATATTTACCTGGTAGCTTAGGAGCTCCCCAACATCCATTTTCTCCGCGTCGGAAAACGACACACTTTATATTCAGGTTTGAGAAATAAATAAGTGTGGATACAATTCTGCGGCTAGCTGGCGGCTAACTGGAAGCTTCTGCTGCAAACATGGCTGCCGTAAACCACTTTGTTCATTGTCGCAGCAGAGCACTGTCGTAAACGCCGATAGTTTCTCCCGAGCTGCACGTCTTTGTCAATGGTCATTCACTCATTGCGCTGGCTGATCTATTATCTGCAAGCCTACAGTGACATAAAATGCACGTTTCCTTGGAAGTAAACATTGAAAAACATTGACATTTTATTTCGACATGGTTACATTTTGTTTCACATTAATTTATCAAATTTCGAACATGATTACTGTTGTTTTGTTGTTGCAGAATAAACAAACAGAACATCTACTTTTTGAGGGTGCTTATGACACAGTTTAGCTCTTATACTGGATCCAATCCAGACAGACTGAAGTTGAACCCAATGCACATAAATTACTTGATGATTTTACATGCATAAGAATAAAAGACAGTTGACCTAAAACTGACTTGAGAACAATCCGAATCCAACAAGAGAATAATCAGATGGGATCTAAATTGATGTCGATTAGAACAGATCCAAATAGGTTGAGAACATTGGCATCAGCATGATATGTCAGCAATTAACAAGCAGTTCACACTTTCCTCTGAAGTGATTATGATCATCATCTTAATGGAGAACCAGTTGCAATAAAGCAATAATTTATCACAATCTACACAAATCAGTCATTTAACAGCAAGACAATCCAAGGTTCATATCTGGCTGGGGACTCCTGTGTGGTGTGTACCAGATTCCTTCAATGGTCCAAAAACAAGCAAATTAGGTGCAATGGGTTCTTTATATCACTGGTAGGTACAGTATGTCTCTGAGTATGAACGAGTGTGTGTACTCTGCCTCTCACACAATAAACAATGGGATCAGCTCCATTTTTCACAGTGCATTTCCCTCTCGCTCTCTCACTTGTAGGCTCTGACTGGTATAGCATAAAATGTGCTTGTTTTGCTTAGAAGTCAGCTCTCTCACAGGGGTATTCTCATCATTGTACCTTTCTGTGTGTAGTACAGCATGAAAAGCTCACAACAAAAGAGAAAAGCTTTGAACGGCTTTGTAATTTCTCCAAAATAACCAATCGAGAGGCTGGTCATGGTTATGATGATGAGAGTGGAAACAGACAAAAGAGAGTGTAGAAATAAAAGATAAATATGCATACCCCATGGAAATTCACCACAAGGACCAAATCACAGCACCAAAAGCTTCTGATGTAAACAAATGATTTATTATAGCACAGATGACATGATGTGATGTTTCCAGTATACTGCTCCTCATTATGATTCTGCTCAGTCATTTGGGGAGATATATCCATTAACTGCATCAAAGCTGTAAGTTTGATACACTCAGAGCTACTACTTCACTCCTGAGATCTTACATGACTTGATGGTCTGTTCCCGCATCTCAGTCCCCCCCTTTGCACCTTTCAGTTACTCAGCTCTAATAATCTGTTAATAGTCTGTTTCAAGGACACGTTTGAAGCTAAAAGGGTTTATACTCTTGAACTATGGAACCCTATTTCTGTTTTGATGTGGTAACAGGGACCTACATCGCTGAAAGGATTTTATATTTCAGGTTTTATGTCAACTGTTTTTATATTTCATTTTGAATCTTCATCACACTGCTCTTTAGCCATGTTTTGAGAGCGATTTCAAGCAACATTTAAATGATCTTGAATACATAAACACTAATTCATTTTTTCATTGCATCAAATGATTAATTGATTAAATGTAACCGCTGCAACTATGGAATAACACAAGACAAGACCTTGAACATGTTCTCCAGTTTTCCAGGGTTCAGTGCTCTATATTACAAGTTGTCTTATTGTTTTAGACAAACAGAAAATCACCTTTTCAATAAACATCACCGGAGAATGTAGTGGCGCATGGGGCACAAACCTCCTTTGCCACTCAGTTTCTGCCCAGTGATCTGTGACAGCAGAGCAATAGAAGCAACACTTACAGGAATGCTGCCGCTTTGCTGTCAAGCTTGACGCCAAGCAACAAAAATACTTTTTCAAAGGAAAGAAACAAAGTAAGAGTGACACAATAAAAGGGAGAAAAGAAGATTTAAAACCTCAAAACAAGCACAAATTCACAGAAAAGCCTGTGATTTTCAGCAAAATATTCTGTCTTACTGAGATGGGAATGATAACTTTTCAAAAAGGCTACTTTCCCATCAAACTTTCTGCTTTTCTTAACTCACTATAACAACTAGATTATACTGTTTATAGATAAGTTACAATCAGAATAGAAGGGGAACCTGTTAGTAGCTATGATTCATGATGGTAACCATGACAACACGAGTACTTTAGACCTCCAATTTAGGAAATCCATGTAGAGGTGAATCCACATACTTCATTAAAATGACATGTAAGCTGAAAAATATCTGCTGATAATATCTCATAGAACCGCAGAGAAAATCCAAGAAACATATTTGAATGTGGTTGTGCTCAAACGTATAGCCAAATGCAAGTAAATGAGATTAAGGAATTGCAGGGAGTGAGATCCCTAAACCATGATCAATTAAGATTTACCACTGTCTCTGTTAAGATGTACAGGACAGGAGGATGGTTGTGGGTGCTGTTCCCAAGTGTGACCCTTCCTCGGGGTCCAAGACACATGAGGTCAAGAGTTTAGCTGATGTGCTGTCTGAGAGGTGAGGTGTGTAGCCAGCATTGCTTTGAATATGGAAGGTAAAAGCATGAAAAGTATAGGTTTGGGTGTGGTAGGAAGGTGCATAAAGTTGTGTGTATGCACTTAGTCGCTCTCTCTCTTCTCTATGTCTCACACATACACACACACATACAAAATAACCGTGAAATTACAGAATTCCTCCTCTGCTGTGGCTCTCTTGAAGTCTCCATTATTACAAATACTTTTTGTTCTACACAATGATTAAAACATTCCACAATCCCTCAAGGAACCAAAAGCTTTTCATACACAACTGTTTAACGACATCGCCTCATCTCTTTCCCCACAGACGTATTCTGGGGCAACACCATACGCTCATTTCTTTGGAACAGAACAACACAATTTCACACAAGCTGTGAGGGCTGATTGGATTAAATCACATGAGGTCAGTATGATTGCATCACACTGCGGAGGCCAACTTAAGCAAGCTCTAACCCAGGGAGGTGATGCTATTATTAGACGTGAGAGAGGAGCTGATGAGGACTGATTGTCCTTATCATTTTTTTCCTTCACGAAGTCAAGTGGTGCAAATCATTTTCTCTCCACTCAGACATGAATTAAGTTATACATCCCGTCAGCAGCCTCCTTCCAAACTTCATCCACCAAGTTGATAAAATACTTGACCAGTTAGCAAGATGTTTAGGTGATCTTGTATCCCGGCAGGTCCAATTTAATTTTGAATAAAAAGGCGGAAATTAAATTTTTCACTTGCTTCTTTTGAAACAAATCTATCCAAATCACATTTTTCACAAGAAAATCTCAAAATTCACAATGTCTCAACTTCAAATGAACCACAGTTTCAACACAAAAAATATGTCATGGAGCAGTAGAAACGAGTCTCTTGAGTGTTATGACGACTCCGAAACGAACGACAGAAGGTATTTTATTAGCATCAAAAGCCAAATCAAAAAGATCCAGCAAAGGAAACAGGTGAGGATGGGAAGTCCATGAGTGGGCCAAAGGTCACGGTAGAACAGGTAATCCATAGGCAGGGGAAATCTGATGCGCAAACCGAAACTAGGGCACTGGTACAATAGATCCACATGACAGGAAAACAGACAGGAAAACCAGATGGGAAACATAGTTAACATTAGCCGAGTAGATGAGAAAATGATCTGGCAATCAGGCAGTGTAACAGTGTCACATAAACAGGATACCAAAAATGTTAATAATAATAGTATGTTTTAAAATGAGGATTTTCTGCCAATTAGTACATACACACAAACGCAACACCTTTCAAAATGCCATTCCCCTCTCAACAGAGGGATGCTGCAGCTGCCAATTCACAACATTGAACTGATGCTTGTGTGGAGCTGAGTCATCAAACTATCATCAGAACGCAGCCTTAAGCGAAAGCCTTCATATTTTCACATGCCCATTCGCGCTCTCCGTGGAACAGAGTTTGATGTGTAGAATGGTCAAGATGATTTCTACATGATGTCAGTGCAGCATTGTGCTCTCAACTAAATTGAATCCGAAGGGTTATTTTTCAAATAAATAAATGCTGACAATTATGAAGTATACAAAACTGATACTGGAGAGAAAGAGAGAGACGCACCAACTAGTCTTTAGAGATAAATAAAAAGAGAGAGTTTATGTGTAGGGACAGTGTGGGAGGAGAGAGAGAGAGAGAGAGAAAAAAACAAGAGATAGAGTGGTGGAGAGTGGCAGGCGGAGATAGAGGAGGGGAGAAGCAAACCATTTTATCTCTATTATGAACATCATGGCTGTTGTGTGCTGTGGTGGCCTGCACCTTTGGGTGAAACTTGACAAAGGGCAGCTAATCGGCAAAGCCTGCACTTACACAGTGCTGCACACACGGAACACACTGTATGTGCAGAAATGTATTCCCAGTATGGTGGAAAGACAAAATTGAGATGTAATACGTAGAAATCCTTCACTGAAAGTTATACTAATGAAAACATTTTAGATGGATAAGCAGAACCTCAAAGGAAATAATACTCATTTCCTTTGTAAAGTAAATGGAAAACCATATTTCCATTGGTAGCGCAGTATCAATAGATGGCTCCTGTGCCTGTGACTTGCAAGTCACAGGCACGCTACCATGTAGACAACACACAAACATGGAGGTGACTGGACCAGACAATGCCACTTTGAGAAGAAATGTAGAAGCCCCAAAAAATATTCATCAGCGATTTGATTGCTGGTGATCTTATCTCCTGAGTGTAAAATCAACATTACATTCAATTCATCATCCAATCAATCATTGATTCAATATTTTCATCTTTCCTGCAGTTTGAGTTTCATAATCCTCTACAAAGTTTCATACACATACATACAATAACACACACACACCTCCATTCTAAATCTTCTCACTGATTTATACCTTCAGTCTTGTTGAGAGTTTCCAGGCTCCACTGATGCTTGAAATTAAATGCATGATTATCATACAGATTTTTATGATTAATTCACAACACACAGAAGTCCCTGTGAATGAATCCCTGCATCGCTCCTACTCAGAGCTGGCATACAGGATGAGGTCCCTGAACGCTTCACTTGTCTTGAGTGACTTACACACACATACACACACACACGCCCACACACACGCACACACACAGACACACACGTGTACATACTGTTCACAGAAATAAGAGTGGACACGCATAAATTTGCACCCAGCATTTCCGTTCAAGCTTTATCGTTCTCTCACCACCAATCTCACTTCTACACACTTAATTATGAGAAGTGATAATGGGATTAGTTGATCAGAAACATGTCGAAACTCTTCGCTTTGCATCACAAACCAAGATTCATTTTTGCCAACAAGCTAAAGTAGAATGAATACTTTGCTTGCTTGGCACGTGAAGAGAAAACATAACACTTTTCTTCCCAGGTGAGTGAAAACACAATTTACAGAAGTCACACTCAAATGTGTTTGCCGTACAGATCAATATTCCCAGAGAGAGATCATTCACGAAATCCTACAAGTGCAAGTTCAGGTTACTTGCACAATGAAAAATCAAACAAAATGGTTTTGGAGCTCAGGCAGATTCAAAATCTTGCATGAGAGAAACCAATTTTGAATCAGGGACTATGCACCCAAATGAAAAATGATTACCTTTAACCTGTTGAAATGAAAAGTGACAGCTAAATATAGCTAAAATCAGAGGTGGGACCAAGTCTTTCTTTCATAAGTTTCATGTCTTGGCTCGTTAGTCTTGAGTTGTAACTTTACTTTTGTCTAGCCTGTCTTGACTGCCGACAGAGTGAAGCCATAGTATTGGTTGAGAGCAAGACTAGAGAGTTCTTAGTCAGTCTCAATGTTTGCCTTTCAGTCTTGACTAGAGACCCGACTTGTTTCCTCGCCTCCTCTGTGCACATAATTGGCTCTCAATCACATGTAATCATGAAATGAAAAGATAGTGCACATTTAAATAGCATAGCACAGCATATTACAAATGCGAGAACCTTGTCAATAAAATGACATTCTACTGACATTTGACACGCATTGCACACATAATGCATTTTCAAGACATCTCGATCCAATGCTCATAATTGTACAAGAGGAAACACATGCTACACATTCTTAAACACTGTAATGTTGCATTAGCTGAGAAATGAATGTAATATAGAACATCATAGAAACATGGTTAGGGTTAATGGAAATAGATGTAAGAGGTCAGCATGAGCACTGAGCTAACAGCTGCAAAGTTAAGTGTTAGAGATGTGCTCACACTAGAGAGTAAAATGAGGTTTGGGTAGTTTTAATCCTTTCTCATCCCAGAGGCACAATCAGAACAGGGATTACTGATTTGCTGTTTTGCCCTATACACCCGTATGTATTGCCTTGCTCCAGGACACATCAACATCAGCTGTTTAGAGAGCAGAGCACTCCTTGTTCAGTTCACCCTGTGCTGCTTTGATGTTTGAACCATTAGTGAATATATTTCAATACAAACTCGTGCCAAGCTCACAAACAACACAATTTTAGCTCTGACAAAAACCCCTGATTGCCACAACATCTTGTGCCTCTCATCAGCAATCCGAGCAGTTCAGAGAAGCATCTTGACCCGATTGTTAGAATATTATATTACTAGTGTGTGTGGGTGTGTGTATGTATGTGGCCCTTACCTACCTGGTTTGCCATATATGGGTGAAGCAAAACTGCACTCAATCTGTGTGTATAAAGTGTCTCCTAATTTTTTAATTTTTAGAATTAAGAATAAATCTGAGTGTCAAGAGTTTCAATTCCTAATTAATTTGAGAGCTCAGGAGATTACAAATCTTTAAATTGGACCAAATAATCAACAAAATCATGAATGTTCATTTAGCAATCTTTGTTAGCATCACTGTGATGTTTAATATATAACTTGTTTGTGTTGCTGTGGTTTGCACCCAAGACACAAGCCTAGACTTTGCTGAAAGTTATGTTTTCTTTCCTTAAACAAAGCTCTCAGTTCTACATTTTACTTTTATTAAACTAGACCATTCAAAAATTCATTTGTTAGGTTTTTTAAACAAACCAGTACTGATCACATTCTGTACACCAATTCCAGAGGTGGTATGTATAGATTTAGATAAACAGAAATAAAACAGAAGAAAAGGTCTCAGAAAGCAACATACTTGTAAAAAATGGGAGACTTGGGGGTGAGGAACAAGCAAGATGAGATGTTTGCTGTACATTTTAAAGGACGTAAAGGACACAATCTGCATTTAAGTGAGGGAAAGGGAAATCCAATTTCACTGAGTCGACCACAGTTGCATTTTAATGTCAAGCATAAATGTTCTCCAACTGAATCATATCCAGAAGCAAAGGGATGTGAGATGAATGTTAAAGGAACTGTAAATTATATTGTTGCTGCCTCAAAGCACAGACTACCAAAAATACATCGGCAAGGCTTTGATAAGGATCTCTGCTTATTTGTCTCTGCTGCGGGGCTACAGCTGAATTGATGAATTCCATTGTAATCTCCCTGATCCAACCAATGTAGTTGCCAACAGAAGGTCAAAGATTTATTTCCAGGTATAGAGAGGGTCAGGGTCTGTCTGTTTACTTGTCATCGTTTCTGTGAGGAAGCCGTAAAGCATCTGGGAAGGCTTTGTGTTGTACAGTTCAGATCAAGTACATTTGACTTATACCCGTTGTGTTATTTTGTGACACTTATGCTTTTAATTTGGATTAAAAGCATATCCGTACTTACCACTCTCTTTCCGAGGTCTACTTCTGGTCAGGTGCGTTTTCATGGAGGACAGGCACAAGATCACAGCCACCTGGACTCCATCTGCTGTTGATTAGACTGTTAGGTTGTATCAAAAGCAATGTCAGTGAAGAGAATAAGAGGGTCAGGCTGTGTGTGTTGACTATGCTGCAGAATCTGCTAATCCTTGGATTTTGTAATTTTGTCACTTCAAGTGTTTATTGGAACTTTTTCATGCGACTTCACCTGTAAAAACCAGAGCTCTGAAACAAAACCCCCCTTAGAGTGATGCTGCTCATTTCTCCACCACTCTAAACACCTTCTTACTAAAGTCTGTCATCCTGTTTGGAGGGTCCAGCTAAAACCCCGTCCATCTCTCAGTCCCCATGTAATCCCCACCTATAGTCTTGTACAGCGGTGAGTCACGAGCAGTTGGCCTCTCTCTGTTCGTCTGATCCCCACTGCCTGTGAAGTCAAATGTTGACAGAGAATCACAAACCACTTCAGAATACTAAAGAGATCGGAGTGCTTTTATGATACAGCAGGATACGGCGCAGCAGAGGCAGCATGTGTGTGTGTGAGCATGCAATCACGCTGGTGTGTATTTGTGAGTATAGGACTATGTCCTCATATTCTTGCCTGGGGAGGGATTTTATGATTCTTACTTTATTATTTCTCAGTCAAATTATCTTGCTGCAGATTTCCTTGAATATCTCCGGATTCAAATGGCCTCTTTAGGGAAATAATCATAAAAGGGAAATCACTAAACAACTTTGAAGCAGTTCATTCTGTTTTAAAATCAAACAACCCAAAACAATTCAGCTCTGAAATAATGCTTATACGGTTTGGCAGCAAGTGTGTGTCTAGAACTGGAGATGAAAGGGTGGTCTGCATGGCTGTGTGCTTTCTGAAGGGTGCCTTGGCCTCTCATGTAAATGAGCTTGTGTCTCATCTGCTCTCCACAACACAGAAGTCAAAATAATGAACACTTGGCTGTAGTGGTAGGGTGCGCTTGATTTGGTCTGTCGTACACACTGAGATGTTTGGAGCAAAAACCACAAAGCCTCAGTTTCCAGACTCAGGCTTAATGAACCAGAGCTCAGATGCAGAGATGTGATGTTTGTGCATAATGATTCCTTATTATATACCAATAGTGTTTTCATTAGAGTCACAGGGTTTTAGTTTGTATAATGGAGCAAAGTCAATAAACCTGCAAATAATGTAAATATCTAAGAAACAATATTTAATTTGTTATGCTGACTGACTGTTCACATTTATGTTTGGAAGGGAACCAAATCCAATTCACCATCCAGAAATAACCTTTACAAAGTAATAAAAACAAAACAAAACAATAAAGCAACATTGTTCCAGTCTAAACAGGATATGGAATACAGCCATAGACACTAGGGAAAGAAACAACGACAAGCCCCCACCTACAAAGCCACAGGACCCAAGAAAGCACTCAGAACCTGCAAACCTCCACCATGGCAGAACATTTCTCTCTGCCACAACACTCAACACATGCATTTCTTGACTTCTGTAAGCTGATTTCTTGACCATGAATGCATACCATGCTACCCTAAAATTTGGAAGATATCAAAACGTGTACATACACAAAAGGCATGCTGGTAATAAATCTATAACCAGTTTATTGAGCTTGAAAAGCCACCAACAGCAACAATAGCCCTCTTTACTAGTTTTGCTTTACATCATCTGCCTCATCATCTATATCTGTTGTTGTAAATACTTCAAAAGTGTTTTATAGTCACATATTGGTGGTAGCTGAATGTTCCTCTGCTTATTTGTAAATATCCAGAGACTCAATAAATATGATCCCAGGACAATAATGTATTTTAATTCACCAGGTCTGGATCAATATCCGTGCTTAATTGCACTTGTTGATACTCCAGTGCACACAGGATGGACACATTTTAATATTTCATTAAAATTGGTGGGGTGTTAGTCACGGAGAAACTGTGAATCCATAACTCTGAAATTTCCATTTTTTAATGGCTTTTTGCTGATGAAAATGCTGTCTTCGTAGTTTTTTTATCTTCAATATTTTCTACCAGTTGTGTGAAGCCATCTTAGTCTACTTGTCTTTGATTCAGTATATTCTGTTGTTTCACTGCTGCAGACATCCTTTATCATGAATCACTTGACCTTAACCCCTTTGTAAGACCACATTGATTTTGTTGGCATGATTGTTAATACGATCTCTATCAGAGGACACGAAGCCAATGTCAGTGCCTCTCTGAGTGTGAAATGAAGTCACCTGTGTTCCCTCTCATGTGCCTCTTTTCCAGTGACATTATTCAAATTCAGGAGTGTGTTTACTGACAGTAAAGGCAAAGGTTTAAAAAACCGGACTGAGTCATAGCTCTGCCCTGCTGATGAAGTGAGCAGATTGGAAACGCGAAGGTTAATGAGATTTTCACAAAGTGTCCGTCTAGCGGTTTGAACTCAGATTAAATTGACACACTCTGATTAAAATTAATTGACCTGTGAAATGAGTGTGTCCCTCAACAGTTAAGGATTGATGGCTATCGTAAAGTGTTTGAGGGAAAAAGAATAATGCAGGGGAAAAAAAAGAGAGATTAACTAAGTTTGGAGAGAAGAAAAGAGTTCATATTCCTTACTGATCACTTAACACAACCCACCTGTCTCCTTTGATAAAAGGGTTTGTTCTCTCTCTCTGCATTTATCTTAAACCAGCACCAGAGAAGCACACCCATCGTTAGCATCAAGAGGGGATTTTCTCTGTTCATCCAAACAAAAGTGCTGTGTCATGTAAAGCCAGGGAATCTGCTCTACACAGTAGCCGCATATCCATTCCAGCAAATGTTTAAAAACGTTAAACTTTTAACTTTCTCATTTTGTAAGTAAACACAGAGCTAGTACCATAATTATTACATTTAACAAATATATAAAAACACAATGCATATCACCTGTAGTTCATTAGTAATATTATGTGTGGCAGCAGAATAGAGAATGGACAGATGGATATTCTTAGCCATAGTTTTCCTGTGATATTACTGAAAACAAGAATTTCAAGTACAGGAACAAGACGACATCAATTAGTTAGCGTCAACATACTGTCTATAGAAGAAAGGTATACATCAGACAACATCTAGACAACTATTAATACTAGATATTTCCTGATGCAATGACTCATCCCATGCTTCTCACGAACACCTGATTCATATGCAGTGAGGCATAACCACAACTACTCTTTCAAAATGTTTTTAAAGTATACTGCATAATCGTACACCTAGTTTGATTGTCTTCTTTGTGGGAATCCAGGATATCAAATTCACATTAACATTATTCCTCAACACTTTAGTCCATGTGACTCTCATTATTGTTACAGCTTAATGATTACGTCCCCCAAGGTAAAAACCCATTTTCACGCTTCGAATGTCCTCTTTGTAAAAATAGTTGACTGCAGTTCACACACCACAGCATTTGCTTAATTCCCTTCCAATTCAAAGTGATGGAAATTCTAATTGAATATCCATTAAGCCAGTAATGAGAATCCACTTCAGAAATTAACTGAAGAGAGACCTGAGCATTTAAATCAAGAAGTGTGTATTGTCTCTCAAACTGCTGATCAAATGTTTATGGAGAAAACCTCAAAGGCTTATGGTGATGAGGATATTGATTCAAAAAAGATATTGTCACAGCGAAACATCAAGGCCACAGAGCAAGACTAAAGCGGCTTCAAACCTTGCAGAGAGCAAGGAAATAAAAATCAATGTTCCTCACATTTGGCAAGGCCATGGCTCACAAATAGAACAAGGATGTCTGTCCAATGAGTGGGCATTATAGCTTCTAGGCCATAACTGGTCTGTAGCTGGATGGATGGTATTACTGCAAAACTGTCATGGTTGGAAAGGCTTTATCGCATGTTTTATCAAAGGATGTACTGCTTGAGTTGCTGAGGGTCAGACAGGTTGATGTCGCAGACATATAAGTGAGATGGTCCCGCTGAAAACACTTGACGTCTTTTTGTTATAATAAATTGCTTCTATATTTTACCATATAATGAAAAGTGACACATTTTTTAAAGACCTGATGTTTTTGCCACAAAACCCTTTTGCCTAACGATAATAAAAAAAAAAGAAAGTACACCAAAGACAAAGTGACAGCACCTCTGCTCTGCTGTGGTTAGCAGTGTGTCACAGGTGAAGCTCATATGTTTACTCTCTCCCCAGGCCACAGTGGGCAGTGGGAAAGATGTACATTCTCCCAATGGACTCTTGGCAGAATGATCAATTCCACTTGAAGTCCTATAACATTGTCACACTTAATTCCAGAAATTCTCAACAGGTCATGGTATGCATTGAACATGAAAATATAAATGCTTTAATTCAGTTTGCTATCTTTGATGGTTTTTTGAAATTTTATTTTGATTTCTTCCAGTGTTGACCAGTTACGCTACAAAATAATGGCAAAAGCAATTCAATGTTGGAAAGATGAGATCAATTCATCAATTCCCCACTGCCTGGATCATTGTACATGATGGTAACCTAGGCATGACTTGCTACACCACCACCAGGAAATAAAACATCTTAATGCTCTTCTTGGAGATTTTACAGCTTGGCAGATGTTTATTCGCTTCCTGCTCAGAAATGCTTACACTGTGTGGTATTTGGCTGTTAGGACAAAAGGAAAAAAAATCCATCTTGCGGATCTGAGCTTCTGCACAAATCCTTAAATCATCATTTATATTACGTGAATTCCTCTTATCATTCTTCGTAACAAAGCCGCAAAATCATGTATGATCACAATTTGATTATGGCAATCAGGTTTGATATGCGATCAGCTGTGCCTCCTCCATCAGAGCACACTGTAGCGTTACTCATTGCAAACATTTTGGAGAGACACTCACAGACCTCTGGCACAGACAGACAGACGGACAGACAGGGAGAGACACCTTGCATTTACCTTCTCTGTAAATGTGAAAATCAACATGAAATATGAAATATTCAAATCAGACTTGGTGCAGTGCCTGAACCTAGTCAGACATTCTAGTTTGAGTTCCTTGCCTATCTGATCGTTAGTCCCGACCTTAGCCTGTTGTCAGATGCTGACTTTGAGTAGCCCATTAGTATTTCAGCCTGTTAGCCCTGTATTGTATTGTTGCATCTTGTCCATTAAATGTAACCAGCACTTTGTTGCTCCAGTGAAGTTGGTTTTGACTTTACCTGCTTCATCTGTGAGTTATGCTTTTGGATCAAACGTGGTCTGTGTTATCGTTGTTGCACTCTGCCTGGAGGATAACGTTTTCACTCTCCTAGACTAGCATGAAATATACAACAGTATATGAGCAGCACCACTTGTGTAGCAAATGTGTGTGTTTCTCTGTGTGTGCAGAGTTCAGACAGGTCTTACCTTGATGTACCTACCATGTTACATAGTGAATATTTGGGTGGTCAGTTCCAACATATTGCAAATTTTGAGAGAGGTCTTTGATCTACTTAAGTGTACAATTGGGCCTTGAAGGAGACATATTTTGATCTGCATTATTAAGATAGCATACCTCCCTTTAGTCTGTCAATAGTTTGACACTAACAATTACAATAAATCCACACAAATGCAGCTTTTGCCTCATGTTTCCAGCCTCTAACTTTTGAGATGAAGCTTTTGAGGGTGGCTGTTGGTTGTATGCATATGAGCCACAGCTCTGATAGGTTCGCATCCAAGTCCCTGCGGTCTGCAAGGGACCATCTAAAAGTTACACTCACATTAATGGTATCCAAGCACCCATTGGAGTAATAGGCTATACTGCTATCCATGCGTTTCCTTATTGCTGGCTGAGCTAATCAGGCTGTAGGTTTGATTCTTCCAGATTGGAAGATCTTTAAAAATGCAAATGTGTTGTGAGATGGGTTGCTTAGACACAACATAACAGTATGTGTAACTTCCAGATAGTCCCTTGCCACAGCACCAAATTAGGGTATAGTTTAGCAAATAGCTACAATCAAAAACCACTCGTAGGAGCATTTTACATCTTTATAAAATAAAGATTATGTAGCCCCAGTTTGTGACGAATGTGAACATCTCCAAAAATGTCTCAAATGTAAAAATACTGATTACAGGACAGACGTTTCAGGTTATTACACAAACCTTGCCATGTTTGTGTAGACATCCGTCATCTTAAAACTCTTTGCTATTGTGGACAACACGTCTCCCTCCCCCTTTTTAAATAAATAAATAAAAGCTTCCACCTAAAGTACATTAACAAGAAACCAGGAGCACTTATACCGTATAGGCTAATTATGCCATTATCCACACTTGTGCCACCATTACCCACCATTTCACTTGTTAATATGCAGAGCACCATCCTCATGCTTGGTATTGAGACCGCGTAAAGGGAAACGTAGCATGAAAATACAATTACCATGCAAATAAGTCATGGATATGACACCGCTGTTAACATCCTGCACCCTCCATCTAAACCCAGACCAGATTATCTCTTCTAAAGCATAGATCACATAATAAAATATAAATGTTTCTATCTGAACCTAAATAAGTATTTTGAAAGTATAAGACTTTTCCATGAAATAAACAGCAGATTGTCTCCACTTGCCTCTCCCTCTGCTTGCTCCTTGCCCCATCTTTAACCACCTCTCCCTCCCCCAAATCTTCATCAGTCATTTTCTTGCTCTACCTTTATCACCTTTGTCACTTTGCCTTCTTTCTACCCACCTTCCTTATCACTCTCCCTGCTGCCCTTCTTCACTCCACTTCCCCTACTTGTTTTTATCTTGCTCCATTCCTCCCTCCGTCTCTCCTGGGCTTGACTGATGGTGTGTTGAGGTGAGGCAGACAGACGGTGGGTGAAGGATTGCCCCCGCTAGCCTCTGACACTGGGCCCCATTCAGGCCTGAGAAATGATCGATGTTAAATCTAATTTTAAACACCCCCAGTTAAACTTCAGCAGACAGACAGAGAGTGGAGGCCAGCGTCTGGCAACACAGCTGGGGCAACCTGATAAGACCTACAGTTCAAGTCTACCTGGGGGTGTGTTTGTGTGTTGCCTCCTAACTTGAAACAGCTGAAAACAGGAGCCATCTGTTCTGAGTTGATGGCCGCTACTTTAGAGAGGAAAGACGATTTCTCTGCAATGCTAAATCCACTGAAACTGCCCAACACAGAAACCAATAACATAAACTCTGCTGATGTACAACCAGAGAAAAGTTCTGTCAATGTTGGTGCAATTCCTACAGATAAACAATAGGGTGATAAAGGTAATTGATTACTTTAATGGCCCTTGAAAGGTGCTTTACAAACCAATTTGACGTGACTGGACTGTATTTAGCTCAAGACCTGATGCCCTGTGTGGTGAGATGTTTTGGAGTTTAAGACCACACAAAGTAATTAAAGGAAACAGCTGGCCAGCATCACCAGCCATTACAATGGGGAAGACAAATTCATAATGCTTGCCATCATAATAAGAGCTAAGTCTGTGTCAATAAAAACCTACTGATATATTCAGGTGTTTCAAAAGATACTACATATGTTTTTCATGAATAATTCTCTTGTTAATGTCAACAGTAATATGTGCTATTTCAAAAGCCTTTAGAGTCAAAGTCAAGCCTCATTTAATACACCATTTCCTCTCTAATCTGTTTGGTTCTTGTTATAAATGCTCAAAACATTCCCAAGCCTGTCACCACTCAGATGTTCCTCAGCAGGTAGTTCTGAGTCATCACCCGACTCCCATAGCTGCTCCCCTTTACCCTCATCACCAGCTAGTTTCCCACACATTCTGGCAGATTGCCTCAAGAGCATACAGTACTTGAACATCAGAGACATCTTTTATAGCCTGATACCTGTGACCCTCTGCCTGTATATACTGACTATTATTATAATTGTTTAAGTCTTTTTTAAATAATGAGAAGAAAAGTCTGATCCAGTGACAATGTTGCAAATTGCATCGATACAAATCAACACATGATAATAATGTTTTACAATGGAAGTTCAGGATTTTGAAAGAAGGCAGAGTATGGCAAATTGTTGAAAATTTGTCCACTATTGATTGATATGCGATCCATTTTGAATGAAATGCTCTCTCATTTCTCTAAAAGCAAACTGCTTGGCAGGAACAACAACATTTTCACAAGCAGTTTAGTTCTGATTGAAACGTCGACTGTAAAATTTGCTGACTTAAAAGACCTGTGGAGGTTTGAGTGGATATCCAGTTTCATTATTTTCATGAACCCCAATGGCAGATTTTTGTTATTAGAAGATTTCACACGAGTGGTAGTTTGTTTCTAGCTGGGGATTTATTTGCGGTAAAAAGAAATCTATTCAGATTAATGATCAAAATTTGCACATAAAAGCAACAAGGTTTACCTTCACACCACTGAAGTGCATTCTTGTGTTAGGTTGCGTGTCTCCTTTAAGCTTTTGTAGCTCTGGCTGATGATGATTTATGACTGGCTGGGTGAGCTGATTAAATCACTGAACAGAACGCCAGGTAGCATTACCACTGCCATCACCGCTCTATATGGCGGTCGCATGGCAACAACTACATTTCTATCTGTTTTTTTAACTGCTTGAATGTCGCTTACTCTTTGTAACTGGCTCTCTTTTTTAATTTTCTCACCATCGCCCCGGCTTCATGCTCTACATACATAGAGGTTTTACAAAGGCAAAGGCACTGAGAGAGAGCTCCAGTGAATCTAATTAATCGCCATGGATACAACATTAAAGACCCACATTTAAAACATTTATACCTTTATGTTTCACAGGGACAAGATCAGCACACTCCAACATAGCAACATGCACTATAGCACAATTCTAAAGTCCTGAAGGGGCTTGTCACATCTCTGTGGCTGATTTTTATACTGTGCATTCCCAGTTACATCAGTCAAGCTAGGATTTATAATCTGGCAGACATTTGTGTTATTTTGATCTAACACTGTGTGGTATTTAGCTGTTAGCACACTGAGAAGATGTTTCTACCTTGCAGTTCTGAGCTGGCACCAGGCCAGCTACAAAAACTCAGAACTAACATTTAACGCACAAATGAGCAAACCAGTACACACTGTACACATAATACGTCACAGTTGATTTTCATTTTGCATAGTCACTGCCAGCGTGTGTGTTTCAGATATGAGACATGTGATCCAGTTGTGATTAAACATCATATTTAAGCTTTGTTATGCCGCATGATAAGACAAAAATCACATAATCTAAATGATCTTTTAAACATTTGTACTGGAAAGGCACAATTTGTTTAATGCACCAGCGTCACTTCAGGGGTTCTGTAATCCACTTTACTGGACCACCAGAGGAAAGAAAGAATCCCCATCATGCTGTTTAATTGCTCTTTGTAGAGTTGCTTTTGGCTCATGTAATGTGATCCATTGCTGTTCAGCCAGTGGTTTTCAAATGTGAGTCACTGCCTCTGATGTCACCATGCCCCCCTGAAGACATCGCCAATGAGCTGCTACTGATGATTACAGAACTGAAGTTGTTGAAGTTTCTGTTCGTCTATAAATACATTTTAAGAAGTTTCAGGTTGAATTATAATTAGTTATTATTATTATTATTATATTATTTTGTAGATTATCTCCCAGACCAAAATTGTGGGTACAGCTTTGTTACTTATAGACCTTTTTTCTGCATGAATCAAAAAGTTTAAATTTTTCTAAAAACTGGCCGAGAGAACCCAGTGCTGTCAAGATGACATAGTATTATGGAACCCCAGGGCAAGTCCATATTCAGACGTATTCTTGATATGTTGCGGTCTTTGTGTGCAATGAAGCGACCACAGCCACCATAAATGCTCTGTCATGCCAGACACCTAATATACTGGTTAAGCAGGCTCCCAGCAGCCCCAGCAGTTGATGGCCTCTAAATTGTTGATCAGTGGCTTGGCACAGGCAGGGTAAATTGATTCCAGGAGAATCCTCCAGGACTGCGGCTGTCTCTACAAAGGCCAAATATACAGCCATGCATCAGAATGAGGTGGGGAAGGGGAAGGTGGAGAAAGGCTAGATGAAGGAAGGGAGGGAGAAAGACAAAACGAGAAGGAGACTAGGAGAAAGTAGGGTGAGTATGTCAGTGATTGTGTGTGTGTCAGAAAGAAGATATGCACCAGAGGCGGTTGAGAGCGCAAGAAAGAGATTGGGTGAAGGAGAAAGAAGGGATGGGAGAGAATGAGAGTCATTGTGTGTGTGTATGTGTATGCATGTCATGTGTGAGTCAGGCAGAGATCGTGCCTAAGCAGGGCCGTTTCTGACCACTTTGGCACCCAAGGTGAGACATCCATTGGCGCCCCATCACCCTCATTCCCCTTTAGTGTTAAAATGCAGTTCAGTCTTAATTTACAACATTTTGCATTCAGTTTCCAATCTTATTGTAGCAAACGCCTGACAGGTCAACATTATTCTGTGTTTTTGCCACAGGGAGGCACTACAGAGTAAATTGTTGTATGAGAAAAGTCACGATTCACATGGAATTATAAAAACAAAAAATGCAGAACTAAGGATTATTACTTGAAGGGTGCCAGTGTTGCATTGATGAATTACACATTTGGAGGTAAATCACTGACAATGGCAGAGAGAAGGCGAGACACATGCTATGTTGTACAGCATTAACCTCAGACATAGAAAGCATCCATTCTGCTGCTACACTGCATAAACAATATGTCATCAGTGATTTCTTCTTTGCCAGGCATTTGAAGCCAAGTTCTTTCTCTGGTGTTTTCCCAGAGGTTCTAGGCTCTTATTTCCAGCCATGACCATTTCAGCAAACATGTCGCCACCGCATTGGTCAAGCATGCAGGGCCAAAACTGGCATTGGGTTTCCAAGATAATTACAAAGTACTTGGAGTGACGGTTCTTGATTGACCTCTACTGGCTGCTGAGTAAACTGATTTGCCATCCAACGTATAATTAAACATCCAGAATGTTTGCATGCTATTGAAACGGCATCGCTACAGTTGTCGTGGCTGGATGTTTCCACCCTATTTGCGTCAGTACAATTCAAATAATCCAAGTTGATTAAATTGGAATTGACTTGAGTAGGAGAATGTTGCTGCATTGTTGCTGTTCTGTTACATCTTTAAAAAAACAAACAAAGAATGACGTTTGTGTGCACGTGGAGGATCTGGATGATGATGATGATGCAAATCTCTTGAACAGCTCAATGCAGCATCTCAGCAACGCCCATCTGCACCATCTGTGTAGTAGCAGCAATAATAAAGTTGTTTTTACATGATGCAAAGAATGAACCAAATACTTCAAATGTGAGCCATGTAGAAACTGTAAGGTAGATAGTTTGTTTGCTCGGTTCCACTACAAACTTCATTTCTGGCAAAAACATTTTTTTTTCAGCACTTAAAAGCTGTTATGTTGCAGTAATTGAATAGGCTGCAAAGACCTTTGGCCATATCTATAGATAGATAGATAGATATTAAAATTGAAGAGAGTTAAATCAATGTTTTCTAAAGATCCCCTCACAGTCCAAAAATCAATCACTACCAAACACACCAATTAAACTAGTGTGAAATGGGAATTCGCTCATTACGTCGCAAACTTTCTGAACAGGACAGAAACCAAATTCATCAAACAAAAGTTTGGAATGTTATTTCTGCTCAGCCAGTGTAATTTATCACATTTAGGAAAGCTGTCACCAGTTAAATGGATCGCCAGTAATTGTGGCTGTCCCACTTCAAACCAGAACCGACTAAACCGGCTCATCAGGGTTGTGAAATGGAGGGTAGCCGTCTCTTTATCCCTGGGCAGAGAATCGAATGTGGCAATCTCTCCTTCTCTTAACATGGTTGTCTTCTCAGCACAGTGTTTTGTCTGCCTCTCTCAGCCCTCTGCCCTGTAAAAACAAATACATTGGCATTGAATTAGGTCTCAAAATGCTTAACAAAGTCATTAAATGCAGATGAATCTCTCTAAATGTACCACAGCACAATGAGCGAGGATCCATATTTCATTACTTCCTCATTATGTTGCTTTGGATGCTGTATATTTTGGGTCAGAGGAAAGTATCTATAAGTAACTATTTTCACCACAGCAAATAAAGCAAATCCTCTAAATTGTCCTTTGTTTTTTTGCATTTACGTTTTTGTGGCCTTCTGTGGATATTAGAAACAGAAACCTGCTTTGTTGGCTTGTCTGAATTCTCACAGCTCTCCCTTTTTTGTCTGAGTCCACACAGACTCAAGATGTTTGCATATCTGTGAGGAAATGAAGACTAAAAGCATATGGATCTGTGCACACACTCAGACAGGAAGAACTGCAGTGCTGATTGTCCTTACAAAACCCTTTGCAGAGGATGTCTCAGTGCCTTTAAAAACAGACAGAGGTAGGGCTTCAGATGCCAAATAAGGATGCTGTTGAACAGACTCAACACATCAATGGATGGCAAACTACGTAGCAGAGAAGAAGCATGATAAGGGGAACATGTGTGACCTGGGAGAAAATGTGGATCGGATCCCAAGTTGCCTGAATCTGAATTGAACACTTTAGACTTCACCTTAGATTGTCCATAACAACATTTTTGTGTCTACGTGTAACGTCAATCTAATTTTCCTGAACACAGGGAACATATCAAATGTCATATTTATCATGTGACTACAACAAACATCAAACATCTCTTCTGAGTTAAGGTCAGACTCATAACTAGTCAGAAAAGCAGTGATTCTGTTGAGGTTGGAAAAAGGAAAAAGCAAAATAAACAAGTTTTGGCTCCTCACCGTCAAGCTAAATTACAATTTTGTTGCTATATACCTGGGGTTTGTGTTTGTTTGGATAGAAATACCTGAATGCTCTTCAAATTGATTTAATTCCCCTGTGTCTTTAAGCCGGCATCGAGTGTTGATTTGCTTTGTAGTGCTGTGTTCTTTTTCACAGAACTGATTGCTCTTAAGCTTTTTCTGCAACCAGTTTTGACAGAAAGTTTCTATAACCTGTGTAAATGTTTTTTTAGGTATATGAGATTGCCACCAAAAGCGTATCATTTCCATGTCCGAGCAAAGTTTGAAGAGAGAAAGTAAAATCAGTGTCAACAGCTGCAGATTTGCTTTCTTTGTGTTCATTCAGAAGCTGTTGAGAATTCATATTGTGGCGTCATGGTTAATATCTGGCGGTTCAATTTCCATTTTTTTGAAAAGGGATCCTCCAAGGACTGAGGAGAAACAGTGTTGTGTCGTGAAATCAATGGATAGATAGATTCAGCAAAAGAAAAGATCATAACTTAAGTTTCACATAAAAGTCTCCCTGCACTTTTGCTTAACATTACAATGAAAAAGTTATATATGCAATCATATATACGGCTCTCTCTAAATCACCCTGCTAAAGAGATATGGGTTGGCTTTCAGCAGTCCCACTATAGTCTGATTTAGCTGCAGCCGTTTTAAAAAGGGAGACCACAATATTCCCCCTAATGTGAATTGAAAAGCACTGGAGGAGAAAATCATTTCATCACTCTATCTGTGATGGTGTCAGCAGAGGGAACGAGAACTGACTAATCTGTGTGTGTGTGCGTGAGTGTGTGTGTGTGTGTTTGTGTGTGTGGCAGACAGTCATTTTTGGTGGATCCACAGAGGGTAAATGATTACCTGTGTTAAGATTGAGCTTTGAGCTGAAGAGACGATGTGATGCTGTGATATTGAGGGCCCAGTGTGAATCTTATCGACCACAGTGCATCACCACCCACACAGCCTGCATTTATATAGACTTGATTCACTCAATGCACCTTCACACAAACACCTCCTGAATAGCTGAGAGCAGAGCAGAGCTTTTGCACAATCTTTGTATGCAGATCTTTGAATTTGTCTTTGTTTGCGTCTCTTTTTGAAATGCGTATTTAATGGATAACGCAGAAACGGAGTCATGCCTATCACCGGGAGTCGTTGAAAATGGTATTATTTTGTGCTTTCTGTATGGGCGACTCAGCTGCTTTCTCCTGGGAAGCCATCAGAGCACATTGCCTTCCTTTGACGGATTACAGTCATGTGGTTGCAGATGAATATGAATTGCTCTTCAGGAGTCTGGGTGAGGGGTGGTGCTGATGTCTTTGTAGTCGTAGCAGACTTTGTTGCAAGTCCAAAACCTCTATGGCGGTATAAAAACCTCCAACTATGTGTAGATGGCAGCTAAGGTGTAGGGGAAGATGCTTTATAGAGCTTCAGCCTGTACTTTCATCTCAGAAAAATGCCTTAGGCAATGATAATTTCAAGAGGGCAGTGACCAAACAAGATACTCTATGTATCGCTCCTTTGATGTTACTATAGCAACGCAGTTCTGTGTAGGGTATGTGCATGTCTGTATGTCTTTGTAGTAGTGTGAGTCGAATAACGTGTGTCCATACAGTGTGCAAGTGTGGAATGTGTGGAATGTATGTATGTCAGAGAAAAGTAGCTAGTGAAGTGAGGGATAGGAAAAATGCACACACATGCTTATGCAATATTTAATCACAGACATTTCAGAAAACCCCAATGGATTTTAAAAAGAACTCCAAAGTTCTTAGTCCACAAGTACATTTGTTCCACAGAGAAGGAATCAGTGAACTTGTGAACATAATGAATTGGTGTGTAACAGTTATAGCATAATTATATTTTCTACCTTAACAAGAACAAATTACGTAAACTTCAAATTCAGTTGTTTCACTCAAAAGTTTAGCAGGGTATTTACTAAGACTGATTATGTAAATGAGCACAGCTGCAGTAAGTTCATTTGAACGCACAATAAGGTCAGTTTTACTAAACATGAGCCAAATTACCACCCTGCATCCATCTATAATCATGTACTTTAGATATACAGTACATCATTAAAGGAAAAAAATAAAGTCCTCGTTTCAAGTTTAGTTTTTTTTTTACCTATCTTAATTCCATTCCACAGGTGCTGCCATGTTGACTGATGCCTAAGAAACGTGCAGAGTAAAGCAGCTGATTAATTAATCCATATTCTAGTCAGAAACATTTTCTTCTCCTAAGAATGACAACAGCTATGCCTACAATCGAGGGACGCATAGAAGTTATCAACTGCTCTTCATAGACAGTAAATCATAGACGCAATTACCTTTGCCGCAACGGTGACCAGCCATGATAGATCAGCTATAGTGAGCCATATGCATATATTTCCATTCTCTCCTCCCAATTTTTGCAGCTTAACATCAGAACGCCATTAAATGCATATGCATTAAGCCAAACGCACATTCTATGGTTACAGCTTTCCTCATTTTACAAAACCCTGCTAACCCTTTGGTCCAAAGAGCTCACCTAGAGAGAGCAACTTGCTTTAATCATTCCTATCTTTAACTTGAAATCAGATTCGTACAAAAGATTTGTCATGTAAATTGTTCTCCATTTACATCCACAACTATGGAAAATATATTTGTTTACTGCAGAATCAGCATCAGAGGCCTTAAAGGGACAGTGCCTTAAATGGTCTGTTTCCACTCCATAATTGTAGCAATGCTGCAATAATGGAAAATAGAAGAGGAACAGTGTTTTTTTGCTCACTGAAGCACTGCAAGTTTGTGAAATAGATCCCCAAATGGAAATAAGAACATGGAAATGTGTATATTTCCCCTTTAAAACAATCTTAAAGATCAACTTGGCTTGTAATGTTGACCTGCTGAATCATCTTGTCATGTATAACAGAGACCAGAAGTAAGAGAGGACGAGGAGAGTGTGTTGAATGAAAAAGGCAGAGATGAGTGGGCTGACATTTGTGTGCATATGAGAAATATCTACATGTAATTGCTTTCTCACTTGTGCATGTAGAACATGTTTCTTCACGCTGGCCTTGGTTTATAAAGTGATCCATCATTGTCCGTGTGTCACACTATGTAGCACATATAACATTTTTAAACTGATGTAATTTCCTCCTTTAGGGTGCATCACATAACCTATATGTGTCTTATATCATAACCCGGTCTGGTCCAGAAGTAGACTCGCTTTCACACCTCCATCGTTAAGTCACCCGGGTGTGAGTAAGATTGCAGCAAACGCACTCGTGTGTGTGGAGCAGAACAACTTATCCAAGACCAATCGAACCCCTGTCTGCTACGATTGTAGTGAGAAAGCCATTTTACCCTAATTCATGATCTAAACACACTATGCATTAGGGGCTATGTGTGGTTAATGCAACTCAAGTTAAACGCTGAACAGGTAGGGAGGGTAAGACTTCATCAGTGCTCACCTTCTCCAGCTAAACATACTGCACACCAGATCGCAAAGCATTTTCCGCTGGGAAGTGGAGTAAAATCCTGTTGACCACACAGAACTTTCACATGCTTTATGTTACGCAGCATTTAGGTCATTACAGTCCTGCCCATTCACACACACCCGCCCTTCAACATCATTTCCTTTGTTTTGGTTAATGTCCATCCATTGAGACATCATCTGAACCAAATAAAAAAAATTGGATGTAACAAAAGATCCAATACTGGTTTGGACTCCAGATGTGACAGTGACCTAACATGGAACCCCATTCAGACCAGGAGGAATATTTCACTCTCTGTCACACACTATGCCAGGTTGTATAGAAAAAGGAGGACAGTCCAATTTCTGCTTTTAGGGATCAGTGTGTGGCGAAATATGAACTCACTCTCTTCAAAAGGGAATGTCTGTGCTCAGGCCTTAAAACTTTTGTGCTGAAATTGAAGGACTTGGTTGCAAATGAGGACATCAGTTCTTCCATTAATAGAGAAAATATTTTGTGTAAATATAGTGGTGGATTTTTTTTTTGGAAACATCATTCAATTAATCCGCCCTTCTGGAATTCAGAGTGAGAGAGAGTGTGAGAGAGAGAGAGAGAGAATCATCCATTTAAAGGAAATTCAAAAGATCTCACAATGTTAATCGGAATTCTGAATTAAATACAAGATGGTCCTACTGTAGAAAATGTAGCTCCAGGAAATGCAGTTTGTAATGTACTTACATACATTATGTCCAAAGGCACCTTTAGAGATAGAAAAGTGCAATGCAGAAAATTGATAAATCCTACACTTTGCTGTTTTAAATTGGCAATACAGGCTTATGCAAGTAAAACTGCGTATGCTCTTACATTTAGTCTAGTTATACATACAGCAAAGATCACTACAGCCAGCTTCTGTCTGGCATGTACATGAATCTATCTTGCAAAGCTGTGAGGTAATTCTCAGTACTCAGTTCCCAGAAACACTTGCAAACACTGACAGATCTAAAGTAATATTTGAACTCATCTGTCTTATAAAATCTCTTATCGTTTTATGTTGTGGAAAATTAAAATCAATGCGTGACCTTTGCAATAATCTCACAAAGGTTACATTAGAATATTGCACTCCACAAGTTATACCACAACACACATCCTATGGTTTGCAAATTAATTTATAAAAAAGTTATATTTTACTATATGCAGTCAAGAATTTATTCTATGACATATGTTTGCAACCTTTTAAGCAATACTCCCCTATTTTTTTTTAGAAAGTCTTCCTCATAAGCACAATAATCCCATTTTGTATTGTACCATGTGTAGTATTGTCATTCATGTTGGATCATCGGGTCCCTGTAGCAGTTCCTAGCTCCATAAATAGAATCAGCTCTTGGCAGGCACAGTAGAGCAGACAGAGAGACTGCTGCACAATGCCCAATGAAGAAGAGAGAATTCTGTCAGAGCTGAAAAGAGCACTTGGATGGATTTTTGTGAAGGGTTTAAGTTTGCGAGGTCACCAGTTTGAATACAGAGGAAGACTGGAGAGTGGACAAAGGACCTTATCATGGTGTCCCTGAGCATTTCTTCTGCAACTAACTCTTCACAATGCCAATATTAGTGGCTGAATATCTCTGAGGAGCTGTGGTTTGGGTCATTTAATGTTTGCAGTTTACTGGTGGTTTCTGTTTTTAGAAACACTGAAAAATAAACCACTTTTTTACCTAAAAGACCCAAGTCAAAGCTGTCACCCTTCAGCTTTTTGCCCAGTTATTTAACTGAATATGACACACACACACACACACACACACACACACACACACACACACACACACACACACACACACACACACACACACAGATAGATGTGTACTCATCCATCACAATACTTCACAGACAGGCCATATACCTTTGTGTTTGTGTCAACAGGGGATGAGCTGAGGTGGTAAATGATGACATTATGTATCTACAGCTCGGCCCCTGTGATAAATGAGATGATACGGAAACATAAAGCTGCTGCTGAAAGAAAGCCCTGCACAATGCAGACATTCGGCAGTGAAACAAAAGCAGATCGGTTTGGACCATCCTGATGTTTTCCCTTTTGTTTGTCTCCATGGGTAATTATTATGAAGATAGCAGAATGGGGAAGGCCTGAATGTGGGCAGTCTATAAAGGGTTTGCAGTTGCATCACTGATTTCCTACAAAATAGGAATGTTGTAATGACACACACACATACACACACACACACACACACACACACACACACACCTACAAAAACAATCCTCACTGTCACGTTTGCTGTTCCATTAAAACTAAATTAACATTTCTATATTGTAACCGTCGCTTTAAAAGTCGACTCAATTTTCTTTTGGTTGACACTATGAATTAAACCAAAGCTGTGCTTGCATGCTGCAGGTGGATTTACATCACTGCAATAATTCAAACCTCCAATCGCAGTAATTACAATGAAACAAATTGAATTTGGTGGTAAATTTCAGAGTCATTGTTTTATTAGCAGGCCTTTAGGCCAGAATAACACTAGACTTTAACTACGCCTGCTTGAGCAAACAGTTGCTTCCAGTCCACTTGTGTGTTTTACATCAATACTGTAGCGTTCATGCATTGTCACACATCTGGTTCCTTTGTAAACAGGTACTAAATGTCACCCTCGACTTGTACTTGTGGCATCTGCACATATTGTGAGAATGCTGAGTAACACAAACAAAGAAACACCATCCACACATTGAGCCCACTTGGTCCAACTTGTTCACACATTTGAAATGAACTTTCATATTTTGAGCGAAGCATTTAATTTTCAGCCGCACACATATTCAATGTTAGTCTCTTGAGCCTTATCATTTAATTATTCTGTTTTTACATCTCCTTCACAACAGCAACAATGCATTGTTGATTATTAAAAAATGAGTCATTCCCTGGATTCATAACCTTTCTTTGACTCTGCTCACAGAAACAAAATGCATTGCAGCAGTCTCCCCAATCAACGGCCTCAAACTGAACACAAACATCAAAACAGTAAATGAATGAAATGATTCCAAAATGAATTTATATCCTGTACATTTACATAACCTTGATCAAACCATTCCTCCTGTCTCCAAATCCGACTTTCCTTCTCTTCCTGTTCTGTTCAGTGTATCATTGTAATTCTCTTTGGTATGGTGACTTTTAACAGAAAATGAAACTTCACATTCTCTCTCTCATCCTCTCTCTGTTTTCACCCTCTTTCTGGTATCCAAATGCGCGCAGCGTGAAATTAAAGCCATTGCATTTCTGACTGAAATAAGTGTGTCCCTCTGATGAGGTTGGAGCCACTCCAAGCCTCTGCACACTTTTCACACATATTTTCCTTCCTTGTGGAATTATCTGCTGCTTATTATTGCTCAACATGTGTCTACCAAGACTTTACTTCACTTTCTCTTCTGGTGGATAGATAAGCCCTCTCTTGGCAAATCCTTGTTTGTTTTGTTTACGTTTTTAACTTTTCATAAAGCCAAATAATTAAATAATGGACTTTGGTACAATTTTGATGCCAGGGTTTTAGGGACCCCAGTGTAACATCTTCGTGGAATAAAAACAAAAAGGGGGTTTAGGATTTCATTTTCTACAACAGCGACTGACTTAGACACGAGGACTGTCCTGTTTAACATCATTCTAAAGAAAGCAAATGGAGAAGGAGCTAAGCATCGCCGGAATGTGATAATGGACCGTTATCTTCTTGCCATAATTAAAATGTCTACAGAATCGGAAATTCCACTCACCTCTAAGGTGCCAAGACTCAGATTTAAGACACATTTGCAGACATTCTCCCAATTAATAATAATCAGGAATCCAAAAATTCCAAAACTAGGAGTGCCTGATCCATGCTGCCCCCTTTGGAATGTTTCATGTCATGCTCTGTGTCCTTCATTACCATCTTCCCTGACCAACTCTTGCGTTATCTAGATGTAGATAAAGTAATTATTGATTTTTATCAAAGCAGCATAAAAGCAGAGTACAAAGGGTCAATGAGACAGACAGTGCACAGACACTTCTGTTATGAGATTGATTTGATTGAATTGTCTTAGTTTAATAGAATTGGGTTAATTAATATTTTAACGTTCAACTTTGTTTTGCTGCTTTTCATCGGTTTTGCAGGGTATTTACTAATGCAGATGAGCACAGCTGCATTTGAATGAAGCGACGAAAAGAAGGGTCAGTTGCCAAGCATTTTCAACAGACCATTATGCATATGAGGAGCTAATCAGTATCTTGAGACATCCTGGAATTATAAATGATCAATCTGTGAGATTTTTCATCATTCTAGCCACGTTTAAATATTTAATGTTCACTGCTGTGAATACATTAGAAATCAAGATTTATGACTGGCTACTTCCACATGGTGAAGTCTGGATTTCACAGCAAATAATACAAGACATAAGAGGGAGAGGACAGAGTAAGGACAGAAAGTGTGTGAAAATCTATGTTTTAATGTAATGAAATATTGCTTCTTTCATATCTTTACTGTCTTAGATAATTATAAAAAAGGACCTGAGTTAACTGCTCTCCCTCTGTGTTCCTCACTCTCTCTTTCTCCCTCTCATGCCACATAGTGAAACTGTCATCAATTTTAGAGCTTACACCTGTTTCCCCCTGGGCTCTCAAAAACAGGTGCAGTTTCTTCTCCAGCAGCAAACAAACAGCAATGATAAATCAATTCTACCTTGTATTTGAATGAATTTCTTCCATTCCCTTCCATATTTGTGCTGTCCTCCTTAAACACACTAAATACATAATTTGTTAACACAAATGTTTGACTCATTTTTCTTGACCAATGTATGCAAAACCATAAGTAAATGTGGGGTAATATGTCAACAAATGCACAATGTATAGACGATTGTTGGAACCATTAAGCGAAGCACACAAGAAAAACATCTATTTTGTCAAATTTAAGTAAATTAAGATGTCAGTCAATTTGAGATAATTGTGTCGCTAAACGCCAAAGCATTTTTTTTCAGTGTTTCCTTCTGTAGTCATTCTTTAGTAGACTTCGAGCAAGTGTAACAGTCCTGGGCTTCTCTTGGTATCTGTTAGGCTCAGGGTATCAAAATAGCCCTTTGACCTTTTTTAGTGTTTAGTTGCTGCTGCTGGGTTGCATTGAGTTGCACAATGCTCTGTGTCTCTCCTGCCCTTTACACTCCACTGTAAAGGGCAGAGCAACTCAAGGATGAAACTTTAGAATCCCATGTTCTCTGCAAACATTATTATGGCATTAAATTTCCCTTTTAAACACATTATAATTTGTTTGTTTTGATTTGAGACGTTGTCACAACTTGCCCATCTTCATACCTACACAGATCTTTATTGGATTCATCGTTCTTTCATCATCATAGAGGAAGCTGAAACGAGTGTGTTTGTATGAGCCCTCAGATTTACAAAAAGCCTTAATGTTAGTCACAGCTGTGACTGAATATGTATTTGAATCCTCACCAGACTTTTTGTTACAACTGACAAAGCATATCCTATATCTTGTGGCTACACAACTAAAGTGACGATTTTATTAGATTGAATGATTTTCAGGGATTTGACATCTAAACTAGGTCACTGGCATTGAAAGAAACTTCTCAACATCAAGTTAAACATTTATTTAGATAGCAAAAGAGATTCCTATGACATTTTAGATTGAAATGTGTGTTTTACTATCCAATTCTACTCTGTGCCTTCTCTGATTAGTTCGCTGCCGGACAGAGTCAATAGAAACCCCTGTGCGTCTCCACACAGACATGAAGAGTACCCTGAGCGAACATAACATGATCTGATAATGTATCGCTGAGTGAATGTTGTGGAGATATACAGTACATGCTGGGTTTTGTAGGGAAACTAGTCCCCAAAGTAAACCTGATATCACCATTACAGCATAACAGCTCTATATAGGAATCCACAAGATATGTTTAGGTTTCCATGCATAACTTCTGCCTTGACACTATTGAATAAATAGCACAGGGTACCAAAGGGGTCCATTCAAAGGCTATGGACTGGAAGTGTATATTGCCAAAAAATGCTCCAACAAAATGCTCCAACAAAAAACAATGTTAATGATCTGAGTTGGATACCATTTTCCCAAAGATCATAAAAATTGCTTGAGTATCACGTAACTGTAACAGCAGATTGAAGCAGGTAAATGAATTTGTAATTGAGTTGTGTTATAACTCAGATGATTTAAACATATGGTGAGGCTTTGCTGCGTCCAAAGGCTGCACACTCTTTTGGAAAAATTGACATTCAGCCTTTTTCTTTGCTGAGTTCTTTATGGGCCCCGGTGGTTTTGTTATTGTCCAATAGGCAAATAACCATCCATAGATTTCCTCCATTCACTGAGAAGAATGTCTCATGAATCATCAGCCTCACCGACTTTGAGCCAGGAGCATATTTAAAATTCGAGTTTATTTCTCCTGTAATCTTTGATGGTTATAACTCTTGCAGCAGAGCTCCAGGGCCCCGCTGGTCATTTTTCATTCACTTGCCCATTTCTCTCTTGGCTCAGGTTGCGCCGAGTCCAGTCATATTAATCAACCACTGCTCTAATTGACTGACCAAGTGATGTTTCCAGAAACCAAAATGGCTGATTTATTAAACTATGATAAGTATTCTGCCAGTAAAATGGCTGACTGCAATGGAGTTTTCCTGGTGGTTACAGGATCTACTTTACAATCGTGATGCTGGCCATGTAAGAGGACAATAATATGTCTTCTGTAAGGTCTCGTGTTCAAGGTCTGTAAGGTTTGATTGTTGTATTTTTGTCACAGTTTACAGCGAGGCTCTTTTAAATTGTATTGCACCAGTATCAGGAGCAAAACTGTGTGAAACAAGAACATCCACATTTGGTTTTAAGGGAGCCTTTATGGATCTGAGGTGAGACAAGAAGGTGCAACAACCTGCCACTAGGGGCAGGAGCTGCATAAAGGTTAAAGATGAGAGCTTGTGACTGAAGAGATCCTGGATCAGCAGGTGAAATGGAGAGTCAGGGAAGTGAAACACTTCCTCATCCATCATTAACACCACTGGGATACCCTTGAGCAAATACAGCTGCTCTGTGGCCAGCAGATAAGCCTGTGGTTATACTTAGCAGCTTCCAGGTGTGAAGCCGAGTTAGGTGTTGGTGTGTTGAGCATTAACTCTATCAAAATTGGATAAATATATGTTTAAGAGATGACATGCTCCCTTATAGACTTAAATCATACGCACAGTCTGTCATTTATGAGCTGTATTGGGTGGACATTAGCAGTATGCAAATGAGCCACTGCTCCGATTGGTTGTCCCTGTCCCTTATTGGCATGCATAACTTAACCCAGGGGATCCTATTGTACATGTTTTTGCAAAGGTGAGGGTCCTCCAGAAAAGAGATGGTTTTATAATAATAATAATGATGACGAGCTCGGTTATAATGTTCACATGCAGCAGCAGCTCACATGTTAGACTTAAGGATCAGCATGAGCACCTAACTATTTGTGCAAAGCCATTTAGTTTTTTTTATATTTCAAGAAGACAATACAGCTGGATTTTCTTTAGTGGCTATAAGAGGAACTACACCTAAAGAACGTACACTTTGGTTTCAACATTTGAAACCTAATCATTATTGTTCTCCTTTTATTGTATGCACATTGTCTTTATAATATCATTTTTATTGCAAGCCCTTTTCCCCTAAGAAATCGATTTTTATGTTATCTAATTTACTTTGAAGGCTGTATTCATGAATAGAAAATAGCAAGTGCATGAATATACATACATTACACATTCACAATATCTGTTTATATTCGGTCACATAATACCCCAAGAAAAACAGGAAACAATAGAATACTGAATAATAATATGTTCTCTCTCTAAAACCACAACTCACCAGGGAATCATTTTTATTTTAGTATTCTATGCAGGCTGAAGATTTGACCAAGAACCACAACTAAACAATACAAACCTATATTCTTATTATTAACTATGATGTGTCTGCGCCTACATTACTAGTTATTTACCATATTGCACTGTAACTTAAAAGATACACCTTGTACTTCTGCTTTAATTGAACATGCTCATGGCATATCCTACACTTAATTCATACACTTTGTTCACTCATTCAATGTAGTCATGCACTTAATTACTCTCATCCCCAGAGGGAGAGAGGGGTTGTGATGGGTCCTGTGTGTGTGTGTGTGTGTGTGTGTGTGTGTGTGTGTGTGTGTGTGTGTGTGTGTGTGTGTGTGTGTGTGTGTGTGTGTGTGTGTGTGTGCGCGTGCGTGTGTGTGTGTGTATATATATATAACTTAGAGAGGGCTGATCAGATTGGCTCGACATGTTTATGGTAGAGTGGGATAATTATTATTACATTCACATATTGCATTCTTGTTTTTATCCACCAAAACTACAGAAATCTGTAAAAAAAAAAGAAGAAGAAAAAAAAGGTAACATCTAGTTACGATATATTTTGCACATATGTTTCTGTGGTAAGAATCTCATTTGCAGGAATGAAGACCGGATTTGCTCTTGTTCACTCATTCATTCATATTTTTATTTGGGCCACATATGTAGTGTTATTTATTTGTAATGCTGCTTTATACTTTTACATCTACCCCTAACTAACTGTAATATATCCCCCTTTGGTGTTCACTGTGTGGGGGCCCAGGAGGAGAAACATGACGATGAGATTTTGTGCTAGGACGGACTTTTTGTCATTTTGGCACTAGTCTTAAAATGAAGGCTTCCATTACATAAACAATATGTTATCAGTCCAGTGCCAAACCTCTGTGTGAGAGTCTGCGAGGGCCAATTCATTTATATTAGAAAGCCCCATAGGCAGCAATGACAAGAGTTGGTCTATGGAAAATGCAGTGACAAAGGGACATCCATCTGCACAGAGCTAATGAGGCAGCGCTGGGTTACTGAGTATTGGTCATATTGGGACTCATGAGCATAGGAACACACAGATGCAGACAGAAACAGGCCATAACACTCACACATACACACACAATTACAGAGTCACATTGTCCCCCAACTCACAGTTGGTCAACGGTAATGAAACCCACACTGATCAATGGTGGAAAAACAAGCCAGGCCAGCAGTGACACAGCCGCTATGCCAACCTAATAGCCCAACTGACCAATGCACCTGAAGCCATTGTGGGCTACATCACAGAGCTGCATTACCCAGTGTTGCTAATGAGCTATTACAGTAGTGACCTGCAGGACAAACTCATTACCAGGTGACAATAGATGGTAGACAGAAGCTGGATTCATTATCATAATTATCAGTGCTGCCTTTATTGGAGCTTAGGTGTGGGTTTGTGTGTATGTGCATGTGTGTGTGCATGTGTATTTGCTTGCTCTCCCTCTCCCTCTCTTTCACTCTCACTCTCACTCTCTCACTCTCTCACTCTCACTCTCACTCTCACTCTCACTCTCTCTCTCTCTCTGTCAGACTGTAGCTCTAAATCGCGTATATGTGCCTAAATCCTATCTCAGAATGCTCACACGACTTGTAGGATGGACGGCCACTTCAGGTCTGTGCAGCTGTTCCATCTGTTCTGTCCACTCAATCAAACGCAGATATATCATTCTCCTTCCTCTCTTCGCTTTTTCTTGTTGACTTGCAGCAGAAAAGTTTGTTTTTGCAGAATTCTGGGCATCTGCCAGGAAAGGAGGCGTGCAGGAGCCTAATCAGACAAATAACAAATGTAATATAATGCAATTCCCCCTGGATTTCACTTTTTTTGTGATTTTTGCTATCAAAGTAAAACATTTTGCTGCAGGAAGTTTCTGAATTTTGCACCAAATTTTGTGATTAATCTCAACTTTTACACTTCTTTATTCATATTCACAAAGTTGAAATAGATCTACAAAACAAACCACATGCATAGACAATTTCTGAAACATTAACAACATTGTTATCTGCTTCTCTGCTTCACTCCACCCCTATGTAATATTAAAATAAAGAAACAAAGAGAAACTAAATGTTAACGTCTGTTATTTCCTGCTCCTTTGCCTTAAACCTGTTTCTTATTTATTGTTTGTACAAATATCTATGTTTTCACCATTTAAATGAAGGGAAACTAAACTACATGTCGTAGTTTCTTCACTTCTGTTTTACATTGCAATGAATATGTCACCATTCAGCGTTACTTAGATTTAAATCCCGACAGTTTGGGTAGGTGTCTTGGGATGACTTGCATCGCCGAATAGGCTTCAGGAGCCATGAATGCACCACCAGTCTGCTCTGTGAAGAAGGAGTTTCCTCACACACCATTTTGATGAAATGGAAAAATCAAGTGTTAAATATGTGCCAAAATGGTTAATTATCTGGAATCGCAGAAAAATGTCAGCATTTGTTTAAATAAGCATGGAATTTTGTGATTGTGGATTCACGACACAATGTTTGAACTGTTTTATACTGGTTTTCCACAGTAATGCTGTCACTTGACTTGACAATGTGAGGACTCATTTACTTTCTGCTCATTATATCACTTTCAGTTACACCATCATCCACAGCTGTTTCCATTCCTGTGACTGATCAGGAACAAAACATTGTCTGATGTCAACTTTTAAACCATTTTGCTGCATGGCTTCACATTGTGAGAATAACTTTATGAACATAATGATTAAATGATTTTTGCATTTCTCATCTTGAGTCTGACATTTAGAGGGACTGACTCGGAAAAAAATACAAAAAAAAATTAAATAGGCAGGTAGAAATATAGGGAGACAGGAAAGGGGAGGAAAACAAGAGAAAGGAACAGAGAGAAATGTGAGGTAAAGAGGGAACAAATAAAAGAAAGGGAAACATGCTATGGGTACATGGATGAAGAAAGCAGGGAAGGGAGGAGGCGATGAAGAGCGGAGAGTGAGATGGAGGGAGTTGTGAAAAGATAAAAGGAGGAATGACACTGAAAAGGAAGGAGCAATGGAAGTGAAAACAGAGAAAGTGATCAAGACTGAGAAGTTAGGAGGGAGGGGAGGAAAGGAGAGAGGAAGGAAGGAGGGAAAGATGATATCAGGAGGAAGCCAGAGTGGTGAAGAGGAGGGAGGAATGAAGAAAGGGATGGATGAAGAGAGAGAGGGATGAAGAGAAGGAGGGCGTGACGGGGAGCCATTAATAATTTATGATAGCCTCAGCTTTTCAAAGCGGCACAGCGGTCCCGCTCTCTGCTTTCCCCTGACGTTTAATTTGTCTGAAAATCAGCGAGCGTGGAGTCTGATTATCGTCTCCGTCTGCCAAAGCCTCTGCCTCAATCTAACTGACACTGAGGTGGGATCACAAGCTGCTCCCTATGCATGCGTGTCGGCCTGCTATCCTTCAGGTTAAAACAATCCCGGGCCAAGAACTGCATTTGCACAGCAACAAAGGAGCTCCTCATTAAGCATCTCAATCCTCCCAAAGCGCTTTGAAATTATAAAAACACTTAAATTAAATGATCAAACACAAATTTCTGTATTATTGCGTTAATAAGCACATTATATTAGGCTCAGAAAATAACATAGTGCTGAATAAAGCGTAAAAAAATAATTCCAGCCTCTAATTCAGTACATCCTCCACAGAGATGACAGCTCAGCTTGTATCCTTGGGCTCCATTACCACCAGTGTTAGGGATTTGCTTGCAACAAGTAGTAAGCTATTAACTTAACTACCTTATTTGGTAGCTTGGCAGTAGCACAGCTATTTTCAAAACAGTAGAGCTTTTCCTCACCATAAAGCTACACCACTATTTTTCATGTGAAGGGGAGTCAATGACAAGTACACACTCTCGCCTGAAGCCAAAAACACACAAACTCTCTGTTGTAACCTCACTCATTGTCAGACATAGAAGTCAGTGTGGACTCCTGGTTTGCAAATAAAAAAGGTTGGAGTGTTATTGTAATGGAAATATTACTTTCTTGAACCATTGTTTCCCAGGTCCTTGTTGTTATTTGCTTTGAGAGTAAACAAAAAGTATTGTACATTGCCCCTTAAAGTAGCTTCCATGCATTTGTCATGGCTGCCTGTGGGGCAACTTTAGCTTTAGCTTGAATAGCTAACTTTCAAGAAAAGTAGCTTCCATAACACTACTTACTATATGTACGTTTACCCCAAACAACCTTGGTAGAAGTTAAGATGCAAATACTTGGCTGATGTTAGTTTAAATACACATTGAGAGAGCCGGTAAAGGCAGACATAAGCCTCATTTGTCCCCAGCTCAACCATCATTTATCCTTTTGAATCTTTCACAAAAAAAAAAAAAATCTCAAAAATCAGGCTCTCTGTCATTAATCTAAGAATTCATAAAGAAGTTGATTCAAAGCAGAAAGATGTAGGCTGTACTGTAAACATTTTATAGCCTAATTTATCGGTGATATATCAACAACTGAATGAATGGAACATCCTTCTGCTGGGCCTCTACAATAAAAGAAACAGTTCAACCTGCACTGTGAGGAAATGCCATTCTGAGTAAAAGAAACTAATTAAAACCAAGCCGGAAGGACACATTTAAATATAAATAAATAATTCGATTCGAGTACCTTAATACATAATAGTTTTAGTCTCAAGAGTTATTTGCCACAACACAGAATAAAGTGTTTTGTGTGTTTTTGAGATGCTTCAATGCTGCCATCTAGTGGTTGTATTGTGCTATATCCACATCTCAGCAGGACTGAAATGTGTGTGTTCAGCACAGAAAAATACATTCTGTGAATTAACAGCTATCAAACACAGCTCTCAAATTCAGTGATGAAATCCAAATTAATTCATGTTAAAAGCATGTTTATTGTTTTTGAAGGGTATAAAATGACGTTCATACAATTTATGCACAGTGAATTCATGACAGTGCTTCATTGTGGTCAGGAATTCTTCAAGTCTTCTCATGTATAAGGTCACGGGTTAATAACTTTATATAAACTCCAAACAACTCCTACAAAATATAGTGATATGCTGAAAAACTAAATGTAAATGGGAAAAAGGAACATTTGGAAAATTAATAGAATTCAGTCATAACAGAGACAGTATGGAAGCCTCTGGAAATGATGGATAGGCTGTTGTTGTGTGAGAAAGTGGCCATCAGCAGTTTAGTCCCAGGTGAGGAGGCCATGATGGACACCTTCTTTTCTATCTTCTGTCCTGGCTGTAGTAGCATCAATCTAGGACACACACGCACACACACACACACACACACACAGACACATGGAGGTTATCTCCAGTGCACCCCTGAGGCTGTCTAGGGGGCTCTTGATTTGCTCTAAAGCAGTTTGCTACTAACAACAGACTGTACTGTAGAATAAAGGAGCAGGCCTTTAGCAAAAAGAGTTTTGCCAACTAATAGTGCAAAACGGTCATAAAGTATCTGTATCACAAACAACATGCTGTATCTGTACCACTAATGATTCCAAAAGTTCTCAGACATTTTCCGCTTACAAAACTCACTTTTTCCCATTTTCATTGTGAAAAGAAAAGTTTAGTTTCATGATCACAGTATTCAGTATACTGTTCACTTCAATATACCCTCTTAACTAGATTTTCCACTTGGGTCTGAGCTCTAATTAGCTTGTTGACTCCTATCTGCTGTTGAAAGTGGACTACACCATGTGCAATAAGGAAAGGTTGATTCCACAACAACATTTTTTAAGAATTGGAAATGTAAAAACAAAGTTCTATGGCCTGATTGTTTCTGTAATGAGATTTGAAGATCTGCACAATCACAGGCATTGGAAATAACACAATTTTGTTTTAATTGGTTATCAAATATGGTTTGATTATCACCAAACAATTGTACAATCACAGACAGACACACAGTGTCTGAAGTAATCACACTCAACAATTGTACGTCTCATACATTATTTATACATTTTCGTTAATCATTCATGGTCCATGACCAGTCCTGGTATAAGTATGCCGACTATGTTCTTACAGGTTTTGTTTACATGCATCTCTCCGCATTTCCCAATATGGTGTTCACTTCTTTCTAAACTCTCCACATAATCCTCTGCACAGAAACCACCAAACCACTTCATACATGCGACAAACATGAACACATTGACAGACCGTCTCTCTCAGCACACAGACTTTGTCATTCATAGCAGAGTGACATGAAAAACACCAGCAACCGTGAGCGAGGAAAGATGTCATTTAGATTTACATTTTCACATAAATGTCACAAGTGGCATATTTAAGTACTGTGGTGTGTATTTCCATCTGGTATCACTTTATGTGAAATTGGAAAGTTTCTGTTTTGTGTCAATTTCAGAGTTTTGATTATTATTTTCTGATTATTTTATTATTATGAAAGCATGTGAAAATATGGCTGTAAAAATGTTTTGTTATTGGTTGAGCTTGAGCGAGGAAAGAATTCACAGAATTTGAACTTTGTCATCCCTCAAGCATTTTGGGTGAAAGTAATCAGAGAGGGTCCATAGTTTAGCCCCAAGTTGCTGACTGCTGTGGGAAGAGGTTTGTATGTGTGAATACAGCTTTGAGCAACGCATCAAAGTGATTGTTTAAATAAAGTGTAATAACTGGTAAAACCTCCTTCTTTCTTTCGCCTCCGTCATTGTTCAAAATGCCTTTTAGAGGAGCTTTTGTTGCTTTGATTGTCTTCAGACATTTTTGAACGTATGTGACCTATACCTCCAATCCTATTTCATCGATGGGACCATTTGACTCCAAGTACATTGTGGACAAGTTCACACTATTTCTGAAACCCGCACTTGAAATGCTGGTGGATGAGCTACAAACCTATGGTATGACCGTCGGATTCCAGCAGCAGTAAACACACCGAACTACATTCTTAAGCTGCATTCCTCAAATACCAAAACAAGAAACCGCGTCTCACTTACAGCTAACACCTGAAGGACAAGCGTGTGTGTGTGTGTGTCCAGGTGCCAGAGTCTCATAATTACAGATGATGATTAAGATGATTTCTTGTACTCTGTTTAATGTAGAAATACAGTACCTGGTCTGCTGTTTGCCCTTTAACAAGCCCGATCCCTCCACAGTCAGCACAGCTCCACACAGAGTCTTGGTAAACTTGTTTGTGAAGGACACATGGACTATACACTCCTTCCTCATCTGGATTCTGTCTCCCCCCTCAACCTGTAGGACAGCCACATCAGTTACAGGATGAGACAGACAATTAGTAAAAGACTGATGATTTATGTTGACTGCAAGAGAAAGTGAAGGTGGACGTTCATATTGGTGTACATTCAATCCTCCTGTGTATTGTGGGTGATGTTATTCCAGCTCCAGTCCAAGGCAAGTTCCTAACTACTACTGCTATTATTGCTATCATCCAAATCCATCTTCCAGCGTTTGTTTTTCTGTGTGTCCTGAAGTGAATATTGCCTCACAATGGACATATTACATAGATCTATCTTATTAACTATATTACACAGATTCGCTGTTGAATGCTTCTCTGGTGTGAATTTAGATTTTTGCTCTGTATTACAATGAGACAAATATGGACACAGATGGGAAGATATCTCTATCTTTCTCGTGTGTACCCCAAATGATATTTCTGAAGATGCAGTAAATTAAGTAAGTATTAAGTAAATTCATTGATAATGCAGAATGGCTGTTGTACCTCGATGATTATTTGTGGTGAGCTGATGTTAAACTCCTCTGTAGCCAGGACTCTTTCTTTGGTCCTCATGTCCTTTATCACTACTGCCACATTCACAATGTCCTCGCCACCCAGGACAGACTCGTATTTACAAGGAGAGATGACATGGTGGAGCGTCAAAACTGAAAAGAACAGAAAGTATGGAAGAAGCAACTCAAAAAATCAGATACAATGTTTGACATACTAACACATAATTAAATGTGTTACATAAACATAATTAAAATCGTTTAGTTTGTTGTTGTAGTTGTAATTGTATACTATGCTACCGCGTTATGGATCTGAACACAGACAACCTAATAAAATAACAGTGTCTTAATTTAAGAAATATTCTTCATCATCATCATCATCATCATCATCATCACCATCATGTACTCAGAGAGCTGTACCTTCTCCTGGCTGTACATGCAGCTCCTGCTGGGATTTCCAGAAGCTCTCCTGCGGGCTGCTGTCATACTGTTTCAGCTGAGCGTTCACATGCTCCTTCAGCACTCGGTGGCAGTTTGCTCGGTTTGTGAGCGTCACACACACACAGATGCTTTCGCCCGCTGATGGAACCCTGTCTATGTTTAGGGACACTTCCAAACTGGAAAACATCCCTGCAATATTTCAAATAGATGAAGAAAGAATTATGTTGGATTCAGGTGTTACATTACAACTATTGTTACAATTTACATTTACATAATGACCATGACCAATATCTAAGAGCACTTTCACATCACAGGAATATTGCAACAACACAAGAGTTTGAAATTCTTAAATCCTGACAGAAAGGCCAGAATGAGTGTGAAGGACTAGACCAAAAGTGACAACAGATCAATATTGTTTTTGTACAGACTCTATTTTGTTATGCTTTTGTGTAAGGTTAATAATTACACGTCTCTATGTTGTGGCACAATTTTGAGAGAGACAAGCAGAGAATGAGGACAGGAAAGCCTGAATGCTGCTTGTGGCATTTGAGTTATGATGTTTTCACACTGTTAAAATGTAGCTGTAGATTACTTACTTGTTTCGCCTTGCAGAGGATTGGATAAAATGTCAGGATGTGATCTAGCTGCCTTTACTGAAATAAAAGGAGAGAAGAAAAGGAAAAAGATGCTTAACAATAGAGCAGAAAATGTGTTTTATAGCCAGACCACATGTTGAGAGCTCGGTTTAAGCCTGGAGTGTAACAACTGAGACTGATACTAGTCAGGTTATTGGTCCAGTCTGTCAGAGACATACTAAACCAATAAAGGAAAGTCAAGATGATGAAGACGATCACTGTTTCTCCAAAGTTACAACCATCATGCAGCACTTTTGTGTATACTGACATGTCAGATTTTGATCACTAGGCATTTCTTACCCGGTGTGTTACATGTCGATGTCAGCATTTTACAGAACTAAACAATCACAAGCGTGTGTGTGTGTGTGAGATAGAATTGTTGGATGGAATAAACAAGTCAACAGAAATCACAATTAATAATGTGCATCTGAATGTTGTCACAGTCACTTTTGATACTATTGCCTCACTTCTGTCTGTCTTTGTCATCATTTACCTGTAAAATAAGTTCAATAAGTACATTTTAAGTACAGTTTTTACAAGGAGTAGGGCTGATGGTGGTGTCTTACATAAAGTTTGACTTTTGCTCATTATATTTTGCTGTAGATTGATTGCTGGATTCCCCCCTACAAAGAAAGGAAATAGACAAACATTGTGTTATTCAATATGTATGTACATTACATGTGGAGAACTCAGTCTAAGGGTCTCTTAAGAACATCTATAGTTGCAAATCTCAGTAAAATAGAAAAAAGCTTCACAGACAGAAAACACCCTCTTACTTCTCTTGCTCTTATAAGCCCAAGTCAGATTCTCTGGTATATCTGAAGCGATGCTCTTGGTGTAGATCAGCTGTCCTACCCACTGGGTGTCCACCGTCCTCCCCACCACCAGCCCATCACGCACAATCAGTCGGACAACATCAGCGTCAACGGAGGCGTAGATGAACGAGGTGTCGTATGGGACACTAAGGCAACCTCTCTGAATGGCAACCACAGGACAAGGACCACAGCAGAATATCCCTGCAGAGAGATCATTCGTTAATGATCAACTCCCCCGTCAGTCTGGTTTGATTGACTGTGCACGCCTAGAACTGCATATCAAACAGCGCCTTCTTGAGTATCCACCTGCACTCTTCTCTTGGGGAGTTGGGTCCACTACTTGCCAGCCATCAAACCCTGGACCAAGGTCAGGTCTCCTCATCCAGCACTCTACCCACACATGGAAGTTCCTACAAGTGTTGAACAAGCAAACATATACTGACGGACACACAAACCTGTATAACACCCATGGTATAAATCCAACCCACTCACATTGTACAAACGTATATAAAACACTGCATGCATGCAGATATAATTCATGTTCTATCTTCTCTGGTAACAGTAAACGGTTCATAACAGACTCATCACAAGCTTAACTTAAAAGACACCAACCAAATACTGTCCTTGGACAAGCCGAGCTTCTCACACTTCTCCCCTTTGCTTGAGTAAATCTCTTCAATTTGCAGGTTGCCATTTGTGTCATGAGCTGAGTTGAACACGGTCACCACTCTGGAGGGGATTCCCAACACTCTCATCACTGAAATGAAAGCCATTTTCCCATCTAAATTTTCTTATATCTTAATGGTCAGGAACACACGTCACATGCTGTTCAATATGGTTCTTGTCATTTTGTAGACAAAATGCATCAAGGTGGGATATCGTGGCACCCATACAAAATCCTTTATGTTACCCATACTTCTGACCTCCTTGCCCTTATGTTGCTGATGAATGAACTCTATAGGTGCCAAAACAACAACAACAACAACAACAACATGATGATACAGTACCTGTGCAGAGGACTGAGGCGTACACCCAGCACTGTCCATAGCGCACCGGGTTGCAGTTGGATGAGACCCAGCTGCGAAGGATGTCAGCACTGCCGGTCCAAGCTGTGGGATTGACACCTCCTGTGTAGCTGCCATCCCACCTCCCCTCCACAAGGCCCAGGTCATCGTTACAGTTCACCTTGGAGAGGATGGGACGGAGGTCTGAGCTATATTCATCTACAACTCTGTAGATACATACAGTATGTGGAGTTGACTCTCTCACCATAGCACAGGCCACCCTGCAGAGGTAGACCGGGTCTACCCGTTTAATGTAGTCTCTCTGTTTGTCATTGAGGTGCTGTGGACTGACCTGCAGGAGCTTCAGACACGCCTCTAGGACCCCTGGCTCATACTGTGCACAGAAACATACCTTTAGTTTCCTCATTGCAAAGAATGCTCTGATTATACATGGACATTATTGTGCTGAAATGGTAAAATGATACTCAAACATCAAAAGAACTTGTGATATCATCAGATAAATGTAGTGAAATCAAAAATACAAGGTTTCCCTCTGATGTGTCATGGGTAGAGTACACATGCTTGTTACTTTCAACCTACCTGACCAAATGACCAGGGCCGTTTACACACATTTAGATTGCTGCCCATGTACACCAACCCAAAATCACTCTTGACATATTCTTGTAGTTGGACATCCAGGGGCATGTACACCGGGTCCTCTGAGATAACAAAGACAAGGGGCACATTGATGAACACTGTTGCCTCATAAAACACAACCTACCAAATCTATTTGCATCCACAAGTGATCAAGAAATGTTTTTTGTGGAGCTTCAATAATCAATAATGCTTATCAGTTGTTTTCTAACCCTTAAGCCAGGGGTTGCAGAGCAGCACGAAGCTGCCGACCTTGTAGCTCCGTCTGCCCCAGTTCGTCTCTATGTGGACCAGGAGGTCATACAGAGCCACGGAGGTCAGGACAGGCGAGCAGAGATGGACCGTGACCGACTGCTGGTGCAGGTCCCCTGGGTAGACTTGGGCTGACCAGCTTAGGCAGTCTGACCACGCCACAAAGAACTGGACTGGGACCCTCTCTGATAGATCACCTGCACAGTGAAAGATAACATTGAGACTGTATAGTATGGGGGACACCATTGCTTGGACATGGACATGACTGATCTTTTTGTGCCGTCTTATCATGTGCTGCATCTGTCCAGGTTTGCTTTCCACCTAACTGTCATTTTCTTTTCTGTCCTCATCTGTTTCTGTTATCTCTTGTTCCTCTATGTCCAGTCCTGTCTTCACATACTATGCTGAGCTGTCCTGGTCTGGTTTACCCTGTCCTATCTGTCCTTAACTGTCCTCTTCTGTCTTGTCCTGTTCTAGGCATTTCCCTCCTGCTCTACCCTGATATTTTCTACTCCGGATCTTTTGTTCGTTTTTGGCTCCCTTTATTGTGTCCTTATCTTTTCCTGACTTGCTCTGTTACTTCCTATTGTTCATACAGTTACGGTCGACTGACTTCTTCACTTTTCCTCCGTCTTGTCCTTTTCTATCCCTCTGCATCTGTGCTGTGCTAATATGTCGTCTCATCCTCTATGTTTTCACCCGTCATGTTTCTTTCTGAAACACAAGCCAATATTTTCATGAACATGATCCACGGTGAAGACATAGAATCGCAATAATAATAGCTGCTGCAACACAAAGTGTGTATTGATGATGTATTGATAGGGAAAGATGCCCAGATGTGATTATTTCAAATGTGGAAAAGTAAAAGCCTCTGAAGCTGAAACACTACCAGACTTTGGTACCTAGCCAAACCTCCAGCATGAGGTTCTCAGTGTGAGGGTCCCATGCTCGGCTGCGGAACAGCAGGGTGAGTTTGAACGGTTTCCCTCGGCGCACCACCAGGAGCTGGTTGGAGAGACCCAGTGTCTCATGGGAACTGTGGTTCTCCTGGACCTCAAAGTTGACATGCTTTAGTCGGCAATCGTCTGGAAAAAAAATATTAAGCCTACAATGAAAATCTATCTAAGCTGGTATGTGGTCCCTGGATCCAATCTGACCTCTTGCTCCTTCCCTTTCTCTCTGCTTATAAAAGAGAAATATAGATCAATAAAAAATAATAGAACTCTTTGTCCTCAAAACCACCCCACTGACAACCAACAAAATCCAGATCTTGTATATCATATTATATAACAGAATGACTGAAATTCTGTCCATATCACTACGACACTATGGCTGCAGCATTGCTTTCTAATGGCAGAGCTTCTATTGCTGCTGCTCTTACTTCTCTATATCAAAAATCCTGACACCTACATGAGATAGTGACAATTATCAGTTTCAAGGGATTTTACTGCTGCTCACTTTGTTTGGTCTGAAAATGTATCCAGTAATGTCTTTCTCTGGCCCAATCTGCGCCCCCAACCTCAATATTTTCTGCAGGTACTACCATAATCACTGTAACTCTTTTCCTTTTCCTCCTATGACATGTTTTACAACTGTGCTGCCTGGTATGACAGATATGACAAATACAACAAATAAACCCTGGTCACATTGTGCAACTCATGCCGACATTCTTGGCCGCATACTGAAGCATGAAAACATTCCGTTGACTCAAACAATCCCACAACCTGCCTTGGTAGATTTACTCGCAACTGTGGCAGTAAAACACGATTTCAATGAAATATGCAAATTTTAAAGCAAGAATGTCAATATTAAATGAGACAATGAATGACAAATCTGATTCAAAGACTCAAAAAAAAAAATCTAAATGGAACAATTAGGGAGTTAAGTTGTTTGAGCAAATGTCTCAGCAAGCTGCAAGAAAATACGCCTGATATTTACTCGGATCATGCCTAAACAAATGAAATTTCTGCTGATTTGGGAAAGCTGACAGTCTGCAGAACTGGGATCATACACTCAAAAAAAACATAGCCTTGATTGTTTAAAACCTCAAACAAGGGCCATGAAATCATCCTCTTCTTTGCTGTATCTGAGGCAGCTTCAAAAAAAGAAAGAACTGTTTCTTTGGAAAACTTCAAACTCACCTGCTGCGATGTTGTGTCGTGTGTGTTGCATGCAGTCCATTTTCTGACAGCAGGTATTGTAAGTGACTGAAAGAATGTCAAAGACACTCCACCCCCACCCCACAGATAACATCTCACTCCCTCCATTCTTCTCTCGTGGCATCCATCCACTGCACATAGGACATTTTTCTTCACACAGTGGACCATAGCTGCAATTCCTACTAACAATCATTCAAATAATTATTAACCCTGTGGCATGAAGTCCTTTGTGCAATGTTGCGTCTCACTGAATCTCACTGGGAATCGAAAGTTTCAGCAAAATAAATACCATTATACTGAATAAAAAAAAAATGTCATTATCATCTTTGCATTCTAGAAAAAACAAAACCTGGAGCTGGGACTGATTAATTCAAAATAATTAGCTTTTTATTTTTCAAAGGGATTTTGATACAAAAAGGTTTACCGAGTCCATTCATAATTCCATAAGTACAAATGTTTCTCATTCACCCAGTAAGCTATGCAGCAACACAAACATAATTGAAGAAAAGCATTAAAAACGAATGATGCGATTGTTATGCAGCTGGAAAGTTTCCTTTCGAACAGTGACTGAAATGGGGTTGGTGTCGATTCACTTTCAGTTAAATCAAAAGAAGAGTAAATGGGAGCTTGGAGTAAATAATTCTTGATAATTATTATGAGCAGAGAGGTCAGATTGGTACAGCAATTACTGTCTGTCTTGATTCATTTTTTGTTTTAAGAAATCACGTATCCACTGCACATACAGTATAAATGCTTCAGATGCAAGAAAGCACGATTTCCTAAAAACATGACTTGTTTTTTAACACATCGGGGTTGTCTTTAACTGAAGCTGAACCGATTCCAACCCTGGTGTAAATGTCGTTTTCCAAAAATCAAACCCCTAAAAAATTCACACAAAACACAACACAACAACACAAAAATCCTGATCTGAATCTTAACACCTCCACGTCCATAACAAGGCACCCAGTTTGTGAGCTTAATCCAGAGACACAAACTGCACATTTAGCAGATAATGTGAATCAGTTCAGCTGCCACATAAAACATCAAACCAAAGACCAAAACAAACAGGAAAAAACTGAATCCGATACATTCCAAGGAATATATGCACTATTAGAATAAGCCTAAGAATTACACTGCTGTGGGTTGAAAACCTTGCCGTCCTCCAAATGACATTGGCATTAAGGATGGATTCAGTATGTTTACATGCACGTGAATATTTCTATTCTAACCTGAGGCGATTTACTCAAGAAAGTAAACTCTCATCAGTTTACAATGGGCGGGTAAGCATTCAGTGTCGTGTATGCATACCTCTTGAACCGATTAAGGATTATGTCATGAATATGCAGTGAAACATGGAATCTTATTCATTCCATGGTGACATTCTTGTCTGAATTGCCGTATAAACAGACTAGCGTGCATGTAAACGTACTGAGAGAGCAGGAGTTCATGTACCTTACGTAAAAACAAAGGACACTCAGAAGCGCCATACATGTGCAACCTCACTTAAGCAATGCTGTCTGTCATTTCATTCCCGTAACACATACTTTTTCGGCTGGATTCAGTTTGGATCTATCTAGTACAGAAATGGTCTAAAAACCCCTGGAATAAAACAAAAAAATAAAATTTTCTATGAACACCCTCTTAAATAAATATCACTTTTATCCACACACACACACACACACACACACACACTAAAACACAACACTTCAGGAACACACAAAGACTTGTTAGCTTACAAAGTAACTTAGAACACCAAGGACGTAGTTTGGATGCAGATAATAAACGGTATGCCGCAGCACAGTTAACAGTGAAAAACTTTGTTATTGCTTCTGATTTCAGTCAATACAATCAACCAAAGCAAGTCATAGTCGAAGGTACTAGAACATGGCGTTAGGCGACACAAAGGAAGAAGAAATTGATCGTGTGAGATGAAGATAAGTCAGGACACGTGACACCCCCCGAGTCGAGGTGATTGATTTAAGGCATGAACATTAACTCTCTGCAATGATACTAAGTGCATATACTGAACAACAACAGGATGTCCCTGTTTTGAACCTGAAGTTACATCTATTTCACGCTGATTAGCTTTGTAAAAACAAGGATGCAGCTGTGCCTCAATTCACCAATGACACACTTCTTCTTTTGGGACACTTGAGGACAGAATGCATAAGGGACCAGGAGCTGTCAGGCAGGGCTTTTCCCTGCAAGGAACCTATAAGGCCGCAAATGCCAGTGACAATTTCTTGCTTGAATTCCTGGTTGGAAAAAGTTAAGAAACCAACAAATAATCTAAAATCAACCTACATAACAACCTCGCAATGCATCTACAACAATACACTATCACACAAGACCTGCTCTACTCCAAACACCTGAGACTACGGCCACACGCGCAGCTAACTAACACAACAGATTCCTTATTAGTTTTTACCTGCTGCCATAACTCCAGCAGTCTATTACCTGGTTTCCTCCACACAAACAGCAGGACAGCCTGACCTTTACATTTAATTGCCTTTTCTTCAAAACCACATCCATGCCACAGTTTCACCATAATCCTTCAGACATGATAGATAGCTTTTAAAGGCAACACATTCTATGTTTGTAATGTTTTATTGAGCAGATAAACACAGCGATCTCTGTGACCTGCTGTGATTGGTTTGGTCATTCCTGATAAGAAGTCTTGGGCACCTTACAAGGTGTGAAACACGTTGACCTCAGCACGTTGTAAGGAATGCAACAACTCAAAAACTTTCAGGGCTTATGCACAGCGTTTTATGGGTTTGTCTAACTGGGCAATGTTGCTTATTGAATGTGAAGACATACTCACTGATAAATCAAATATTATCATGTTGGAGAAAATAACACTAAGTACAATATGTCCCCTTTAAACTCAAATCATTCATTGAAATAATAGGCAGCGTGAAAAGTGACAATTATTCAAAACATCATTACACCCCTATGTCTGCTTTTATTTGCAAAGAGATGAGGGTCTGGTTGGCAAAAGCACCTTAAACTTTCCTTTTTGTTCACTTTGCCAGCAAATGAACCCGTTTAGGTTTGTTTGTGGTGTGAACTAAATTCTAGCTTCACCAATTCTGATGGGAAGGATAAATTACACGGTTACAGAGTGGCCCATTATCAAAGGAGGATATGATGACACTATAAATATTCCATAGCCAATCTCCATTCTTGAGTAGCACGTAAGATTTCATCTGAGCATTTGCACGTCTACTAGAAAGTACATATACTTAACTAATGAAAGAAAGGCCTCTACCAATGTTGTGTCCTTCAAAAGACTTTTGTCTTCATCCAAGAGGAAGAAAATAACTAGCGCTTACATTTCAAGATGCTTTTGGAAAACCAGGCCCTGTATCTGTGGGTCTGGTTTCATGAAAGCTGCTTCAGCCCAAACGCCTGGACAGCAAACATTCCCCCTGTGGAGGAAATGGCCCATTCCAGATACCAGGCTTGTCTGTGCAACCAGCCATATGAGATAATGTTAATAAATCTGCATTAAGGAAACCAGCCTTATGAGTCCATATCCCACACATTAACACCTGCACAATCCCCACAATCCACTTGGGTAAAATATCAACAGCAAAACTTTGCTCATTACAAAACAGCAAAAATTATTCATATAAATAAATTAAATAGCTATGCTGAAGCTAGGGTTTTGTCTAAAATGGCCAAAGAGAAGTGCTATTAATGTGCTATGGTACAATTTTGGAGGGAGTAGTTGAGGAGCTATTTGGGAAAATCAAGGGCAACTACAACTACACAAAACATTTCCCCCCAACTCCCAGTCAAAACTTTACGCGTGCTTTGTCCATTAAGACTTTAAGACCGACCCTCCTGCAGAGTCTCCAGCTGAGGCTCGCACAATCATTCTCTCCTCCTTCTTTTCCTCTATGTGTCCCCCAAAACCCGCGACAGGTCACTAAAGTCACAGTCAAACAGTTCACTGATGCCCTCGTGGTCTTCCAGTCCAAAGTGGTAGTCGTGGTTGTGAGGCGGTGACAGGTTGATGAAACTGTCCAAGGGTAGCGGGAGGGCGTCTCCGTTCAGGAAGTCGGCCGACGAGAGGGGCGAAAGATCAAAATCGGGCATGCCTCCAAAGTTGGCAAATGGGTCGCTACCCAGCAGAGATTCTGTAAGAAAAAAAGCTTGAGAGATAAGCACTATCTAACGGCAACAAATAAGACGTATGAATTCATTTTGAATAATACAATTTAATTACAATTAAGGAAAGAAGTTATTAGGAAGTGTTTTTCTGGTCTGAATCAATGAATGAGTCGGCACTTTTACTGCTTCAAACTGAAAATTCTAAAAGGAAAGCAACATACAGTCTATTAAAAACTGTCACACTAACATTATCGCAGTGTAACAGATCTCGTCTTGTTGTGGGTTCAAACCTAGTTCAGAACCTTTTCCACAGATCAGGCTTGAACCCCCTTGGAGGAAACGCCATCAGTGCTGCGTTATGAAACTCTGATAAACATGCTACCTCTTGTTGCGCGCCCCGAATCTTTCATTGCTTACTTGTTTGCCGCGATAGAAGAAAATGTCTAAATTAAATGAACATCGTGTAGCCTTACAACTCCTCTTGTCTGTACTGTGTAGGTTACTTCAAATGGCATAATCTCACTCCGTCTCTCTATCTCTCTCCGTCTCTCTCTCTCTCTCCGTCTCTCTCTCTCTCTCTCTCCGTCTCTCTCTCTCTCTCTCCGTCTCTCTCTCTCTCTCCCTCTCTCCGTCTCTCTCTCTCTCCGTCTCTCTCTCTCTCCGTCTCTCTCTCTCCGTCTCTCTCTCTCTCTCTCTCTCTCCAGCATCTGTGACAGGCATCCATCAGACAGCTTCTCTGAACAGTAATCTAGGGGATTTACTGGCAATATCAAAAGAGTGTAGTGTGGAAAATCAGGGCCTACATCACGCAACTCACCCGTGTCTGCACCCAACACCAGGGTTGAGGGATCCTGCTGGGAGGTTGCGGTCGCCGTGGATGAAGTGGACGCCGGTGACGGTAGGTCTCCCTCCAAAGTGGACGCGGAGGCGCTGGCTTGTGTTTGCTGGAGGTGCTGTGTGGGGGACGCGGTCGGGCTGGGATCGCCATGGGATTTTGAGGGACTACTTCCAGTCACTGGACTGCACACGCCGGAGCTGTCGTCTGGGCAGAGGAAGACGTCGATGGGACCCCGCGTGCTCTTCAGCGACACCTGGTAGCCCTGCGACGCACAAAAGACAAGACATGCACATCACCTCTGTCGTGTAAAAATGTGGTTGACCTTTCACACAAAATCTCAAACAGGGATGAATTTTAAGAGCTGTACCTCGGTGGGTTCGGAAACCTGCATCTGCGTCTCTGGCGGAGCTCGGATCACCATGACCAACTGGTCTGGCGAATCAAATGACTTCCTCAAGTCCTGGCAGCGTACATACCCCAATGTGACACACACGCTGTGATTAAGGAATACAATGCTGCCGTTATGGGTGTAACACATAACGCTGACACAATCGACACAGCGTTGTTTGTTTAAGATTCTGATGAAAGCCACAGAGGGAGTGGGTGGGACTGCTAAATGGCAAAAAAGCATTTGATTGGAAAACCAGACCACCATTTGGTCATAAATTGTGCGTAGAGACCGTTCTTGTCATTGTGGTCTTTTGCTTCCTTATATTTAGCTTTACAGCTCTTAACTTTGCAACGACACCGCAGCCACAAGCTTAAGTTTGAACCCATGCATGCCGATTTTGGCCTGAAGCTCTTCTCCACAAAACAGCGGTACAAGGCATGTGACACCGGCCATCGCTCCACTTATACCAAATCCTTTGTTTTACATTCTGTGGGTTTATAAAAAAAACACAACTATTGACTCACTGCCCCGAGACCTTGTGCACTAACACCATAGCTGGGCCTGAAGTCCCGAGAACTAAGCAGATCTGACCTCTAGAGTCTGGTCTCGTTCAATCGAGGTAATAACAGACTGCCTTGTTTTTAATTTGTACTTAAAGCTTTTGCACTTGAAGAAGGCTGGTAAAGTCCAAGAAAACAACTTGTGATACCTCTTCCTGCACACACTGTAACCTAATGCCATTATGCTTCACTTTGACAGAATGGATGCACATTTTTAAACGCTTCATTGAGGTTTGGAAGAACACACTGATTAACCTTTGCACAGCATCACCAGGCCAGTGGAAGCAGCCATCGTGTCAATTGGTGTTCAACCTTAAGGCACGTTTCAACAGATCTGTACATATTATTCAAGACATTGTCTGTGATATTGGACTGCACAAATGCACCACGTATGAGTCTTGGACATAATTGAGAACAGCAGATATTGGTCAAAAGGATATTTCTTGTTTTGTTGGTCCTCTGTGAGCAGTTTGAGCTGGAGGTTGCATTTGGTAATGAGTTTGTCCAGCTCCTCCTCAGCTGCCGTGAGGTCACACACCGCCATTTGCAACTCCTTATGCTGGGCTACTAACGACCCGTCAATATGATTACCACTACGGAGAAGACAGGAGATTATTTTATCAGTTTGACGAGGCAGGTCAGTGCTTCATACAGATCAGCACCTTTCATCTACAAAAAGCTCATTAATCTTCAGATATTACTCTTACAGCCACTGGATGTTATTCTTGGACTTCTTGGAGATGAGGTGGATTCCCTCCAGCACGTTTGTAATGTCGTAGATCCGCCTTTTCTGCACATTCAGGACCTGCGAGGCCCAGTTCAGATCCACCACGCCGTCCGACGACTGGGACAGCAGGTGCAGGAAGCGCTTGGTGGTCAGGTTCAGAGAGGTGTTGTAGCGTGAATTCTCCGTTAGGGCTCGAGGCACTGGAGGGAGAAGAAGGAGAGGTGAGAGAAATTAAAACACAACGTTTCACACCTCAACTCAACTGCTCAATCGCTACATGTCAGCTGCAGCCTCGAAGCCGACGGTCTGAAAAACGCTGCGTGATCCGACAGGCACCTCACCTGAAGCATGCTGAGGCCTTAAAAACCAAGAATGTGGCCAGGAGCAGCGCCTTAGTGATGCCCCCGTTACACAAGCTGCTCCAGATATAAATCAAAAGCAGATTTAAAAAGGTAGAGCTGTGTGTGTAACTCCAGAGGAACATTCATAACGGAGAATAATACAACAAAATACCGTCTGTATCACCAGACTACCAGTGCTGGAGTGTTACTGCTCCGCTCCTCTTGTATCTCCGTGAAAAATCATATCTTAGTTGTGATAACGCCACTTATTGCATTCAACATAGGAGGATTAATATGCAAATTAAACTGCTATTCTGGTGTATTTTGGGGACATTTAAGCCTCTGTTGCCAACAGAACAGTGTAGAAAGAAAAGAAACATGAGGAGAGATTGAGAGAGGTCATTGACCTGCAACAAAAAGATCCCCAGCTAACATAGAAGCAAGGACGATGACATTTAAGGTCAGTCTTTTAAATTTGGAGCACATTCTTGTTTAAAGAGACGTCCATTCATTAGTCAGTATCGCCGCTGTGTTTAAAGCAGTGCACAGGGAAACTCTACAATGACACATAAGCAGAGAATTGGACTGGGAACATGATTTTAGTTGGCCATTATAATGGACTTAAACAGCAGTCAAAGCTGACTGCTTACATTTCACTAACAGTCTGGACTTTAAAGCAGTATTGAGTTACAGAATTGTATTTAGATATTAAGTCAGGGTGCAACAAAAACTCGACAACAGGCAAATGTACAAAATAATTCTATTCAATTCAATCCAAACCAGACATGTGAGAGGCATGCGTTATCTTTCATTTTCACTTTCATCAGTTTTCACATGAATTTAAAAGTTTAATTTAATCTCCCTTCTTTGTAAGCAGTGTGCATTCTCTGTTTACAGACAAAAATTTCTGAAGTATATCGTTGTGTTCTTGCCGTTTTGCGCTCCTGTTAGCTCCCTTATTGTATAAACAGTTTGCAATGCTTGAACTAGACTTAAGGGTTTCAGGACTTAAAGAGTTATACAAGTTGGTTCTTATTTGATTGCTATGCAGTGAAAGTACAAAGTGTGACGATCTGTTGGTCGATGCATGTGTACCTCTGGGAGGGGCAGGTGTAGACGGTGGGGCAGGGCCCACAGATGTACGGGTGGTGCTGACATACTGATGGTCGCTGTCTAGATCCAACTTCCTCTTTACCTGCAGAAAGAAAAATACACAGAGGGTTGGAGTGTTAGACAGAAACACAATTAAGGACAGGATGAGAATGAAAACTGCAACAGGTGGCTGCACTTTCACCGCTTTATACCAGACAGAAGTGTATCCATGTACAGATAATCATTACCTAATCATATCTATTCACCTGTGACTGTTGAGTGGTTTGTTTGTGTATAAGCAGGATTGCTCAAAAGGTTATGAATGTATTAAACAACTCGGTCCAAGCAGAACCTATCGGTGCAGATCTTTGAATTATTTAAATCATTCAACATTGTCACGTTTTCTTAGGCACAATGTTCTTCAAATACACAAACTGGCATATTCACCCATCCACTACATGACAGGAGGCACATGAAGGCTCAGTAACATTGGGCATAAACATGAAACAACTACTATTGCATAACTGAATTGATGCTTATGAATATCTTCGTAGCTTTTTTACTTTCTCTCTCCTTGACCCATCTACCCCAACTACGCCCTCTCCTCACCGGAGGTCTTCCCAGAGCCGGCCGCCTCTTGTCCTGGATCCCAACATCAGCAGACCCCTGTGGTGTGGCAAACAGGAGGATCTCCCCTGTGCTGGTGGGAGCCACGATCCCTGGGTGGAGCTCCTCATCTGCAGGGCTGGAGATGATCACTATCTGGTGGTCCTGACTAAGTTCAACGTTCCCAGACGTTAGCAGAGTCTCAAAGTCGGCCAACAGATCCTCTGACGTCTGTCCTGTTATTACAGTCTCTGACATGGCAGTGTCTCAAAGTGTCCAACTAAGATACTGTATACTGAGACTGAGTATCAACACTCATATTCCATACTGAAAGTGTGGAACAACACTTTGAGCTCCTAAAAGTTTGCTTGCAGTTTGACCATTGTTTACATACATTACAAACTAACTTTCAGACAAAGTAGTCAAATGAATGCAAGTTAAGTGCTAAGAATAGACTTAGGTTGACGATGAAATAGCTAAACAGGATGTTCAGCCAAACAGGAAATTTGGAAAAAGCAGAAAATATTACAAAATGCATATGTAGGTATTTAGGCTTAAATTGAGGCGAAGCTGCTGATGTGTTGCCAAGCGAACATAACAAGCAGTTCGATTCGGTAATAAACGCTTAGGTTAGCACATTAGCGAGCTAATCTTTTGTTTTCGTGACTTGTGTCAGTACAGTAAGAGGTCGAGGCCTGGACATACTGCCATGAACACATACACACCCTGCTAACCAGCTAGCTTAGCTTCGCTTCAGTCAACAAACACCGAAGCAAGTTAACTAATTCACAGCAGCCGTCAAAGTAGCATTTTATCGCTACGGATCATTATCATTTCTCCACACGACTTAAAATCGGCGTTGTGTTGAGACGGTTAGTACAACTTTACGGCCAGCTCGTCGGAATAGAGTAAGCTAACTAAATAAAACATCGTTCACAATGCAAACGGCAGTAGCACAACAGAGAAAGCATCTTTGAGAGCACAAACACAAAAGCAATAGGTATTTCAGAAGTAAACACTGATATGATGACTGTAAAAATATAGAACAGGTTAGCATGCTAGCTAAGTGATTAGTCGCAGTTCTTCAACCCCCTCGTTTTGTTGGGGCACGCAGGAGGCTGTCCGACAAAACTGAAAATAAGAGGGAGATAAAACAGTCGCATAAAAAATATCCATTAAAGTCGATACTCTATGGTCCTTTTGCTTGTCGCGTCGGCCACAATCCTTTCTGTCAAGGCGCCACATAGACCCCGTTATCCACTGTTATTGTTGTTATTGTCCCAGCTGATCTACATCTAAACAAGGCTTAGAAGGTTTTCGCGCGAAATCTTTTTTGCCGCGAAACCAACACGTGCTCACATTCCGAGGTTGCCATTGGTCAATCAGTAGGCTCCTCTGGAAGGCGGGCCGTAAGGCCTGTGATTGGTCCAAATAGCTGCCCGTCATATTGCCGAGAGAAATTTTGTCGATCCAAGGTACGTTTAAGTCCCATGGGAAATTATGTTTTTTTGAGAATATTGTTGTTCTTGAAACTTTGTATATTGTTCGGTTGAATTGGATCAAACCCACTGTGCATAATTTCTAATGTTTTTTAATGTATTTTAGCCAGTCAGTCAGTTAGTTATTCGGAACTCAAATAAAACATCAACTTGTTTTGTTGACAATTAATCACATTTGCATTTCTGTTGGAGCACAGTTTATACCACCCTATAAGACTAATGGGGAAATTACTGCGGCAAATGTTTTTGAAGAACGCTCAAAATGTTTTTTTACGTATACTTTAGTGCTCAATTGGCTTTTCCTACGACACATGAAAGCACCGTCATCTCAACACACAGCATGTTGTAATCGAGCACCGATCCCTCAGCTGGCGAGCTGCAAGATGGCGCAGGCTATATTTGAAGTGCTTGAAGGTAGGAATAATGTGTGTATATACGCGTCACTACGACTTATTTAAACATTATAGAAATACTTATTGTGTAAATATTTCAGGCTACGATTTAGCTCTTTAGAAAAGTCTGTACAAACCCCTGAAACGCCTTTGTTTGGACATAATCCTTCAGATATTCCTTATGAGGGGAGGGTGCCTGTGATTGTAAACAAACAAATAGATTCATTAAAGGCAGACGAACGAAACTGAGAATATTTTAAGATGTTCTCATTATGTTACAGTAAGGTAGGGAAGTCATGTCGTTAATAAATACAT